>NC_071507.1:45470000-45788333 GCF_027887155.1 Malaclemys terrapin pileata | reverse complement strand
TGCAGAAAACTATTGAAACCTGCAATCTTCTTTATCAGCGTTGGAATTAATTAGTCTAGCTCCTTTAGCAACTGTGGGCTTGATTCTCTTCCTACACCAGGGTCAATTTGAAGTCAATGAAGTTAAACCATTGTAAAAACTGTGTCGGGGAGATGAGACTTAGACCATGTATCCTTATATATAACAACTTAACAGTGAGATCCCCATAAGGAGATAAGGATTTCTCTAAATTAAGGCAGCTAGAATGGTCCTGTAAGGACTATTCCACTGCCCTGGGATTTCCAGAGATCAGTGCACCTCTGCCCTATACTCTCCTGCTCCTGGCCCATAGAGAAGTCCTTCTTTTTCTGGAGGGAATGGATGGCACCGAACTATGTTGGCTGTATTCCCCCTGGCAATTCTCCTATGTTGAGGCAAACCCACTTTTCCTGTTAAGGCAGTTCTCTGTCCCAGCACAAAGCAACAATAGCCAGGGGCCGGGATCTCACCCATAATCTCTCTATACACACAGCTTGGTAAAACTGCCTAAAACACTCTCTCATCGCTATAATTTACCATTGTCTGCACATCGTATCTTGTGGAAGCTTGTGGTGATTTTTTCCATGTGTCTTATCCAGCTGTACATTGTTATCATGTGCAGCTTCTGTTTGTTAGTTCCTTAGATAATGGCCTCCCTAAGTCTGATCCACACTCTCCTATTGTGTCTCTTCCTATATTGGCGTATGTGGCACATTTCTTCTTTTATGTCCCATCCAAGACTATCTCTGGCCATTCATCCATCATCTGGTAATGTGACTTGCCCATTGTGATTCCTTTTACATAAATAAAAATATATGGCATGCATAGCATTTAGCAACACAAGGCACAGGTTCATACCCTTAAGAGATTAGTTTCTCTTGACTAATGCAATAATGTTTCTAGTTGCAGCCATTGATTGTGCTTCTTATTCTGTGTTACTCTCTCTCTCTCAGTCAAATTCAGCCTTGGATTAAGTGGGTGCAACCTCCATGTACTTGAATGTGAGTTATACCTGCTTATTCCAAAGCGACTGAGTTTCTGTCTTTGTCCCCTTTCTCTTTCATAGACTTACCTCTCGCACACACATTCCAATTCAGCCCTGGAGACAGTGGGTACAACTCCCCTTGGCTTCAATAAAGGTCAGACCTACTTACTCCAGCTGATTCTGTCTCTGATTCCCATAAACCCCCTGGGTTGTGGTTTTAACTCTGCCCTCCTTGTGCACTCTGTTATTCTGCACCTCACGGCATAACCAGAAAGACACTCTTATTAAATGGGAGAGTGCGTTTTAGAATGTCTCTTGTATGCATAAATGTCTTACAGCTATACCACTTACCTGGCACAAATCAACCAAAAGTGTGAGTGTGTGTGCGGTCGTGATGGTATCACTAGCAGACTATTGTGATTCTGTGTAGTACATTCTAGTTTACGGTTTCTAATTATATTTTCATTTTCTGAACAAAATCTAATGTTACTTTGGAAGGAAGCTCTTTAGTAACTTTCATGAGGTTCCCCCATAGGAATTAAGGGGCACATTGGTCATCAGCAGACATCAGATGACCCCAACTGCCTGAACCTGTAACAAGTGTCAAAGTTAGACTCATGACTCGCAGTTTGTCAGACCACTCTGTTTTATTAGCGCAGCGCTCTGCTAATAACACCTAGATAATGTGAGCACCATCCAAGACCCACACTACCTTATTTTATACAGATCAAAAGGGCGTGAACTTAACAAGAGGACAAAGAAAGCAGAACTGACAAGTTTACCCGCGGCTAGACATACATATTCAATTTTCTTACTAACTTTTACAGATCTCCGGCTGATGTTCCACCATTAGCTTAAGCGGACTCATTGTTTATGCCTTAATGTTCCTTTTCCTGACACCTGTATTTCAGCATTCCTTATTTCTGCTTAAAGGTACATACAGCATTTCTTTAATCCATTCTATTTTTACAGTACAATTCATTCTACTTTCACACAAGATACCTTCTAACATTCCACTTCTTTGGTGATGTTCTTACTGTTCTAAGTGTTCTAATTTATCTCTCTAACCTCTTGTAACAACATTACCATCTTCCATAACATAGCAGTTACCATGCCATTTTGGCATATGTATGATTAATGGGCCCAGTCTTGCAATCACTCTGGCCCTCTGGGCTCAAGGAAGCAGAGAATAGCAGCAGTGCAGTGCACTGCAATCACACCCCTCCATGGCTCTGGCCTGCTCATTCCTTCCCCTCTTCCATGCGCGGCCCACCCCAACATGCTTCCTATGCAGGGAGTGAGTTGTGTAGAAGCCATGGAGGCCTTTGCATGTGGGGAATTCTCAGTGAACTATTCCACCCAGGCTTTTGTACAAAATCAAATCAAATCAGCTCTGCAGAGCGTCCTTTGCATTCTTATTGTGGGTTCTTTTGGACACTCTCTGTCCTGATTCTGCAATGAATAAGTACTCAGAGAAATACTAAGGAAAAGGATAGTCCCATTCTTCAAATGTTAATGATTGGAAGCTACTATATTTATGATATTGCACACACACAAATGTTAAAAGAACATTATTAAGATTGCAAAGTCAAGCACTCCAAAGTTAGGAAATGGCAGAATGAAGGTTGCTGGTGCAAACTTAATTCAACCCACTTGTGTGTATGCATTATGGTATAGACTTCAATTACATGATCACATACTATTTTTTCCATTTCTTCCCCACATCCCATCTCCTTGTCATATCTGTCTCTTTTCCCCTACTTCTGTCTCCTCCACTGGTTCCTAGTCCCAGTCTCTTTGCCCATCCAGTCCCAGTCTCAACTCCCCCCAGCTCCTCGCAGAATCTCAGTGTTCCCCCCATACTCCAATGAACTGGCTCTCAGTCTTCCCATTTACCTCACCAGCTCCCAGTCATAGTCTCCCTACCCTCATGGCTTCAAGTATTCTTGCCCCACCAGTCTCAGCCTGCCTTCTCCCTGGGCTCACAGTCTCCTTGCCCACCCAGTCCCAATCTTCCTCCCCAGCTTCCAGTCTCAGCAGACTTTGTCCCTCTGCTCCAGTTGGCTTTTGTCACCTCCTTCACACTGTTTCAGCAGGAGCTGATTTGAGAGCACAGTGGAGACAGGTGCCTGGTCCCATTCTTGTCCAGAGCAGCAATTACAAGGAAAGTCCTTCTGAGCCCCATAACCCTGGTCTGGAGACAGTAGACATGAAGATGGCACATTTGTGGTCCAGTCACACACAGGAGCTGTGAGGGGATGAAGCATGCTCAGTTGTTCTGTGAAGGTGGTACATATGCAGGCTGGTCAGCACTAGGAGCTGTGAGGGGATGGACTGATTCTCTGTGTGGATGTTTTATCATCATCAAATTTCCCTCAATGCTGTCAGCAATTTCCATATCCAAACCTTCAGCTAGTTTTGCCATGTGGGCTTCATGGACTTGCTGATCACTGCAGCCCATTCTTGTGAAGTGAATATGCAAGATAAGGGCCCAATCAGCGCATCTGAGTAGCACAACTAGTATACTGTACAAACCTATTTAGAGCTGTGGTGCTGTGTGTATTTACCAGCAATTATAGTATTTTCAAAAGTGTTTTGATACACTGCATACAATTATACAGACTTCTGCTATATATAATAATGCTTATCTATCTATCTATCTATCTATCTATCTAATGTATACATACACACATGCATGATAGATTAATCAAGTTAAATATATCCCAAACTTGTTTGAAACAATGCCTATTTAATTTTTTCAAGAGACTGCACAGAAGTATAGCATTGTACCACAAATAAAAGTGTTGCCACAATGCCTGTAAATCAGAGCTTTAAACTATGTTTCAATTATCCTTCTATTATCCAGCTGGTGTTTAAACATGTTTATTATTCAAATCAGTAGAGAATGTGCTGCTGTTGTGTAAACAACTGTCAATTGCTGAAACAATGATTACAAGGCACCATCTCTTTCAGGTGTACTTAGAGGTACTTATACCTCAACCACTTGTATTTAAATAACATGCAAACACAATGCTTGAGTGACTACTTTCTTTCCTGTTTCCAATACCTTGTGCCAATTCTATTACATTAAGAGGAAAATCTATTACATTTTTCATTTATACACATCGGTACTCTGTTTTTAACCATTGTATCATTAAGGCTTCAGTTAATATAATAGATATGCCGAAAGCCTGTTCAAAATAAAAGCCAATTTCTCTGCATTATTTTGGGCATTTGAAAGGTTTTGTGAAAACAGTGCAAGGAAAATTATTTTCTGAATAGAAAGCCTGAGAAATGAAAGATTTGGCCATAAAACTATACCCTCAAACCTCTTAGTTCTGATACAAACTGAGCATATAGAATATTTTTTAAAAAAATAGACATTAACAAAACAGAATATTTATATCATTAAGCTGTCTTTCCTTTAAATTTAACACAGTATTAAGTACCTTTGGTCACACCTATTGGTGGGCATAAGTAGTTTAACAAGTGGACTTAGTCACATGAGCTTTCTAAGCAATTCTCTACTTCTTTGCCACAATATGGAAGGGAGAATGTTTTTAAAAGCGGGATGTGGGAAAAATGTCCCCAACTGAAAACAAACTCTCACTAGTACCCTCAGAAGGAATAGTCTGAATGGAATAAAGGTTTAATGCTAGCGTAAAGGTTTTCATGGAGTGGAGATGCTACCACTACCCTTTTCTCCATTCTGTATTCCTGTAGGAATGGAGCCTGGAAGTTAAAAGGAGATATTTAAAATAATGAAGGAAAAAAAGGTGAGCTTCTGGCTAGCAATAGGTTCCCTGTGTAATGTTTTTAACACAATGAATCTTTAAATACAGAGATAATGGGAGAAAGATACCCTACATTAAGGAGAAGCTGTGTTGTATGTTGATAAAACATGACACTCTTTTTCAGAACTTAATAGAGATGCTTTGACTGTTGTTCTGCAGTCAACAAGGCTGGTCTAATTGGTGGCCATGGCAACAAAATCAGGTCATACAGAGGTTCATACCGAGATCAAGCATATGTAGATCTTCTTGTTCAAATATACATAAAGATAAGAACCTTTAGTAGGAGTCCACAGTGTAAGGCTGAAGATGGATGCTCCCACGCATATCTAATATTACTTAGAAATGTTTACCTGTTTGTAATATTATGATGTTTTGCAGAACAGGAAGAGAAAAATCTTTCAGACGCATTGGAAAATGATAATGTTTTTAAAAAAATGTCAAAGTAAAGTGTATGCACACACATTGCTTCATAGCTGCGTGTAATTTACTCCCTGGGGTTTTCAGTGTGCCTGACTTATATTTTAGATATAATTAAGTAATCAGTGGTGTACATTGTAAAATGAATGTTTAGGCTGCTTAAGGTTGAATTTTCACAGCCGGAGCAGATGCGCAGTTATAGGTGGGCCCGGCCCCCACCTCCTAGTACAGTCATTCATTTATAGTTATTACTTGAGTTATTTACATAGTTACACAATTTCATAGAAATGAAATAGTAGCTACCTGGTTACTGTTAGATACAACTATGCAGGAACCCAGATGCTTTTCTGTTATCGCCTACTAAGTATGCATGTAAGATGTACAAGGCTTCTGTGGTTGGCTCCCAGCAACCTAACCTTGGCCCACGGGAATCAGAAATTACTGGAACTTCTTCTTTAGAACATGGAATCTTCCCTCTCCCTAAATCCTTGGATTTCCTTAATGATCAGGTGGGAATTGGAAGCCCTCTCCCACCAAAAGAACCCTTTGAAAACTTTTTAGACTTCTGTGTGGGGCCTTTTCCCCCACTTCCTCTTGTGATGGATTCAGTCACAGAGATCTCCTTGGGACTGTCACCTGATGTGCTGAAATTACCTCTGAGCCTGTTTTCTCTGCCAGCTTGGGACTTCCAGAACCCTGTATTGTTGAGCCAGGCACACAAGCCTGCTGCAACACAGACCCAGGGTCTGAACCATGCCCCCAAACCTGCAGGCTTTAGGAGGCAACTTGCTGAGCTGTTTTCAATCTCCAGCTCGAAACTCCAAATAAATCCATTTTACTTGGTATAAAGCTTATACAGGGTAAATTCATAAGTTGTCCACCCTCTATAACACTGAAAGAGAGATATGCACAGCTATTTGCTCCCCCAGGTATTAATCACTTATTCTGGGTTCATTAATAAACAAAAGTGATTTTATCAAGTATAAAAAGTAGGATTTAAGTGGTTTCAAGTAATAACAGACAGAACAAAGTAAGTCACCAAGCAAAATAAAGCAAAAATACACAAGTCTAAGCTTAATACAGTCCTTGTTAGTTCCAGCAGACATCTCAGGTTGTAAGCAGGGGCTTTCTCATGACTGGCAGCCCCCTTTTTCCTGCTCCACCCCCTTTTATAGCTTTGGCATAAGGCGGGAATCTTTTGTCTCTCTGGTTCCCCACCCGTCCTTCTAAATGAAAAAGTACCAGATTTAAGATGGATTTCATTATCCTCCATTCTTCCTGGTTGACCCACACATACACAGGAAGGCTTGAAGGTAAATAAACCATTTACAACCAAGTGTCCTAGTCAATGGGAGCCATCAAGGTTCTAAACCACCATTAATGGCCCACACTTTGCATAATTACAATAGGACCTCAGAGTTATACTTCATATTTCTAGCTTCAGATACAAGAATGATACATGCATACAAATAGGAGGAACATATTCAGTAGTTCATAACCTTTGTTATGATATGTTACAAGAGACCTTTTGCATGAAGCATATTCCAGTTACATCATATTCACACTCATAAGCATATTTCTATAGAACATATGGAGTGCAACGTCACACCTCTCTTGACATCTACTTCGATAATGCAACATCCACATGACTGGCAGCTGCTTTGGAAGCAACAAGAGTAAGCTCCAACTGCAACCATCTTTACTTAAACTTGGGTGTGGTTGAAGCCTACTACAGCAATAGAATTTCTCTAAACTCCTTCCTGAAAAGCCACAGTCCACGTGGGATGCTGTGGGATGGAACTAAACTGAAGATGGGATTGTTGAAAGGGGCAGTAATGTTGGTGGAATGGCATCTCAGCAGACATGAGTCTGCCCATGAAAAGGCTTGTAGAAATAAATATTGGAGTTGGAGCTGGTAAGGTCTCAATGGGATATCAGGAAACTTTAGGATCCCAATGGACTTCTTTTTTAAATGTCTGGTTTGACCCTGTGAAGTCTAGCAGGCTTATCCAATCCTGGTCCTATGCAGTTTTTGACTGGAATGGTTAAGCAGTTTTTTCCCCTAAACACCAAGATGTAGAGGCAACAGCATCAGGACAAACTCCATTGGTCCAGTCTGGTCCAGTGTTTGTCTAGGGTGTAGTCTGGTTTCTGGACCAGAGGTTGCACAGAACTCCAGGTGATGCTTATTCCTATTGGGAAATCACGAAAGCCTGCAAACTCAGTGTATTCCTTTTCTTCCTTGTTCAAGGATTCCAGTTTTGGCACATAAGTGTCAACAGGTGTGAACAAGAGTATGGAGGCATGAAGTGCCAATGTGTGATTATTGGCACTGAGTATGGCGTCATGCACAAGAGATGGCAATAGCCGTGTTGTGCAGTCTGCCCATCAAAACGCATTGTTGCCTGGCACCTATATATCATCCAACTTGTGAGCAGGCACCATGCCATCCGAACAGATGGTAATGAGCGTAAGGAGACAAATTACTATGTACAGTGGGTGCATTAAAGTATAGGTGTGGAGGGTGTGATTTCCAGCCAAGAACATCAAATAACTCTCTCCGTCTTGAATTACATGCCCAGAGTTAAGGGGATGGGCAACCATTTAACTGTACTCCCAGGTGGATTCATTTTCTCTCTCTCTTCCCTCTCTTCTTCCCCCCACCCCGTTTACTTCTACTTCAGCTCCCTTCAGCTGAGATTTTGGCCTAATTGAATTAAGAGGAGTATTGTTGGAAGGGATAGGGAGAAGCTTTTAAAAGTGATCTCCACCTTCTTTGGCCCTTCCACAGCCCCCCCACAGAACAGGTGAAAACAAGTTTTCAGAGCCAGCGAAGGTTTGTATAAATTTGGAGGGTGCTGAAGCCTGTTCTGTAGCATTCTGCTGCGCTCTCCTGCCTAGAGAAGGCAGCTGTGGATATAGACAATGGCACTTAAAAAAGCAACAATGGCCATGATTAAGAATTTCACTCAAATAAATTAGACCCCAAAGGAATCTCCCTTAGTATGGTTCCATCCTTACCTATCAGTAGGACTCATACACACTCATTGGGAGGACAGCACACAGTAGATGTGGAGCTGTTCACACGGAAGGTAAGGAAAGGTTTATAGTACACAGAACTGGGCATTTATACTGGCAACCCAGAAAACATTTAAACAGTGGAGCATTTAGGTTGGGAGGAAAATAAGATCCTGGAACATATTTCTTTAAGTGCAATTCTAATGAAAATTGACCCTTCCAATACCAGTGTAGAGTTCCATGCTTGTGTCTCTGTACTTTCCAGTAAATGTACTTAGTTTATTTTAAAAAGATGTGCCTTCCCCTAACTCACTGCTGCAAATTCAGCCTAGGATCTAAAAAACTCCAGCTGAGCTCCTTTTGGCTCAATCATGCCTACCACTAATTCTGCCTTAATTTAAACCTGTGAACTCCACTGTTTCCAGATTATGACCCCTCTTACACCTGCAGCTCCATTCTTTTCATGGCCAGTTTTTGTCTCACGCTTTGTTGGCTAGCTCTGGGTACAGTAATACTTTTATGTAAGTCCCTAGAACCCTGATAAATACTAGGAAAGGGACTTTTTACAAAAAGTTCCTTGGGATCTGTCTCTCCTTTGTTATATGTGGTGCTAAGCAACACTGAAAACCAGGTCTTTAATCTGGCTCTGACTGGCACTTCCTCAAACTTTGAGGATATGTCTACATTGGCACTGTAATTTCCAGCCCGGTAGGTATACCCTCACTACCTCTAACTGAGCTAGTGTGCTAAAATAGAAGTGTATCTGCGATGGCACCAGTACTGCCGCCAGCCATCCTGAGTAAGATCTTGTCTGAAATCCCAGGCACCTACTCCATACCCTTGCGCTGCTGTGGCTGTGGGTTTTTTTTTTTAAACTTGATCGACGCTAGCCCAGATATGTCTGCCCATGCTGAAAATTACACCTCCAGCTCCTGTGTAGACATACCCCAAGTGTGTTTAGATTATAGAAGAAATGAAGTTAATTTTATGTTAGTGGGGAGAGGGGGAGCAAAAAGTGAATTTTGCAAAAGAAAAGCCAGATATGCAACTGAGAAAAAGTAGATATGAATTGCTGGATTTTAGTCCAGGCAACTAGAGGGTTAAAAGGGTTGATACTGATATATATATATATATTTGAAAATGTGGAAGGGAAGAGCCTTTGTGTCTTCATAGGGAAAACCACCTGCCTCTCTTCGAGGAAGTTTCTTTCTCTACCATGTTCTCAAAGGGAAGAATAAAGTTCCCACTGTTACAGGAAATCATCCTTAAAGGACACAAGGAACTTCTTGATTCAGAATATTAACATGATAATAGATGTTTGTACAGTAAAATTATGTCCTCAATATTAAGCTTCTTGTTTTTTAGATTCAAATAGATTTTCACATAATATAATGTAACCCCTCCAGAACAAAACAAAACAAAAAAACCAATCCTGCATGCCCAATCTCTCCTCATCTTCTGTACCCGCACTGCACAGTGCTACATCTGGACCTCATATGATTAATGTAACGTGTGTAGTGCATGGCTGATGTAGTGTACCATGTGCTTCACCCTCACATGTGCTGGAGCAACATTCAGTGCACCATTTGGAGTGAGTGAGGCCTCTTTTCCACTCTCCCAGTCCTGAGGCTTGCCAGGGTTGCTCTGAACTTATAAATGGCCCCCATTGGGGAAATCCTCTTCTATCTCTTTAGGGCAGATTTGACAGGATCTGCCCCCAATGTGTTTGGAATAAAGTATCTATATATTGTAGAAGAGGAGAAAGTGTCGTCTTCTGAATAGAGGGCAGGACTGGGCATTAGGAGACTTGGGAGACTTTTGCTGTCACTGCTATAGGTGTAATCAAGAGTTGACTATAGAATTACTCCTGTTATTGGCGTAAATATGATCAGAATCAGACCCCTGGCTTCTAGGCGGTGCTCTGAAGAAAACTCTGTTTGACTTGGGGTAAGTCACTTTACACCACTTGGTCCCTCAGTTTTCTCATCTATAAAATAGGGGGGAAAACATACTTGTTTCACAAAGGTATTAAGACTTAGGGCTGTGTCTTCACTAAAATATTGAACTGTCCCTAGTTGTCCCACTGAAACCAAATTGATTTGAACACAACTGTTCAGTGCATCCATGTAGATTCATGTTCTGAACTGTAGTCGTTTTGCTGTGCATCTACACTAATAGTGGTCTCACTATTTCAGTTTCTGTAGTCCCTTGGGTAGTTTCCCAACTGTTCTTGGGCAGCTTCCAGAAGTGGGGGATGCTGGGAAAGTTTGCAAGGCAACAGGTGTACCATGAGGTGGAAGTGGGAAGGTTGTTCAAACTGTTTACGTTATTACACAGTGACCTCCAAGCGAGTCTAATGCAAATAGTGTGTGGCAGATATCTGCACAGAGTGGAAGGATGGCCTTGTGGTTAATGTGCTGGACTGGGCCTCAGGACCTCTGGGTTCAGTTCTTAGCTCTGCCACAGATTGCCTGCTTGAGCTACAGTAAATCACTTAAGCTCTCATCCCACAAATGCTTATGCACTGTGAGTAGTCCCCCATAATCCTTATTTAAGCAGCTTCAGTTCTTTGGTGAAGACAAGGGCATTGTGTACCACCAGGGATGTGTTTTGCCTCCTGTACTTGGTTAACTAGGGAACACTGAGTTGGTTAAGCAGAAATCTGAAAAGCAGATCTCTTTGTAGGCAGAAAATACAGTGGCACCATACAGGAAAGCAGTTGAAACAAATGGGAATATTCTGAATGAAATCATTGCATCGTAGACTCATTTGGAACACAGTTATGAAGGGCTGGGGGTGCAGGGTTGGGGGTATGTATGTCCACATGTATGTGCAAGGTGCAGTGAATTGGTATAGATGCAGTAAGAGCTGGAAAAAAAACCCATACACTGAGTAACTTTGGTTGTGGTTTTAACCTTCAAATGCAAATAGGCGGGAGGTACAGCAGGAGAGAAAAAAGGTAATTCTACAGTAAACATGAGTGATGGTTACAGGATAAATAATATTATTAACTTACATTTTATTACTGTGGCTGCTGTGATAAAGTAGTGCACTTTTTAGAGACATAAGACTAATAATGGCCAGGAGAAAACTACACAGTCCATCAAAGGTCTGCCTCTCTCAACTCAGGAAATACAAATCACTATAAACGGCAGCTCACCATCTTAAGCCCAATTACCTCTCTTGTGGCTGAATCTCTATATTCGCTTCATCTCTCTAAACATATCCAGCTTCCTCTTGAACTGATGTTCACAGTTTACATCTATTACTGACTTTAGCACATCCCACTTTATTCTGTGCTTTGACAGTCCTTTGTCTAAAGATATTCTGCCTGAATTCCATATACTGCATTCTACAGTTGTTCTCTCGTCAATGTCAGTCTGTGTGACCTATTGTTTTGAATGTTAGTCTTTCAAAAAGCTTATTTGGCAACAATCCATTCCTCTCCTTACAGGATCCTCTATATTTATGGAAAGCTTCTCTTTAGTCTCCTTTTTTCTAAGTTACTATATGTCAACAGTCTTTCCCTACAATACCTCCTGAAAAACTGTAGCACAGAAAAAAGGCTAAAAAATGGGGAGGAAAACAGTGTGTGAATACATGTCACACTTAATGTGTTAATAGTGTTTCTCTGTTTTAGCACAGGTATCCTCTGAGGGAAAGCTCAAGTATAATATGAAAGATGCTTTAATCCCTGTGTCCATTTATGACAGAGCAAATTATGACAATGTGGTTTAAAGCTTCTTAAATATAATGAAGAATAATTAACCACATAGGATACATTGACTTTGACAGTCCAATGCAGAATAGGACTGAGAAATCTGAAACCCATTATAATGGGATGTCTAGTGTTTGTTGATATCACTGTCTGCTGGAATGTCACACCTGCTGATGTATGTTTCCTAAATCCAAGTACTACCACAGCTAAAGGAGATTTTCTGTTTGCTCAAGAGAAAAACCTCCTCCTTTATATGAAGTTCAGGATGGCCAAAATGTGTGCTAACACTGCTATGACTATTAGTTATAAGTAATGGGCCAAATTCATTGTCAAGGTAAATGGCCAAAATTCCACTGAAGCCAGCTAAGCTACATCCATTTACACCAGCAGAGGAGTCGTCCCTCTGTCAGAGCGAGAGTCACGTGTAAACGGATCCTGATTTTCTTCCAATGTGTTCATTATTTGCAAGTATTCAATAAATAATTTAGATGAATAATTTTCCAACTATGGGCAGTTCATAAACTCTCCTCTCTGTGCATTCTTTATTTGCCGTGTGTGGTGATATTGCATTGTTTCTTCTCCCTTGCTGGATATCTGAATAGAAATTATAGAAATGTAGGACTGAAAGGGACCTCAAGAGGTCATCCAGTCCATCCCCCATGCTGAGGCAAGACCAAATATACCTAGACCCTCCCTGATAGGTGTTCATCTAACCTGTTTTTAAAAACCTCCAATGAGAGTGATTCCACAAACTCTTGGTAACATGTTCCTTCTTAACTGTCACTTATAGTTAGAAAGTTTTTCCTACTATCTAACCTAAATCTCCCTTGCTGCAACCTTACTTGATACAATAGCAAATGACACACTTCCTGTATGAAATTTTGGTTGAAAAATTTTTGTGCTAAAATTTGTGAAGCTTCTGGAATTTGCAAATATTTTCATGAGTATTGTCCAAATCCTCATGAATAATGAATAACATGATGGTGTAAGAGCCAAAGCAACTCAGTTACTGTGTGTCGTGCTCCAGCATGGTGAGTTACTAAAATGTCCAATTCTCAAGTGAAGTGGCTTGCCACAAATAGTGCTGGCGTAAGATGCTGGGCCAGAGGATGGATCCAGAGCACTGCTAGTGCTTGTGGCCTGCTATGCTTTCCTCTTTGCTCTCTTCACTTTCCTCTCTCTCTCAACCATCTTTCTTCAGTCTCTTTGGCACAGCGCAACCCTCCATTGTGGCCCATTGCTAGCTGCACCTTCCAGGTTTGTGGTATCAATACTGAAAATTTTCAAGTCCCTCTTGCAAATGTCCTTGAATCTGAGCCTAGGTCAGCCCAGTGGCCTTGGAGCATCTGCAAGTTCTTCATGAAGGAAACCCTTTGAAATGTTTCAGAGGGGTAGCCGTGTTAGTCTGTATCAGCAAAAAGAACGAGGCATCCTTGTTGCACTTTAGAGACTATCCTTCTGATGCAGATGACCAAGCCAACGCAGATGTCTTTATTTGACCGTAGTGATTAGACTTGGAAATTTTGCTTTCTCAAGTACTTTGATGTCAGGAACTTTGGTTTTCAGGCCCCTTCCTTTCAGGTGTATCCCAGGTCCAGCGGCTTGCCTTAATGCTCACCAATGGCTTCCTCGTAATAAATCAAACTACCAAGCTGTGTCAGTCCTACCCTCCCATGTAGAGGCCTTGGCAGACCACAGTCTTCTGTCAGCTGTTGGCACTATCCAAGCTTCTCCCAAGACATAGGAACTGCGCTCCTTCCCTGGTCAGTCCCCAGCTAAACTGGCTCTCTCCTTTTAACCACCTTCTCCAAGCTTGGCAGCTCTTGTGGGTGAAGTGGTGTGGGGCTAACTGAGCCCACAGCAGCTTATTATTACTTCCTGCCCCGTGTGGGTTTCCTATACCCCATCACATATATATATTATGTGACATTTTTGTGCTGCCCTCCTCCCATCTTTGTCCTCCACTGGATGGGATGTGCCTTGGCCATTCAAATGTGTCTTCATGTCACCCTCTAGTCACTGCAGCCTACTGAGGCTATACGCCCTGAATCTACTGTAGGAGAATGGACTATTACTGGTGACAGACAAGAGAAGAGATTTACACAGTGCACAGCGACATGCAAAAGCAAGTCACCACAACCCAGTGCTTACCATGTATTCCAAATCTGCCAGTAATTACACTAACCTGAAAGGTTTTTATTGTAGTGTGCCAAAAGAAAATGCATTGTAAACAGGAAATAATGGAATAATACTGTTAAGCACTATACATTTATGAACATGATCTCTCAAGGTACCGAGCACCCACAAATCCTTATGACTTTGCATTATGGAGCTCTTGATTAGCAAGATTAAACTAATCAATAGAAGAGGAGCAACATTTCACATTTTTTCAAGTATTTCAATTACATTTAAATAATAATAATTTTGTATTTGTATTAAAATTGAAGTCAATGGCTCCTTCTGGATCAGGGCCCTATAGAATCAGATGCTGTATAAACACATAGAGGCAGTAACTAACCTGAAGAGTTTACAGTATTTCTGAAGACCGAGCACAGTATGTCACAAGCATGCAGAAGGACTGAGAGTGATGAAGGGGGGGGAGCAAGGTAACAGTGATACGAAAATGTGTTTACATAGATTTGCTGCATGCATGGTGAGATGAAATCAGGTCATTTAATATAAAATAATTGATAAGATATAATAAAACAAAGATTTGATGTCAGCAATCCTTACTGGACATCTACCTAGCTATTATCAGATGGCATTTGCCCATAGGCATCATGAGAGAAGTGGGGTTTGAGGAAGGATTTTTAGAAGGACTGAGTAGGGTATGGACTAGCTCTGGGACAGCATACACAAGGAGTCACATTGAGGAAAGTGTGAAGGCACCTGTGGCACGGTGGACAAATGCGTGACTAAGGCACGCCTCACAAGTGGAGTGGAACAATTGGTACAATGGAAGTGTGGGTACGGAAGGAGGAACAGATTGTGAAACCTGTATTCACCATGAGTAGTAACTTACTCCATAAAGTGCCACACTCACTTCGGGTGTTATCCAATGTGAGTAAGAATATCACAGCCCATAATCTCACTAGGATATATTATTGGCAGAAGAACCTCCATACTATACCTGTGAGCACTGGAGTAGGGATATAAACCCAGTGCACTGGCTAAATTACAACTCAGGTAATTCCATTCTGCCTACTCTAATTAAATGCTTTCTGCAGTTTCACTTGCTCATATTCTTCACTTGCATTCTTAAACTGTTGTATAGTGTTGCTGTTTAAGAGTCCTCCTGTTCCATCTCAGAGGTGGCTGCCTTTCAATGATGGGTGAAGTGATCCCTATTTGTTTCTAACTGATCTTTGTGTGGTGTTAGAACACATAATTCATCGTTGTAATGCGCCTTGTGTTCTTGGATTAAACACCTTATTGAAGTTCAAAGTATTACTTAATTCAGGTTCTGAGGGCTTTATTATGTTTGTGTCCTTCTAAATAGTTCAGAGTACAGTGGGTAAAATATAAAGAATGATAAAAAGAATGTTGTGGTGCAGAGCCCAAGGGAAGAACTTTATCTTTTATTATTTATGAAATCAACAGTAAAATTACTGTATTTACAAAGGCAGATAAACACATTACATCCCTAATAGCCTGAGTTTCATGGAAAAATATATTGCATGTTGAGAGGTTCTCTCTTTGAAGTTATCTGATAAAATTTTTTAATTGAGATCATTTCAATATGCAAATATGGTTTGGCCATTACACAGCTTTAATGCTTCAGTTCTGAGTACATGTTACAGTCTAGAGGCTGCCGTTCTGCATGTTTCAAGGCTACACACAGAGAGCTTATCATAAGCAATTATCTTACCCAAATAAAAAATGAAAATGGAAAAGTTAAATAAATAAAAGAACATTTTGATGGAATCACAGTAATGTACTTCTTGGTTAACATTACTCGTGACTTTTGGACAGCTAGATTTGTTAATGCACTTGTCCTTTTCTTATGCATCAATCTCAGTAAATCTTCATATATTCTATAATGGTGTATACCTAGTCATACCTTTTCTGTCCAACAAATAAACCATTCAGACAACTAAAAGATAGGATCACTATAGAAATCTCTAATCTGGGCAAAGTTTCATCCTTATTTTTGGTCTGGATCTGAACTAAAACCATGGAAGAAGAAATAAAGAAGCTTAATTCACCTAAAAATCCTTATTATTTTTTGACATTGTAATGTTTAGCTTTTGCTTAGAAGTTAAGCTATACCTTTAGCATAAAATATATATAATTGTACCCACAGACTCTGGGGGAGGGAGGTAGTCACAAAGGCACTGAGGTGCCTAACTTTCATTGAAAATTAAGGGGAAGTAGGGGCTATCTGCCATTTGTGCCTTTGAAAATTGCCCCCATGGTTGTCAATCGCCTATATGCGATATGGGAATATAATTCATTACCTTCTGATTCCCAGGAAAGTCTCCTTTCACTGTCAGCAGTAGGAAAAGACAATGAACAGAAATGTAAAAAATTTACAAAGACAAAGAAGCCAAACAGCAAACATCAACAGCGAGAAATTCATTCTGTGATGAAGCTTAATATAACTCCTGTAATATTCCTAACCCAATCCTTCTACTGCTATATAGACTATAGAGGCTAATTTTAATGTCGATACATTTATTCAAAGCACAGTCTAAATAAAGGTTTAATGTCAATCACATTTACAAACACTGCCGTTTGAAATAATTAAAACAAACAAAAGAAAAATACCTGCTAGTTAATTCAACATACACACTTATTTGATATTATGCAAATCAACTAGCCCATTTTGCAATTCAACATTTTCACCTGAGGCTGTATGGTCCAGTGGAGTGGGCACTGGCTCTGGAGGCCATGGTTTTCTTCCCAGCTCTGACCTTGGTGAAGATGTTATGCCTCAGTTTCCCTATCTGTAAAACGGGGATAATGATCATTACCTTTCTTTGGAAAGTATTTTGAGAGTGATGGATGAAAAGCACAAGATAAAAGTTAAGTATTATTATTATTTACCTTGCTGTTGTAAAAGTTCAAGAACTATTGCTAAACTCACTGATGTATTTATTTGCTAAGGGTGGATGAAGTGGTTCAGAAAAATGAACGGGCCCCAGTCAGGTCTGCCCATGAATCACACCTATACCCTTTAAAAGAGCCACCCAAAGAAGTTTAGATAAGGACCCCAATTCAAGTGGTCTATTGTGCTCCAGCATCTTGAATCGTCCCTTGCAGGACAGTCTACTGATTGTCACTGCCTCTCATTTGGCTCTTTCCATATTTCTTTTCCTCCCTTCCTCAACAAACTTTTATTGAGATTCCCATTGCAATATCCCATTGCTTCCTCCCTCGGTCCATAATGCCTTGAACCTGATGACCTTCTGGACTGTTGCAAAGTTTATCTTTCCTGCTCCCCATAAGGCATTTAAAAATGGACTAGGGGGAAGGGAGGAGGTAATTTCAAGGCTGAGGAATTATTGGGGGTAACCTTGCTTACAGCTGGTGATTATGTTAAGTTGTACTGTTGAACATAGATTAAAAACACAGAACAAATAATACCCTGTGTCAGAGAACCTAGAATATAGACAAATGTTCCTTTTTAGCCTTTCTATTAATCTAAATTAATACATATTAATTCAAATGTCTGAGCAGCAATGCTATCCTTTTATTCTTCCCTTTCCCACAATGTGGTCCAGCTCTCTCTCAATGGGCTTTCCCTCCAGGGTCTGACAGTTGTTCCATGTTCTACCGACCCTATTTACATAGAGATTCTTCCACCATTGGTCTTATTCTGACCCGCCCATGACACCTTTAATGTAAACACAGCCGTGACTGTGGAAGGAATTTTCCTCCAGGGTAGATTGGCAGAGGCCCTGGAGGTTTTTCGCCTTCCTCCGCAGCATGGGGCAGGGGTCGCTAGCTGGAGGATTCTCTGAGACTTGAAGTCTTTAAATCACAGGATTTGGGGACTTCAACAGCTGAGTTAAGGGAAAGGGGGTGGGTCAGCTTTTGTGGCCTGCATCAGGCGGGAGGTCAGACTAGATGATCATAACGGTCCCTTCTGACCTTAAAGTCTATGAGTCTATGAGACTGTGTCTGGGACTTCAGATCAAGAAATGACGTAGGGTTTACTTTCATATGACTGAAGACATAAGGTCATATCCTGCCCTCTGCAGCTTGCTAGAAGGGGAGGGGAACATAGGGAATTTCTTCCCTCATCTTTTCTCCACTACCACATTCATTCAACAACAGGGTAGGATACCATCCTTAGATGTCCTGCTTTTCCTCCTATGTTGGGGATGGAGTTACATGTATCCACCCACCAGTACTCTATGACCCCAAGAAAGTGTCTGGTCTGCAAACTTGGGGTCATAGTCCAATATTGTGCTCTGCAGCATGTTTGAAAGGGGAGGATTATTTTGAAAAGAAGGAACACAAAAATGATGGAACTCACTGTCTGTTTCTACAGTAACAAAGCGGGTGAGTTAATATCTTTCAATAGACCAACTTCTATTGGTGACAGAGAAAGAATTTTGAGCTATACAAAGCTACAGAGGCATTTGTCTTAAAATCTCTCATCCTTGCATTACTTCTGGAGCAGCTTCACCGCTGGTAGGATCAATGGGGGAATAGAGGAGATGATATGGTTGGAAAAGAACCAGCACTCTACACCAGCATTCCTACAGGTAGAATTGCATTGTTGGCTTTGTACCATATGGGAGATGTTGGGGGGAAAAATCACCAGTGTGAACCAGGTCATTGAAATCAAGGCAAGCATGTATAAATTCTAGTGCTAAGAAAAAAGTTGATAATATGCGGACCAGCTTTTCAGAAGTAGAAGAGGTTGCAAAAGAGCAGTGGGAGATCAAATACATCTAGGAATCTTTCAGCCAGTCAGTTCAGATGCAGAGGTTTGTGTAGATATTGTGATTTTTCTCTGAGAAGAAAAAGTTGCTTGCTTGCTGCAGCTGCATTTCATATTAATTTTATTAAAAACTGGGAATACATTCATGCCAAAACCCCACATCTACAGCTGGTGAGAGAAGCTTCAGTGGAACCTATTTTCTGCTGGAGAATACAGTTCCATCAAAGTAAAATGTTTAGTGAAATTATGTTGATTTCACCAATATTTCATTTTGGAGAAAATCCAAGGGAAGCAATATTGTGACAAGATCAAAATGTCTTGTTTTGACATTTTTGGAATTAAACATTTGACTTTTTCATTTTGAAATGATTTTTTAAATTTTGTATGGCATTATTTATTGTAATATAAAATTTTAAAAGATCAAAATCAAAATGAAATGTTTTGATTTTGTCCAGTCTAAACATTTTGATCAATGTGAAACAAAAATTATTTTTAAAAAAAATTTACCGTCATGGAGAATTTTTATATTTTTGGATTTTTTTCTATTTCAGAGCAGAGACAAATTTTGAAATCTCAAATCCTTCATGAAACGGGATTTCTGTCATTTGCGCAGTCCTACTCATATTTCCCAAAACTCCGTTTCTAAGCTTCACAACTGGTCCCAATTTCCACAATGGATTGAACCAAAGTGATCTGGACAGCTCAGACTTTGAGAAAGTTTTGATCGGGTGATGAATTTCATTGCTTGTGCTCTTCCCTATTAAAAACGTGATTGTAGGTGCAAGCTTTAGGAAAAGCTGGTAGCTTGCTGAGAACAGTACACAGTTAGTAAAATGCTGAGGAAGGAAGGACATAACTTTATTGGAGCTTAGATTAGAGATTGGTCGGAACTGAAATATCCCATACCTAGCACAGAGACCTGCAAAAATTTAAGTCAGGTCAGAGAGAAGAGTGTAATGGTGAGGGAATGGAGAAATGGATAAAGAAGGTCAGAGAATGGGATCTGAGAGAGGAGACTGTGAGAGGGACAGAAAATAGACTTGAGAGGAAAATGGTAGCAGAGTGAAAGAAGAAAAGAAATAAGGAGAGAGGAGGGGAAAGAAAAAGGAGTGGGAAATAAACGGAAAAAGTATACAGTGCAGAGAGTAGCAAAGAAGAGACAGAAGGAAAAGCTGCAGGGAAGAATATTTATTAGAGAAAAAAATCCCAGTTTGCTGAAATATTGCTGGCGTGGATGATTTTTATTTTATACCCTGCTGCCGAGGTTCTGGTGATTCTTAGGCTGAAGGTATATGACATTGGTGGATAACATACGGGAACCTTCTGTGCTCTTCTGAAGAGCTTCTAGTGTCCCTGACAACTTATTCTAATTGCTCAAGTTCAAACACTTCAGATGTTCAGTGTGGCTGAGAGCACTTTATAATAGGTTGATGCAGTAAAGCCTTCTCTCTATAGTATCCATGCACTTGCTGTTTTTTCGCAAATGCCAAGGGGTGTCTTTTGTATTGCATGTTGACAGCTTATCTTATTTGGTCCAAGAAGAGGGGCAATACTATAAATACGTTCAGTTCAGAAACATTATTAGGCCTGGGGGAATTGGTTTGAGAAAATAAAAATTACCTCAGAACTCAGTCTGTTGATTTTAAATTGGCCTCCGAGTGTTTTTTGTCTAGGCTAAGAAATGTTTGGCTAAGCACTTCATTCTATCCACCAAGCATGTCTTCACCCTTTTTCAAAACCCATCTCTTGCAGATCAGCTGCTGTCTTCAGTTCCAGTGAGTAGTAAGAAATGTATTCTGGGGCTTTGAACCTCCAGAAACCCACCAGATTACATGGGACTTAAAGGAGCAACCTGGAAATGACAAGCATAGTGAGTACCTGACCCCCAGTGGAATATCATCAGAGGGTGTATTGGGAGGTGCTGGTTCAGGAAGTCCGCTTGGGAGTGACAGGGCTCTTGGGAATAAAGATGAGAATTTGAGCTGAGAAGCCTTTTGGTGTAAGCAAAGGGAGATTTGGGGGATCTTTAGAAAGTTGAGGGAAGGAGTTGGGAAGATAAAGGAATTATCATAGAATCATAGAATATCAGGGTTGGAAGGGACCTCAAGAGGTCATCTAGTCCAACCCCCTGCTCAAAGCAGGACCAATTCCCAACTATATCATCCCAGCCAGGGCTTTGTCAAGCCAGGCCTTAAAAACCTCCAAGGAAGGAGACTCCACCACCTCCCTAGGTAATGCATTCTAGTGCTTCACCACCCTCCTAGTAAATAGTGTTTCCTAATATCCAACCTGGACCTCCCCCACTGCAACTTGAGACCATTGCTCCTTGTTCTGTCATCTGCTACCACTGAGAACAGCCGAGCTCCATCCTCTTTGGAACCCCCTTCAGGTAGTTGAAGGCTGCTATCAAATCCCCCCTCATTCTTCTCTTCTGGAGACTAAACAATCCCAGTTCCCTCAGCCTCTCCTCATAAGTCATGTGCTCCAGACCCCTAATCATTTTTGTTGCCCTCCGCTGGACTCTTTCCAATTTTTCCACATCCTTCTTGTAGTGTGGGGCCCAAAACTGGACACAATACTCCAGATGAGGCCTCACCAATGTCGAATAGAGGGGAACGATCACGTCCCTCGATCTGCTGGCAATGCCCCTACTTATACAGCCCAAAATGCCATTAGCCTTCTTGGCAACAAGGGCACACTGTCGACTCATATCCAGCTTCTTGTCCACTGTAACCCCTAGGTCCTTTTCTGCAGAACTGCTTCCTAGCCATTTGGTCCCTAGTCTATAGCAGTGCATGGGATTCTTCCATCCTAAGTGCAGGACTCTGCACTTGTCCTTGTTGAACCTCATCAGGTTTTTTTTGGCCCAATCCTCTAATTTGTCTAGGTCCCTCTGTATCCGATCTCTACCCTCTAGTGTATCTACCACGCCTCCTAGTTTAGTGTCATCTGCAAACCCACTGAGAGTGCAGTCCACACCATCCTCCAGATCATCAATAAAGACACTAAACAAAACCGGCCCCAGGACCGACCCTTGGGGCACTCCGCTTGAAACCGGCTGCCAACTAGACATGGAGCTATTGATCACTACCCATTGAGCCCGACGATCTAGTCAGCTTTCTATCCACCTTACAGTCCATTCATCCAGCCCATACTTCTTTAATTTGGCGGCAAGAATACTGTGGGAGACCGTATCAAAAGCTTTGCTAAAGTCAAGGAATAACACATCCACTGCTTTCCCCTCATCCACAGAGCCAGTAAACTCATCATAGAAGGCAATTAGGTTAGTCAGGCACGACTTCCCCTTGGTGAATCCATGCTGACTGTTCCTGATCACTTTCCTCTCCTCTAAGTGTTTCATAATTGATTCCTTGAGGACCTGCTCCATGATTTTTCCAGGGACTGAGGTGAGGCTGACTGGCCTGTAGTTCCCCGGATCCTCCTCCTTCCCTTTTTTAAAGATGGGCACTACATTAGCCTTTTTCCAGTCATCTGGGACCTCCCCCGATCGCCATGAGTTTTCAAAAATAATGGCTAACGGCTCTGCAATCTCATCCGCCAACTCCTTTAGCACCCTCGGATGCAGCGCATCTGGCCCCATGGATTTGTGCACGTCCAGTTTTTCTAAATAGTCCCGAACCACTTCTTTCTCCACAGAGGGCTGGTCACCTTCTACCAATACTGTGCTGCCCAGTGCAGCAGTCTGGGAGCTGACCTTGTTCGTGAAGACAGAGGCAAAAAAAGCATTGAGTACATTAGCTTTTTCCACATCCTCAGTCACTAGGTTGCCTCCCTCATTCAGTAAGGGGCCCACACTTTCCTTGACTTTCTTCTTGTTGCTAACATACCTGAAGAAACCCTTCTTGTTACTCTTAACATCTCTTGCTAGCTGCAACTCCAAGTGTGATTTGGCCTTCCTGATTTCACTCCTGCATGCCTGAGCAATATTTTTATACTCCTCCCTAGTCATTTGTCCAATCTTCCACTTCTTGTAAGCTTCTTTTTTGCATTTAAGATCAGCAAGGATTTCACTGTTTAGCCAAGCTGGTTGCCTGCCATATTTACTATTCTTTCTACACATCGGGATGGTTTGTTCCTGCAACCGCAATAAGGATTCTTTAAAATACAGCCAGCTCTCCTGGACCCCTTTGCCCTTCATGTTATTCTCCCAGGGTATCCTGCCCATCTGTTCCCTGAGGGAGTCAAAGTCTGCTTTTCTGAAGTCCAGGGTCCGTATTCTACTGCTCTCCTTTCTTCCTTGTGTCAGGATCCTGAACTCGACCATCTCATGGTCACTGCCTCCCAGGTTCCCATCCACTTTTGCTTCCCCTACTAATTCTTCCCTGTTTGTGAGCAGCAGGTCAAGAAAAGCTCTGCCCCTAGTTGGTTCCTCCAGCACTTGCACCAGGAAATTGTCCCCTACGCTTTCCAAAAACTTCCTGGATTGTCTGTGCACCGCTGAATTGCTCTCCCAGCAGATATCAGGGTGATTAAAGTCTCCCATGAGAACCAGGGCCTGCGATCTAGCAACTTCTGGTAGTTGCCAGAATTGCTGAGCTCTGGGGCTTGGGGCTGTTTGGAGTTAGAAAACAAAAGTTGGGGTCAGGGAAATGGTATGATAAGATTCCAAGAGCAAGGAGACGTATTTGGTTGGGTTGAGAGAGAGAAAATAGGTGGGTAACTGGGAAAGGGAACCATTGTGTGGGGTCACTTCTAGACTGCAACTTAGAAAACACACACACTGTAGCGTGCTCTTCTTGTGACTGTTATGTGTAATTTAAAATGAAACTATGCTTAGCATGGAAGTACCTGTTTTTCTTTTTTGTGTAGAGGTGTATAAGAGGTGAAGTGCGGATGATCACCTAAACAAGCATTTGCAGAGCCGCTCCTGCTTGTTCTTATGCTTAGCTCTCTGGGCAGTCTTTAAAAAAATGCATTATAAAGCAATGGACATACTGTAGGTCTGGGAACTTTTGTCTCTCTCCCTGCCTTTCATGCGCTACCTATTTCTCAGGCAGGATGATAACAAAAGCACCTTTGTTAACAGGGAAAAAAGAATCTAACTTAATAGAGTCTTTTGTGGGCTGTGAGGTCTAGGAAATATCAGACCTGGGTCACCCCTCCCCCGCTCTAATCTAACCAACAAATGTGCGTATGCAATGTGCACAGAACAGAACCTTAACACAAGCAACAATTTTCCTCTGGGTTCCCTGAAACATTCCCGGGGGTATATTGTAATTACATACGGTATAAAGAGACTCTGGACTTGTAATTAGCATTTGTACAGACAATGGATGCACAGCTGAATAACTGGTTTTCCAAGGAGCTAGGGACATACCAGCTAAGAAGTTCGGTTTTGGAAAATTTATTTCCACTTAGAAGTCAAAATGAAAACCCATTTTCAACACTTGTGGAACCTGCCATCTCCTCTGTGCACCTAGGATAAAATGATAATCCTGTATATTAGGATAGCAGCTAACGCCCCAATTGATAGTGGCCACCCATTGTATTAAATGCTGCACATACACATACCAGCGTCCCTGCCCCAATGAGCTTACAAGCTAATTAGAGAGGCAGACAAATGGCAGACACTCATTTGTCCTTAAAGATTTTTAGTGTGACTGAGACAGGCCTTTCTGTTACACACCTACTGAAGTGACCTACATACTGCACATCACCACAGCAAAGATCACTCTAAAAACAGGGCCAGTAAAAGTTAATCTGTAGTTTAAACAGCCCCGGCTACTCATAAAACTGAAAGATTATAACAGCAAGATTTTTCTTCCACCTGTTTGCTAACGTTATAAAAAGGCACTACAAAGGAACAGCAGTGGTGAATCCTGACAGACGACAGGAGTTGGCAGATGTTTTTTAATTAAAAGAATTCAGGTAATGAAATGATACCAATGGTAGACAAGAGATACAGAAATAACACACACACACACACACACACACACACACTCAGTTAGCCATGCAGCACCTGCTCACCAATTGTTCTAAAGCCATTGTCAAAGATACTTAAAAATAGATATGATGCAAGTCCCAAGCTAATATAGGGATGACCTATAAATGACCCATGCTTTGAGTGAGCAAGTATTGACTTAAAGTACTTTGCTGCTAGCCTAAGAAGTATATGCCAAAGAGGAAGCCTGGTTGAGTAGCTGCTTTTAAAAACAATTTACCAAGCACACAAGGGTATTATGAGGATTAATACTCAATGTTTCTAATGTGCTTTGAGATCCTCCAATGGAAGGCTCCATACAGGAGCAAAGTATCATGTTTCTATAGCATAGTTGCTTTAGTTGATATTTCTGGGTGTGCCACTTCCTCACATGCTGACATTTAGGAAATTCTAATTCATCAGTAGAAATTCTGTTTTGTGCTAAGTTATTTCCAGAAGGGGGTTCTCAGAAATATCAGCAGGAGAGTGGTAAAAAGGGTGCATTTCTTTACTACTTATTATTAACTGAATTTGTTGTCCTAGCTCACGGGGTTTGGACAGTGCTTTCCAGCCAAACACAAAAATCACATCTATGCCCTGAGGAAATCTAAGATCCCTGAACATGTAATAAGCTCTGCCTAGGCACTGGGGTCTGCACGAAGCTCATTGAACAGTTGGGGTATGATCCACGCAGCAGACACCTGCAAGTACCACTGACATCACTGGGATAAAGTGCAAGGTTCCACCTGCTTGGGTCAGATTGCAGGATCTAAATACCTATGAGTGAACAAAAATCACACACGTATCCTCTTAGCTCAAATATTTTAAATCAGAAACAGATTGTTCTTCTTGCATCTGAAATTCAGAGAAAAGATTCAGCTACCTATCCACTGATCTCTGCTGCAGCCATGTGTAGCAGTAGAATGCAATGGCCAATGTCCACAGGCGAATGTTGAGTAATACTGGAGATGGTTAGCACCAGATAAGGCCCTGTATCTGTACACATACAGTAAAGAAACATAAGGTGTCTTTCTCCTCCCCAGTTATCATTTTATTTCCCCTCCCCACAGTTTACTTAGTGAGAGGGAAACCTCAAAAAGTCCTGTGATTCAGTTCAGCTAAGGACCCAGAAGTTCAGATGGTTTTGTGCTTGAGGCGTGGGAGTAGGGTGACCTGGGTTCTATGCCTGACTCTGCCTCAGATTTCTTTTTTATGTTGAAGCATGTCATTTAATCTCTCTGGTCTTCCATTTCAACATCTGTAAAATGAGGTTAATGGTATCTGCCTCCTCATGGGAAGAGTGTGATGTTAAATTCTTCATTTGGAATAGGGCGTTTTGAGATCCTAGGTTAGTATGTGCTATAGAAGTACAAGGTAGTATTATTTCTTGAGTCTGCAAAGCAGATTTGTAATTGGTTCATGAGATTTTGGGTACTTCCTACTTCTAGATGTGCTGGGAATTCTGTGAAATCAGCTTTGTTTATGGTTTGTTGCCACTTGTGATTTGAGTCTCAGTGATGATCCAGAAGTGCAGAGATGTGTAAAAATGAATAATGGGAGAGGCAGTTCTTTTCATGCAACTCATCCCTAATTTTAACTCCTTTCTGATGATCTTAACTACAGTCCTTGGAGCTGTGGAACACTGGTGACATTTCCATATTTTGCACAAATATCCTTGCTGTTTCATTTCAGACAATTTTGTGGCCCTCAGATTGCACGTTTCTGATTAAGAGTTTGACAGATTGGTTGTTTTTACAACAGAGAATGTGAAAACTCAAACCAGGAATTTCAAAGCAACTATTCTGATGCAACAGGCCCATTTTTACTTGGAAATGTGCTCAGTTTTACTAGTAAAAGAATTCATATGTGAGGGGAAAATAATGGGGTGTGGAGATTGTTTGTCTGTTTTCAACTCATAGCCCCTTCAAATTGCCTTTCCTTGTACATATTGCACACTTCTTCCTAGGCGGCATCTACTTTCTACCTTAGAATCTTTGCTTACATTCACCTAGCGCTAATGTCAATGGTGCAACTCAGAGTGGCTGGCAGGGTGGACAATAAAAGAACAATGCAAGCAGTCTCAGACCCCCTTCCAAGACTGAGCACATTATCGCCATGCAAATGCTGCAATAGCTTCCATGACTTCAAGAGCTGGGGGAACCTACCTCCATTCTCCATTAGAGATTCCCTCTTAGGCATGGCAGTGGAATGCACAGCTGAATGACTGAGCTGGCTTTGAAATGGTTTTGTGTACTTAGAAGGGGAAACTATGCTTGCTTGCAGGGCCAATGGAGGGAGGGGGGAGGGCCATTTGGCCTAGGCCTCAAGCTCAAAGGGGGCCTCAAAATTTTGTCAGTTTGCCGGCATCAGTGGCTTCAGGTGAACGCACCTTCAATGTGTTGAAGCAGGTAAAGAACTATCACCGTTCAACTATGGGACAAGAGTGTTTGAATGGGCTTGCCAGGCTTAATATCAGTTGTGACTTTGCACAAAAGCTAGATTTTTCCTCAATAATTAGTGCATTTGCACAGAAAAAGGCTAGAAAAGCATTTGTTAAATAAAAAAATATTCAAATTATGTCTCACTCTTTTTTTTGGTGCCTTATTTTGTTTTCATGTGTCGTCATTTTTAATTTTTATTATGGCTAGGGAGCTGGAAGCTGGAAGTGGCCCGGGCCCCTCTGGACCTCTGAGAGGGCCTGCTTGCTTGCACCTGGCAGACTAAAACTATGGCAGAGGAGGGTAGATTTAAGGAACTTCTTGATTACTTGAGTGTTTTGAATGGTTCTTGAAATGCATCTACAGCCCTCCTTGTCTGGGTTACTTTGCGCATTGTCTTATTATTTAAAACAATCCCTTTCCTTCACATGTAGAATTTATCATCTTTCCTGTCATCTCCGTAAGAGTTAATCTCCCAGGAGAACAAGGTGTAAAGTTGAATGTTTGAATGAGCACAAATGACCCTTTACTGAATTACAAGAATCACATAGCTGAAGAAAGCATTAAATCTCAGGTTGATTCGTGACTGACTTTTTGTGTGTGTTACTTTTTTGCATCTTTTCAATTATTTTGATATTTACCAAATATAATGGTTTATCTCCTTTGTGGATATATTTTTCAGTGGGTTTGACACAAGTAGACTCTTCTGCTGTTATTTGAAGGCAAAAAAAAAAAAAAAAGGAATTAAAATACCATGGAAAGGAACAGATTTCCATCTGAACTCTGAAATGCCTGATCCTACATCGCTGAGAGGACAACTGGGCCCTAACTAACTGCATGTGAAAAATCTGTCTAAGGTACTTATATGGTCCCCATTCCCGTCATATCTGCACACCTCACCATTTTTAATGTTTTTATTCTTACAACTCCCTTGTGAGAGGGAAGTTCTATTATCCCAATCTCGGATGGGGAACTGAGGCATATAGAGACTGTGTCACACAGTGACTTGCTAAGGGTCACACACAAAGTCTGTGGTGGAGCAGGGAATTGCTCCCACATCTCTCAAGTCCCAGGCTAGTGCCCTGGCCACTGGAGGATCCTTTTTCTCTGCAAGTAGCTAATAAATGCCGCAAACAGATGCACTCATGGATTTTGAGGGTAGATTTTAGGAATTCGGCTGAAAATCTGGCCCAAACTAACAAAGGGCATATCATTCTCCTGTTAATGTCAGTGGTCAAACTCTCTGTGGTGTCAATGGGAGCAGGATTAGGTTACAATTGAGTTAAGCCTGAAATTCTTGCAATCCTTGTCAATCCATGTAGTCCAGTTATGATTATTGCGGAGTGCAAGGCACGGGATGGAACCTAGCTGAAAGTGAAGTTACAACATATCTGGCAAATACAGCCATACATCCTTATCCTATCACCTCAAACCCTAATTACAGAGGTGTCCTTATACCCCATCATTATGTTCTTACTCAGTCATCGCTGTGAGACTTTCAAAACATATTTTTAAATGCTTCTGTTGAATAAACCTCAAGGATTTCTCTTGCAAACTGTTCCAAGTAAACAATATTCATGCAGTGAGACAAACTAAACCTCATACACAAAAGGAAATGATCTTTTTTTGGACCCAGGGTTCAACAATTCCTTACTTGGGATTACAAATGAGTGTAGATCAGGGGTCGGCAACGTTTGGCATGCGGCTCGCCAGGGTAAGCACCCTGGTGGGCCGGGCCAGTTTATTTACCTGCTGACATGGCAGGTTCAGCCGATCATGGCTCCCACTGTCCGCGGTTCGCCGTCCCAGGCCAATGGGGGTGGCGGATAGCCGTGGCCAGCACATCCCTCGCCCGCGCCGCTTCCTGCTGTCCCCATTGGCCCGGAACAGCGAACAGCAGCCAGTGGGGGTTGCGATTGGCCGAACCTGCCACGTCAGCACGTAAATAAACTGGCCCGGCCCGCCAGGGTGCTTTCCCTGGCAAGTCACATGCCAAACGTTGCCGACCCCTGGTGTAGATGCTCAAGCCCTAGGTTAACAAACCCTAGGTCTGCTAACTTGAGTTCTACTAACCCTGGGCTTACATTGCAGTTTAGACATACCCTCTGAGGGTATGTCTACACAGCAAAGAAAAACCCATTGCTGGCTTGTGCCAGCCAACTTGAGCTTGCAGAGCTCGGGCTGCAGGGCTGTTTCATTGCTGTGTAGACTTCTGGGCTTGGGCTGGGGCCTGGGCTTTGGGACCCTCCCACTCTGGGACCTCCAGCCCAAGCCCAGAAATCTACACAGCAATGGAACAGCCTTGCAACCTGAACTCTGCGAGCCCAGTTGGCTGGCATGGGCCAGCTGCGGCTGTCTAGTTGCTCTGTAGACATATCCTTAATCCACATGCTAAAACTCCTCCTGGAGTTTTTTGGAAACAAATTACTCCAGAATGGCAGGAACTGATTCTTTAATATCACTATCATTCCCAACTGTACTTGTAATGTTTTCCATGAAAATACTAATGGGATTTTATCATGTGACTTGTACCTTTTTGGGCAACTCTACCAATCCTTTAGGCTAAGGACTTGATATTAATGGGAGTTTTGCTCAAGTAAGGACTGCAGAATTTGGCTCCAAGACAGATGTGTGATCACCTTCCCATGCTGCCATTAACTTCCCTGCCCTAAGCACCAATCCGGCATCTGCGTGGAGTTTCATTTACTTCACTGGGACTCCGTTGCGGGTACAAGGGTCCACATGGGTGGATCTATTGCAGAATCAAGGCCATTATGATGAACGTGGAGCAGATAGTGCACAGTTATTCACCTTCCATTCAGTGTTCAGACTCAGTTACAGTACAGCCTGAACTACCCCACAGTTTGGCAAGTGCTTGGCTTCCTCAGCTCCACTGTAGGGTAGCACACACAACAGAAAGTGAAGGGGAAGCAGCAATAGACTAGGGCCCACCTCAGTGGAGGGTTCGAATACGTCCTTCTGTTAGGAAAGAAGGTTACAATGGGGACCACTGGGTGAAGGGAGAATGCCAGCAGGAATCAACAGCAAACATACCAATATTTGTATATTTACTAATGGTCGGGTAGCCACCATTGTAGACTGATCACAAATGGGATTTTCCTTTAATTAAAGTAATTTAAGTGTTATGTTACTTAGCCCTTATTGCCACTTTACAGATAGAAAGAGTGAGGCAGAGAGGTTAAGTGCACGGGGGGAGTGGGGTACGTGTTAGAGCCAACAGTACCACACAAGAGGTCCTTGCTCCTAGGCTTGTGCTCAGACTATTGAACCATCCTTCTTTCATGACAGCATAAAGTTTTAGCGTTTTAAGCAAGTACGTTGAGATTTTTCAAACCTGCCTAAGGGATTTGGACACAATTAATTTTAATGGTAATTGGCCATCCTCGTCTCTTAGGTGCCTTTGACTATTTCAGTTGTAAAGTTAATTTGTTGCTACATTTATAATTTAAAATGAGGCAGACCATTTTGGTTTTGTTTGCCATTGCTGGGTTGATGTTGTTGTTGTTTTGTTTTTTAAACCATTCCTCAGCTGAAAAAGTCTTCCCACTAAGTTTTAACCCGCTTGGTGTTTTAGAGTGGAAAACAGGAATTAACAAATGGAATAAACTGCTGACACAACATGCACAACAGTTCTGATTGAAAGGACAGATTTTTCATAATATCAGTCAGTTTGCAAAAGAGAAAGAAAGAAAAACAGCTTCACAGAGCAGTTTAAATAAACAACAGTGTGATGTGTAGCTAATATTTTCTAATTTTCAAAGGAGCCACCATTTTGGCAATATTGTGTTGCTTAGGAACTAACAAAAACGTCTTTTTTTTTTTTAATGGTGCTTTTGTGCCCTGATAATTTTCCAAGTTGGCAGCTGTAAGGAACAACAATGTGATTTGGTTAGATTCAGCCCATTTCTCTCTCTCAAGTCTGGAGCTGAACAGATAAGAACTTGTATGTCAGAATACAAAGTTTACTCAGCACAAGTTGAAAGCTTTTGATGTTTGCTGTCCAATCTGCCCCACCATCTTGGAAAGTTCAATTTCAGATGCTATAGTTTCACTTTCTCCCTCCCCACCTCCCACAATCCCAATACTTCAAATTCTGAATAATAGAAACACTTTCAGTAAATCTAGTAAGGAATTATTTTCAAGGCTGACGTGTGTTTTTGTTGTTGTTGCATCTTTCTAATAGCAATAGGAGAAATGCTTAAGAAAAGAAGGCAAGAAAACTATAAGAGAATTCTACAGTACAGGCATTGTAATGATGGGTCCTATTCCCTAAATATATTTTCTGTGTGCTGCTCATCAATTAAATGATAGTGCATTTCAGTCTGAAAGCTCTCAAAGCAGTTAAATACATACTGTTTACATAACATACGGTGTATGCATATATCTTGTCTATATACATATTTTCTGTGTTAGCCATTGGTACCATTTATTAATAGCAATTTGTGCCTTCCATCCCAAAATCTCAAATGCGTTACAAACGTTAGTGATTAATCACCACACAAGAAAGGTATTATTATGCCCATTTTACAATTGGGGGGCCAGATGCTCAGCTGCTGCTGTAAATCAGCACTTAATTGAAATCAATGGAGCTCTGCCAATTTATGCTATCTGAGGATATGTTCCAGGGGAGCTAAAGTTAAGCAAATTGCCCAAGGTAACCCACTGTAGAGCCAGAAGTAGAACCCAGGTCTGCCATTCCTGAACCCCGTTGTGTGCTTTAACTACAAAGGCAGGTAAAACAATATGGTTTATAGTGTAGGTCTTCTCAGTGTTTTTTGAGCTATGCAATGACTTGTTTAATTGGCATGGAGAAATTCCTTTCAGTTGAACAAAACCCAGCCATAACGTTAAATACTATGGTTATCAAATATTAAAATGAGTTTTCTCTGCTACTGTTGCTATGTTCTTTGAAGGAGCAGGGCCTTTGTTCTAGGAAATAAAACCATACAATCAATATACAACTAGTGAATCTCACATGGTCAACCATTCACTGAGTAAACCTTGGACAACAAAGCAGCAGAAACGCTTCATCTTTCATCCGTTGTGGGGTCTCAGGGAGACCAGTGTTTGTGATTATTTTTAAAGACTATTCTAAAGGGTCGCTTAGACTACACTGAGTAGCCAAGCAAAATCTAGGCAGACAGGAAGGAATACAACCTTTAATTGGAAATCAGCAATCGCAACAAATCTTAACAAATCCAGCCCGTTTTTGTTGTGTATGTGCCCCCGAGTTAGCTGTTGGGTAATAATGAAAGACTGATAGAAAGCACACAATTTAGTTACATAGAAAACTACTGTATAACGGTGAGATTTTTTTTCAAGATTTTCTTCCAGTGCTAGATTCTAGTCAAGCAACCTGAGAGAGCTGAGTAACATCTGGGTGTTGTGTTTAGAAATTGTTTCCTTTCTCTTTTCCGCCTCCCATTCTCTCAGCTCCCCCTCACGGTTTTCCTCTCACCATTCAGCTGTTTACCTTTCTTATTAGGGGGATGTGAAATCTGGATGATGGGTACCAGTCTTTGGCCACGATGCCAGTGATATAGGAGAAACATTGATATACATTCCATCAATGGAAAGGAGAGTGCGGGGTGGGGGAAGCGTAAATGGAGCTATGTGCTGATCCAAGGGTATTTGGATGCTTTCCTGACCCAAATGTATGGAACTTGCTAAGAAATATGGATGGAGGAAGCATTTAGAATTTGGCTGTTCTTGAATGGCTGTAACATCACAAATCTTGGAACACCTCTTAAGCACACTCTACTACCCTGTCATGATATAGACAAAGCCACATGTAAGAGTCAGAGAACATTGTTGTAAATATTGCTACAGTGAAAGGAAAGAGATGAGCATATCTTCTAGTGGAACAAAAGTCTTGGTGGGTATAAAACTGTTTATTGTTCTAAGACAGTTTTTAAAACATAGCAAAGAGCAAGCCACAGAACTAATGGGATGTGCAACTGTATTTTAAAGAGTCCAGCTTTTGGAATACCAAACCTTCCTTTGGAAGGGGGTGGATACCCTTTGGAGGCTGGAAATAACACTACAGCTATTTGGCGCAAAAAAATCAAGGGCACAGTAAACGTGTGAGCTGAATGGCTGGTCCTACAGATAGGATTAGCAGTTGGGAGCGCTTTTGAATTTGCTGTCCTGTTCAGACCTTTCCTTCCTTGGCCAGCAGGTGAGTAGAAATGAGTATTTTTTGTGGAAGGCTCTGTAGCTGGTCTACAAGACCATTGATAGGCTCTGGTGAGAAAAGCCCATTCAGTTCTCCTCATCTGAAGGGGCCATGGGGGAGAGAGTTTATTGTCCAAACAAGGTGGGAGAAATCCTGTGTATGAGATCTGTGCAAAAAAAAGGCAGGAATTGAATAGTGCCAGTGACTGACATATGGCTGTAAATATATATCTGTAGTGATGTATTCAACAAGAATGAGCAGCAGAAACAAATTCACCAGCAAAGCACTTTTGCTAACAATTGGTCTGTCATTGCAGCCACATTGTGTGCCCCCTCATGGAGCCTGGGGAAGTACCTTACTGACTGAGGGGAAACATATTTTACTTACTTTATGTAGAATGATGTATATTTTTTCGGGCTGTGCACCATTAACACCTCACTTCTGTTATAAATAAGGATACGATTATCTCACAGAAATCAAGGAGTTCACAGATTCTGTGACTTTAACTGACCTCTGTGACTTCTGCCCCCATGGCAGTGGCTGGGCTTGAGTAGCAGCGGTCAGGCCCCGGGGCTGGAGCAGTGGTGTGGCTGGAGCAGCAGCTGATGGTCAGCCCCCAGTTCTCCCACCTCTGGGTATTTTCAGTAAAAGTTACGAACAGGTTGCGGGCTTCTGTGAATGTTTGTTTATTGCCTGCAACTTGTCCATGACTTTTACTAAATATACATGTGACAGAATCTTAACCTTAGTTATAAGGAAAGCAGAAATGTGGCCTAGATTCCTATTGGGCCAGATCCCCAGCTGGTGTAAATCAGTACAGCTCCACTGACTTCATTGAGTCTATATACTGATTTTCAGCAGCTAAGGATCTGGCCTATGATAGAGGCTAACAAAGCATGTAGCTTATATTCTGAAAAGTTTAGATGGCCTAGGTGGGATATATATTGTAGCCCTGATTCTCATTTACCTTAAGGTTCCATTATATTGCTCTGAATGTGTAAATAGGGTTGTCAACCCTGGAGTCTCCAGGAATTAAAGATTAATCTTTAATTAAAGATTATGTCACATGATGAAACCTTCAGGATTACATCCAACCAAAACTGGCAAATCTATATATAAAGGAGCCTTAAAGGCAGGGACGGCTCCAGGGTTTTTGCCACCCCAAGAGGCGGAAAAAAAAAAAAAGGCCGCGATCGTGATCTGCGGCAGCTCCACCGCACTGCTTTCTTCTTCAGTGGCAATACGGAGGCAGGTCCTTCCCTCCGAAAGAGACCGAGGGACCCACCGCCAAAGAGCCCGACAGTGCCGTCCCTTCCCCTTGGCCGCCCCAAGCACCTGCTTGCTGAGCTGGTGCCTGGAGCCGGCCCTGCTTAAAGGTGCTTTAGTTTAGATGAGAGTCAGGCTTTTGGTCTGTGATTCCTACCTATATGCAAAAATAAAAACGTTTATTGTATCCTGTGTTTGGATTGTATGCAGCAAGATTTGCAATAAACCCCTAAGTATGCCAATATTCAGTATTGTGCAAGAAGTGTCTCAACAGGGCCGGCTCCAGCTTTTTTGTCGCCCCAAGCGGCGAAGCCAAAAAAAAAAAAAGCTAAAGCCGCGATCGGCGGCACTTTGGCGGCAGCTCCACTGCGCCGCTTCATTCTTCGGCGGCAATTCAGCGGCGGGTCCTTCCCTCCGAGAGGGATGGAGGGACTCGCCGCTGAATTGCTGCTGAAGACCCGGACGTGCCGCCCCTTTCCATTGGCCTCCCCAGGCACCTGCTTCCTGCGCTGGTGCCTGGAGCCGGCCCTGTGTGTCATGCTGCCTGCTACAACGAATACCTGCAAATGCACCCCTCTTGTTTGAGGCATATAGAGACTATCACCAGAAAGTGATATCATTTCTGATCTAGACTTTCCATGGCATTTGTAATTTGAAGGTATTACACTGTATATGGGTCTCTTATTTCCCAGATTTTCCTTCCAAAGAGAGGAAACTCGTAGGCTGATGTTTTGACAGTAAAGCACATGTCGATTGCTCTTTTATAAATTCTGACAAGCTACTGTATGTAACATTTATTTAGTGCTATGTATGTGTTGCCAGCAACACTAGCTAAATTTCTTCAGCAAAAATAAAAGTGTTCAATCAATCATAGGAGCTGGGCAACACGTATTTATATCTCTAGTGTGTCATAACCAAGTGTTGCTTGTCATTTCTTATCTGATCTACAAATATTACAAAAGCAATTTTCTGACAGGCTAAGGCTTGATCACAGTTGACCTCAAACACCTGGGCATATTCACTTGAGAACCTCCAAAGCCCAAGAAATATTTACTGGTGTTGCTCTCTTTCGCCTATACTCCTCCAGCATCAAAGCTAACCGACATGATGGTGTTCCAGTCACCTTCTTTCAACATCCCCCCACCTACCCTAATGTTATTTTCCTGTTACCAGTTTCTAAATGCTCTAAAAAGGAAAAAATTGATCTTTCTCTCTCTTTCTGTGAGCCTGCAGAACCATCCACTTCTCTCTCTCTCTCTCTCTTGTTTGGTCTTTGTTATTACAAAATGTACCTTCTTTTTGTATTTGGAAAGTGTACAATGAAAACAGAGTGCCAGCTGCATCTTTGCTGAAAGAGCAGCCTGAGTTAGCACAGCAACTTCGGAGCACACTGGGAAACTGTTGATGCTGCAACCCCTATGACTGTGAGAGTATCGCGCTCTGTGTTGGTTTTTTATCAGGAACTCATAGCTGCTGGCTGGGTGACTGTGTGTGGATTTTTCTGGATTCAAGTTTATTTCCCCTCCTTCCCCGCCACAATACCAGATTTATCTTTGAAATGTACTCACAGATGGTATAAATCATTTCTAAATGTCCTCAGTGCAGTGCAGTTTCTTAGGAATTCCTCTTTTCCTGTTTTGCAAAATGTTTTTTCTTTGGCATATTCAAGTGACCTTGGCATGTCTTACAACACTCAATATCAGAAGGCTTTAGAAAACTCATATCTCAGAAGTGTCTGACATTACATTACAAGAGGATCTGTAAACCTCTGTGAGATGACGAATGTCTTTTTTAAACAACAGCCCAAGACTTCATTTAAATTAGTAACATGGAGATTAGAGGAGCTCTCACAGGCTGAGCTGCAGCCACGCCAGGATTCCAGGAATATCAGTCACATGAAAGCTGTTAAGTTTAAGATGGAAATAAATCAAGGAGCTTGTAAAAACTGTCAGCAGGTCAGGGAAGTTTATGAACTCTTGCTGTATCTAATCATAAATCATAAGAATAAGCTAAAACTGAGAAGAAAAATGTCCTCTTTTGTAATCTAATGCTGTCTGTTAAGGCAATAAAACTCAAATGAAATGCATGCATTGCAATTTTTAGTTGATACTTTACATTATTACCAAAGTGAAGGAAGAATTTCAAAGTTATAAAAGTGAGACGAATGAGAAGTGAGGCTGTTGGCGTATCCGGGCCTGAATCTCCTCTTGCTTCTGCCACCAAAAAGCATCGATCCAAGAAATCTCTTAAGCGTAAAGCTTCATATGCTTAAAGTTACACATGTCTAGGTTCCTTACTGGACTGGTGCTGAAATAAAGAGACGTAACACCACTGAAGTCATTGGAGTTACACTACTGTAAAATTAGTATGAGGTCAGAATTGGGTCCACCATGTTTTTATCTCTGTGCTTCTGCTCAACCCTCTTCTCATTCCTAATCAAAATGAGAGGTAAAGGAGGAAGTGTAGGTGGTGCTCATTTTAATATTAACAATAATGAAAATAATTTGTTGATGAGCCTACACTTTTAATGGACCATCCTGGTAATACAGGGGTAGGCAACCTATGGCATGTGTGCCGAAGGCGGCACACAAGCTGGTTTTCAGTGGCACTCACACTGGTCCTGGCCACCGGTCCGGGGGCTCTGCATTTTAATTTAATTTTAAATGAAGCTTCTTAAACATTTTAAAAACTTTATTTATTTTACATGCAACAATAGTTTAGTTATATCTTATAGACTTCTAGAAAGAGACCTTCTAAAAACGTTAAAATGTATGACTGGCACGCAAAACCTTAAATCAGAGTGAATAAATGAAGACTCGGCACACCACTTCTGAAAGGTTGCCGACCCCTGTGCTAATATATACCAACCATCCTCCTATTTGTCCTTTAAAATCCCCCTGAATATCCCTCTTCTCTGTGAAGAAATCCAGGTGTAAAACCACTATTGTTACATAAATCAGGTATGGTTTTGTCCTGTACCCCTGGTGCCTTAATAGCCCAATCTTGCAATCTGCCCTGTGCAGAAGGAGCCCAATGCCTGTGCAGAGCCCCATGACTTCAGCCGAACTTCATGCAGGGGTGAAGGTTTGCCTTTGTGATCACATTGCCGAGCCAGGGCCTTAGACTGTAAGATCTTCCTGGGATCTGTTTTTTGCTTGCCATACCATTGTAAAGCACTGTGAACACACACAATACTATGGGCCAGAGTCTGTGAGCCCTATTCATGTTGCGTAGCTCAGTGGTTCTCAAACTTTTATATTGGTGACTCCTTTCACACAGCAAGCCTATAAGTGTGACCCCCCCTTGTAAATTAAAAACACTTTTTAAATATTTAAGACTATTCTAAATGCTGGAATTGAAGCAGGGTTTGGGGGTGGAGGCTGATAGCTTGTGACCGCCCCATGTAATAACCTCACAACCCCTGGTTTGAGAACCCCTGGCGTAGCACCTTCGTCCATGAGTAGTCCCATTGACTTTAATGGGACTTGTTGTGGAATAAGGTACTATCCACTGTGAATAAGGGTATTGGGAAGAATCTGGTCCTATATAAACAGTATTTGAAAGAGTGTGAGAGAGAAGAAAAACATATCAAATTGAAGTAAACAGAATAAGAAGTGTTTTAGATAAGATCTAGTTCCTCCACTTGTTAACAACACCATTCTTTCTGGTCTTGAAACAATTTGTGAAAAGAATAATATAGATACGTGGGTGGGTACGAAGCACAGGGAAAATGTGCCACCTCGGAAACATAAATCAGTGATAAACAAAACTCACAGATGTAATAAAGAAAATGCTGAACTACTACTAAAATACTGGGAAATTACACAACTGCTAGGGCCTGATCCACAACCCACTGAAGTCAATGGAAGGAGTCCCATTGGTTTAATAGGGGAATAAAATTGGGCACATTGTAAATGACCTTTTGAAACAGACTGAAAATCATTCACTGGCTCCATAGATACTTTGATTGGGGGTATTGTTCCTGAACATGCTTCTACCTCTGTACACAAATGAAAATTACTGCACATTCTTTTTTCTTGTGCAATATTATGTACCATACAGCAATGGATGTAAGAAAATATTCCAACAAAACATGAAAGTGAACTTCAAAAGTTTCACAGTTGTCATAAATTCCTTTCATTGTACTCCCTATGGGTCAGGTTGTGATCCCTCTGTTCACAATGCTGAGAAGTTACTCACCTGAGCAGTCCAATTGACTACAGTGAGACTGCTTCTCATTAGTCTGAGTAAGAGATGCACAATCTGGCCCAAAGTCTGTAAAAGCGCTGTAATGGATTAATAGATTTTAGGGCTAGACGGAGCAATTAGTATCAAATATTGATACTTTGTTTAAAGGACAAAGCAAATGAGCCACAAGCCAGGGAACGCAGGAACTATAGATTGGAGAGTGCAGCTAAAAAGAGGTAGCCCCACTGTTGTAGTGGGGTGTCCACCCCACACAAGGCCTGAAGAGGCTGCAGGGAAGTAGTTCGCAGTCACTCCTTGAGTAAAGCGGGGCATGCTTGGTACTATAGAATATAATCTACAGTTACTCCCTAGGAGGAGGAAGTTTGGGCTGGCAAACACAAAGAGGGGGGAGAGCCAGAAAGGTAGGAAAAGTTCAGGGGAAAAGCAGCAAGCTATAGGATAGTGTGGACCTTGGCTGCTGAAGAGAAGGTCCCTGATCTGGAACCCAGAGTAGAGGATGGGCTTGAGTTCCCCTACCAGCCAGTGGAGAAGTGGCATGGACCAGGCAGTGGAAAGTGGACTGCCTGGGACAGTTCACCCTGAAAGACTTTGATACCCCAGAAGGAGAGGACCATAGTGACCTGGCCAGAAGGCCAAGTCACAATGAGGAACCTGCAGCTCCTGGAGCAAGAGGGGTCACAGGATGAGAGAGGACGACAGGTGGAGAGATAGCCAGAGGATGTTGCAGCACATGGAAGGAGCTAAACCCCAGAGCGGCCAGGAGGAGACATCCTTAGTGGTGAGTAGACAGCATGACATGGGTGTTCCAGCCTCAAGTGTGCTTTCTCTTGGACTGGGCCATTAATTTCCAAGTACTATGTTTTCTCATCTTGCTGCTCAAGAGTCACATTCAGACACATTACCCACTTCTGAAAAATTGTTTTTTTTATAGGAATTGCCATATTGCAACAGGCCAAATGTCCTGTCTTGTCCAGTGTCTCTAATGATGGCCAGTCCCAAGTGCTGAGGAGGAAGCTGGAAAAGCCACGTGTTGCAGCGAGTGTACTGTACTATATTCAGTACACCGAAAAAAAGACTAAAGTAGTAAGATTCTGACCCCTGTTTCTAAGGAACATTTAGGTTGCTGAAAACATTTAGAGCTGGCTCAATTCACTTTGTGTGTATACTGGAGGGGAAGAAGGGGTGTTTCAGATGGAATTTTCTGACTTGCACCTTCTCTGGACTGTTTTTGGATGGTAAAGAAAGTGGGGAAAAATCCGGGTCTGAGAAAACTGAATCGTACCCCAAATCTAACAGCTGGAACTTTTGCTATTTCTGTACAAACACAATGGTAGTTCTAAAATAGTCTGTCCCTGATGTCGGAGCTGGCTTGCTCAGGACCAAGCCATCTGAGACCAGGCTGTGGGGAAATGCCACCCCCATCCTCTCCTACCCTAATATTCATGATGGATAGAAGGGCCAGTAGGCTGGTAGTTCCTAGGGAGAGAGCAAGGTCTGTGAGTGTGTTGTTAATGGGCCTTTAAAGTGGAAATTTCTGCATTGCAGAAGAGGTGGGTTCTGATGAGTGCAATGCCTCCTATTGCATCTTGCCTACTTTATCAGCCTATGTTGCCACGTGAGAAATGATATTACCAGTAACTGTTAACAGAGTGAGGCACTGATGTAACCATTATAATCCAAGAATAATGTAGGCTTCCCAAAACTTTTTACCCATAGCCCTGGCTTTCACACACCTGCACACAGGCTCACACTCATTTCCCTGCTACACTCTTACTGACCTTCCCCTCCTCCTGCTAAACACTCAGCCTGCTGTCCAGCCTCTCCACTTTAAACCCAGTTAGGAGCCTAGTTAACCTCATGTGCGAATTGCCTGGCAAGGACTAATTACTTGTACTTCCTTCTGTCACACTGAAAAACAAGTTTTATACTTGCCCTCCAGACACAGACAGGACATCAGAATTGCAAAAAGGCTATAAAACAGCTCTTCGTCAGTTTCTCGTTATTGTTACTAGAACAGGACCTTACGACTTCACTTCCTCTGAGAGGGGGTTACTTAGACAGGATAAAATACAGGTGCACAGGTGCCCAAGCTATACATTTCCCCCCAAACCAGCCTGAACTGCTTTCAAGGGGAGAGATCAGAGACTCCTACTTTTGTCATGTCAGCCTGCTTGTTAAACATTTAGCAATCTGAATTCAACAACAGTCATGCCTCTAGCCTTTTGTTCAATGGACACAAATCCTTTAGTAGAGTTGAGATGATATTAAAGATGAATGAAGAGCATACAATATTTAATTCCTTGTCTGCGATCCTTAGTAGAGTACAGTTTGATCTCAAAGTTTGCTGATGATACTGAAATTGAAGGTTTAGTAAATAATAAGGAAAACTGCAGTGGGTATTGTACAGCATATCTACAAGAGACTGCAAAGGAAGTAAGGGAACAGGGAGCTTAATAAGTAAAATAAAATTTGGAAGTCACAGGCTATGGATGAAGTACAGTTGAGAATTTGAGGCAACAATGGGAGTATATTAGCAGTAGGGAATTTGCTAATGAGCACTTGATCGGAAAGATAAGGAAAAGATTATTAAATAAAAGCTTTGCAAGTAGAACAAATAGGGAGACCGGATGGCTCAGGGGGTTGCCACTGGTAATATACACCCTTACAGCATAAGTCACAGGATTGAATCAGATCAATAATAGAGCTGTCTGGAGAAACTCTGATAGAACCATATTCCTTATTTCCAAACATCTCATTTCTACATTGTTGGAATGAAATATTTTGAATTTTCATTTTGAAATGAATTTTCATTTTATTTCTTTTACATTGTATTACATTGGTTCTCAACCAGGGGTACACATACCTGTGGGGGTACACAGAGGCCTTCCAGGGGGTACATCAACTCATCTAGATATTTGCCTAGGTGTACATAAAAAGCACTAGAAAAGTCAGTACAAACTAAAATTTCATACAATCACTTGTTTCTATTGCTCTATATACTGAAATGAAAGTACAATATTTATATTCCAATTGATTTATTTTATAATTATATTGTAAAAATGAGAAAGTGAGCAATTTTTTATTAATAGTATGCTGTGACACTTCTGTATGTTTATGTCTGATTTTGTAAGCAAGTGGATTTTAAGTGAGGTGAAACTTTGATTTGTCTTGCGTACTCCCGTCTCCTGAAAGAGGTACAGTACTCTGGAAAGGTTTGATCCACTGTTGTATTATATTTTATATTATAGTATAATACAAAATAAAAGAGATTGAAATAAAAATAAAACATTTTGATTTTGTCTAAAAAAGTTTTGAATGATCCAACATGACTTTTAAAAAAAAAAATTCCTTCAGAGAGTATTTTGTCATGTTTCAGTTTTGTCTCTGCTTCAGAATAAGCCAGATTTCAAATCTGAAAATCCATTGTGAAACAGAATGTCTGTCCTCCATACAGCTCAAGTCAATAGTGAGAGACCAAAAGTTTTATAACTGATGGTTGTTGAGCAGCAGATATGGAATGAATTGGTGGTTTGGTCTCACCTAGTAGTGCACACACAAACACAAAATGAAAAAAAAATCTATTGATCACAATTTATTCCAATTAGCATTTTTGCTGATAGACCCAGTAATGATGCCAAGTACTGAATGGGTGTGGGAATGGAACTACTTTGTCATCACAAGAGATGATCGGTAATCACTGTAAATCCTGCCATGGATAAAAATCTGGTTAAGAAACAGGAAACAAGGAATAGGAATAAAAGGTGAATTTTCAGTGTGCAAAGGGGTTATTTGTAGGAAGTCCCAGGGAACAGAACCAGGAATCTGTGTTGTGTGCTATCTTTAGCAGTCTAAAATAAATTGAATAGGTGAATATAGTGGTACAGGCTGCTGAGGGCTCAAAATTACATGTAGTAGATCAGTTAGGCAGGATTGTGGGAAATGTGATTGGACAATATGATGACAGGTGAAATTCAATATAAGTAGGCTAGGAAGGATTAGAGGATAAATGTTGATAAATGTCAATGTCATCGTATACACACACAAACGAATGAAAAAATATTTCCATGATAATGCTAGAAATTTACAGATGGGCAAAGTAAGAAAAACGAAGCTTGAGAACTCTGATTTAAGGCTATTTACTTTATATATTTTGACATATGATGTTGACAATTCGTGTTTTAATGGTTATAAAGCTTTAACTTTAGGAATCTCAGCATCTATTGTCATTAAATAATTATTGTCTAACCCTGCAAAATTTCCAGCAACTGTGAAAATTTAAATTGATAATTTAAAAGAAAATGCTTAAAATCCATAATTTTGCACAAGTGTGAAAATTTAAATAGCTAACAATTAAAAATGCTTAAAATAAACATCAATATTATTCACGGAAAATATAAAAAAATAAAAATTTAATTCTGCCAAAAGCCTGTATACAGGAAAGTGGAAAGAAATGTGTATGGGAAAGAACAAGACACACAGATGGATTCTTCATTCACTGTAACAATGAAAGGGTTTATTTACTCTCTCCTTGCCCTATGAATCTATTCTGTGTCCCTTTTGGCATTAGCCTATGCCTAGCTTGTGCAAGGACAGTTTCTGGGAGTGCATAATCTGAGCCAGTAATTCCACTCTGTCAAACTAGAAACTCAGAAGTTACACCTATGAGCATGTCCAAAGTTAGCAGTACAACTGTCCAGCCACATAGTTTACTCTTTCCAGTATGGAGACTGTCCTTTCTTGCAACATGAACTTTTCTGCCAGTATGTCCCTTTCATATTTCCTGAGTTAGAAGAGGGAAATACTATTCTGGATTAGATCATCATGACCTAACCTGGTAGTTTAAGGGCAGTTTTCTTCAATTGTTTTCAGAGAAAGGTGATAAGAATGATTAAGGCCATGGAAAAACTCTGATATGAAGAGAGATTGAAAACACTGGGATTGTCTACCTTTAGAAAGGAGATGAATGAAAGGGGATGAAATAAGAGTACATAAAATAATGAATGATCTAGAGATGGTAGATTGGGAGCTTCTGTTCTCCCTGTTTCATAATATAAATACAATGGAATATTATAACTAATCAAAGGAAATACTTTTTCACTCAACGCATAATTAAACTGTGGACTTCATTGCAACAGGATGTCGTTGAGGGAAAGAATTTAGCAAGATTCAAAGAGGGATTGGGCGTTTATAAAGATAACAAGAATATCCAGGGTTATATAATATCAAATGGTAACACAATGTTTGGAAAGGGTATAAAACTGGGACGTAGGAATTGCCATACTGTATCAAACCTGAGATCTATATGGTACTGGCCACTACAGACATGATAGTTTGACCTTGGACCTAATCCAATCTGGTAATCCTATGTTCCTGCCTCATGCTTCCTAATCTCTAACTATTAGGATGAGTCCTTTATGGTACAGATTATCATATACTACTGTAGGGTTTCTTCTACCTTCCTTTGAAGCATCTGCTGCTGTCTAGTGTTGGAGACAGGATATTGGACCGGATGGACCTTGGGTCTGATCCAGTATGGCAGTCCCAATGTTCCTGTTTTTGCAGGGTACCCAGCAAGAGCAAGTGCTAATTACTTAACAGCCTAATGTTTTCCCCATTCCCTAGATAATCTAACTCAAAATTAGAACTTGTCAAACTTTTTGTGAATTTTTTTTGTCAAAAAATACCCTTTTTCAAAAATGCAATATTCTGTGTTTTGCAAAATTTTCCTTGATATTTTTCACTTGGTCTTTTTATCAAAATGTTATTGAAATTTTATCAAAATAGCTTTGAAAATAGCTAAGGAATTTTTTTGTTTAATGGAAACCCGATTTAAAATATGAAAACGTTATTTTCAGTACATGAAAATATTTGGTAATGATTTTGAAGACATTACAATAAAAACACAAAAATTTATATATGCGCGCACACACAAAAGGGTACATTTTGATCCATGTGAAATGGAAACAGCTTTGAAACTTCTGTGTGTGTGTGTGTGTGTGTGTGTGTGTGTGTGTGTGTGTAATTGTTTTTTCCATTTTTCAACTGGCTCTCCTAAAAAACTCTCTCTATTTTACACCAGAATTCACAATCCAAGAATTACAAATGCAGAGCCATAGGTTCCGATTAATCACTTGTGGATACAGTTGAGAGAGCTGGTTATTATTTGTGACAGTAGCCTCCCAAGAAAAAGGGGTAGATGCCATTGCAGACAGGTCAATGAAGATGTCTGCTCAATATGGATCTGCACAGTTGTATTAGCTGGGGCAAAAATGATAGGTGTTATCAATCCTCATGCTTCAGGGCATAATCTGATCACCAGATGTGGTCAGAAGAGATTTCTCTCTGGGGTATAATAGTGCAAAATTAGATGCATTATGTTGCTGATCGTGAAAAGAAGTTTACGCCTTTCTTAGAGCGAGCCTGCATTGACTACTATTGAAGATCAGATACCAGACAAAATGAACCTTTGATCTAATAAATTACACAGTTCCTGTGTATGAGGATGGAAGGAGGTAAGGGAAAAACTGAAGCATACATCTCAGGATATTTGAGGGCTTTATCGGAAACTGCTTTAAAGATCGGTCCTCATGTCCACGGAACAAGTGTAAAGTATTTAATGTGAACTTGGGCTTAGGAGATGCACTGTTATATTATGCATGATTCTGAAGTATGTGTTGTTTGAATGAACTTCCAGTGTTCCATTAATGACATTCAATTTTAATGCAAAACTTTGCAATTTGCTGGCATTATTAATGTGTCATTATTTTGCATAGTTAGTCTCTTATTAACAGTGATATAATATTTTGGAAAAGAAAGATAGGCTTTACGCTGTAACTGCATTTTCTAATGATTTTCACAAGTTTCTGTAGACTGTACAGGTTTTGATAACTACAAGGATAAGACTGTATTTAAAGTGAATAGAGGAAAGTAATTACAGTAAAGAGTAAAGAGTCACAGGAGGGCAAACAAATTGTCACTACTGGTAAAATGTGAAAAATCATATTTTTGCCAGGTTTCCTGAAGGTGAAAATATGGAATTTTCTCCTCATATTTTTTTCACTGAAAGGCTATTGTGTTCATAGCAAATTATAGCCAGCTTCCATCTTCAGCCACTGGAAAAGCTGTGTTAGTTGGAAAAATGAGTCCAGCGAAATGAAAGCTGGGTTTTGGGAACTTAATTTTTATGAATTAAATGAATATTTTTATCAGTAAAAATTGTGAAATGTCACTTCTTTACAAGGACACCAGTAACTTCAAAATGACATTTCCATATCAAATTGTTGTACCTTCTATTGTTACAAGTAATCACTAGCATTACTAGAAATGAAAGAGATTAAAGAGGTTTTTCGATTTTGTTCCAACTCTGATAGATTTCCCTCTGTCCTCCCTCCTTTGAAAGTTGAAAATAAGAATCTCCCTGAACCTTCACGCAGAACTCTGTTAGGAAGTTCAAAAAAATCTGGTTAATTGTTATGTATTTTGGTTGTTTTAGTTTCCATGGGGTATTACGCTTTCTGGGGTCAGATGGTCCCAGGCAGTAGAAAGACCTTGGGAAAAAATGGTTCCTTCAGCAGAAGCTAGATGGTGTAGTCTCCTTAGGTACGTGTGACTGGGTGACAAGGCAAAAATTAAGGTCCAGAACCTCAGCTGGTGTACACTGACATAGCTTCATTGGATTCTGATTTATATCAGATAAGGATCTGCGCCTGAATTCCCCAATCACTGTTTTCTTTCTCCCACTTAGATGGTTGCTTTGCATCATTTCATATTGGCTTCCTGGTCCATGTAAGGCTGGAAGTACTAAAAACCACAATGACTCACAAATGGGGCATGATGTTATGGGGGTTATCATGTTCTGTGGGGAGCTGCAGGCCCAAAGGAGCTGGCTGTGGAAGAAGTGTTATGAATTTCAGCAATTCACATTTGAAATGAAGTAGAAGGACAAAAGGGCAATGTTTAAGATAAATGCATGTATGCCCCAGGGCTATGCATACCATGCAGAAATAGAACTCTACACAAAGGAAAAATGTCCTGTACAGATGAACAAGGATGTGTAAAGAGTAATCAAGGGTAAGAAAGGCATGTAAGTTATAAAACATCAAGTATAGAAGAAGCTCGGACACATTACAGAATGGAATTAAGAGTGCAAAGAAGTGATAAGAAAAGCAAAGGCAGAGAATGAAAAGAAGATTGCACAGGAGGTTAAGACAGATAATGGGAAATGTTTCAACTACATAAGGAGCATGAGGTCAGTGAAGGAGACAGCAGGGCATCTAAGACATGGCAATGATAATTTATTGACAACACATTTCTAAAAAATGTAATGTATTCTGTGCCTCGGTGCGCTCACAAAAGGAGGACAGAGGACAGGTGCCAGAGAAAGACATAAATTTCCCTGGGGAGGAAGAAGAAATACGAGGGGAGAGAGGGGAAAGGAGTCTGGCTTACACAGGTCCATCCTATGACCTTACAGAATGGGCAAACGGTGTCAGAATGGAATCTTAATTGAGGAAAACAATTTCTTATCATTATGCCAGCTGAACTGACTGGGAAAACAGTCTCTCATTTCAGACCGAGCTTCTCAAATGTAAAGTTCTGTTAGCCTTACTGGGAGCTAATTGGTTTTCAAACTAAAATGGGTTTTGCCAAATTGACGTTGAGACTCTTACATGCTTCTGGCATCACTGCTAGTGTTAGTCAGTCGATTTATATAATGCATTCTGTTCCTGCAATCCCGAAGCAGGGGAAATACTTAAACAATAACTGATGTGGGGAGTGTGTACAAGGCAATAATTACCTCCCACGGCACTGATAAGCATCAAGGCTTTAAGCCAAGGTATTTTTACACAATGGGAGCCACAGTTATTGTGAATATATGAGAATGTATAGGAAGCTTTATGATGGTAGAAGGCCAGGAAGAAATATACCTCTAAATATGGGTCAAATTACTTTTAATAGCGTTATATTTTACTACATATCTCCTGTAAGTGATCCTGGTTGTTTATTCCATATAAGAGCTACTGGCATTGGGCTAGAATCTAGCCGCTAGATCCTCATCTGGTGTAAATTGGTTTCGCTCCACTGAAGTAAAAAAGAGTTCGGGGCAGTGTATTGGATAAGTTTAGATGTCCTTCAGCTATTTCCTAGTCCCCATAGAGTCATCCTCTAGCTTTCAAGCTGTTTTCCTGGTCTAGGCACAATAGGCCAGATTCTCTGGTCTGCTAAGGCCACTTTGCATTATCAATTGGACATCAAATGGAGATTTTCCGCTGCATAGGGGAATCTCCACTGGTGTCGAGTTGGTGGAGCTGGTGGACCCACCTCCTATACTAGCTGTTCTCTTGATCCCCAGTGTGAGGGGGAAGAAGGGTTGGGAGCAGGTGGGAACATGATGGAGCTGAACTCTGGCTCACCCAATCCTCTACTGGCATCAGGCAATGTACACCAGCAGTTCCAACAGGGCAAGAGTCTCTAAATCAGGGAACTGCAACTGGCATTAGGTCCAAAGGCAGCTCAGGCATATTGGAGAATCAAGGTGAAGGTCTGAAGACACTTCCATTAAAATCAATATGAATTTTCTCCTTGTCTTCAGTGGGACTTTAGGGATTTGGGCCCTTAGGGACCCCTTACCCTGGCAAGCATTCACTCACGTGGGTATTCTCATTGGTTTTAATAGGAGCATTTGTGTAAATAAGGGATCAGGGATTATATAATCTACCCTATAGTAAGTCATACTTTTTGTTGTTTGCTTCTACATTGCTGGTATTTCTAATCAGCTATTGGTAACCCGGCTGATTTTATTTAACATTTGCTTTACACAGTCATAACAGTTTTTAAATTAGAAATAAATATTATGGAGACCTATGTGGGAGCAGCTAGGATCAGCATTAGGAGGCTTCTGTAACAATCTCATGAAGATTGTTTTCAGCAAGTCCTCAAGGGCTTGCTTAAAATGCACTGGGCAACAAAAGCAACCAGTGGGGTTATGCTGCCCTGGCCACAGGTTACACTGGAGCTGGTAGAACCAGGAAATCATCGTATAATGCATGGGCAGAATATCAATAAGTGATGTGATATAGCCATGATAAAGACTTGGTGGATCTACCTTTTAAACCAGTGTGACTTCACTAATTTCAGTGAAGCTGCTCCTGATTTACTTGGGTGCAAGGAAGAAGAGAATTAGGCCCAAAATGTAGATTTCAACAGCAATTTCTCTTTATGTAGCTGCTCCAAGTGTGAAATTGCTGCTACAGGGTCTGCTCTCAAGTGTGCAAATGTTTCCTAAACCTATGTTTAGGTTCAAACGGCTATGTTTGTTCGAACAGTGGGCCCTGGTGAGGCCCTGTTTGGAACACTGAAAACACTTCTGGCCACTGGAGGAGGTACAAACTGAATAATATAGGAGTTTAGTAAATTAGAGGCCTAGAGGAATTAGGTTTGAATTTGGTGGAACAGTGTCTAAAGGGACCTCAGTGACAAAACATCAGAAGGAATGGAGAAGGCTTGTGCTGCAAAGCTTTATGGATACATGTCAAGGAAGAGGGAAAAGGGGCACAAGCAAGCAGTGGATGGGCCAGGAAAAGCTTCTTTTCAGAGCATATTTAGTGTATTGAATAAATCACCAAGTGACGCACAAGGAGCAACTAGTCAGGCTTGAAAAGGTGCTTGGAAAAAATGGTTGGAAACAGCTCTAGAGGGGAACAACTGTTAACTCAACAAAGGAAACAGACCTAGAGGGGCTTCCTGACCTTCTTCCATCGTCAAATGTTCTATATAATCACCAAATACATCTCCCCTAGTGTAAATACACTTTGGCCTGTAGCCTTGAGGTTTATTAACACCGTGGAAGGTAATTATTGCCTTGTCCACACTCCCCACAGCAGTTATTGTTTAAGTATTTCCCTTATCCTGTATTGCAGGAAAACAATCCATTACATAAATCTACTGACAAACAGTTACGCTGCAGTGGCTCTCAAAGTGCAATATTCTCTCTCTGCTAATTTCAATAAAATGGCACATTTTTGTAAATGAGTTAATCCATAGAAAGTGACAGAATGTTACATTGCAGAGGTCTGGCTGAGCTAATAGTACAAAATGAAAGGATGTTTTCACTGCCTGTCCGCTGAGTTCAGCTGGCATAATAAAATACTGTTTTCCTCAGTAGAATATATGTCTTTCTACTTTCACTTCTCTGTCATAATAAATGGCTGGCCTGGAATTAAATGGGTTGTACCTGGACATAGAATGCTAGTAATGGAAAAGACCTGTTAGATCATCCAGTCCATCTCCCTGCCAACGCAACATTCCATACATTGCATTTTATTGTGTTCTTTCCAAATGAGTTTTGAAGTTTCGAGCAATGGAGCCTCTACCAGTTCCTTAAGGAGACTGTTTTGCTTTCTTATATAGCTCACTGTTGGGAAGTTTTTCTTAAATGTTCCCTTCCTTTGTTTCTTTCCACCCTGGTTTATCACATGGTAATTATTCCTATCCATTGGTATGAATACCCTTCAGATAGTTGTAGACCGTTATCATATCTCAGTCATCATTTACCCAGTCTGCAAGGACCAAATTCTCCACCAAGTTGTGCCCCAGCCCAGAATTTGGCTCTACATTTTCTCTCTATTAATCCGTTCCCAGACACTAAGATTCTGAATCAGGCATGGACAAAGATGACAAATGTCAGAGTTGATCTGATTGTGGCTTGGGACCTCTCTTAAAGAAATGATTATTATAGTTAATTTCTGTCTTTATTATTTGCAAAATGCCTTTTAACTTCCATCTGAGAATGTGTAAGTCCTTTAATCCAGTGCCATGCTATGTGTAGTGAAATCCTTACTCACCTCCCATGTACACTGTAAAGCTTTCAGGTCTACAGGTCATTGTATCTGTTTCATTGGGATGAAAATTCAAAGGTATTTCATACAGAAAAGAAATAGATAAGATTGAATGCATGTGAAAAGGCTACTCTCTGGGCATAATTAGACTCTAGATGAAATGAAAATGGCTCATACTCATCCCAGGAAAATGAAAATCATTCTGGTAGGAAAAAAGGTGCAATTGGTCCAACTCACTGCAAGCCACTTGTTAAGCCACGATAACCAAGAACACATCAATCAATGCTCCATGCTTTACACTTTTCCTTGCCTGATTCTGGATCTGTTTCAGGATCCTACTCCTTGTCTTTAAAGCCCTGAAACATTGTAGTCTACTGGAGATGAGGGGCTCAGATCTTCCCAGGAGGTAATCAGCAACCTTGCAGAATTGGCCCCTACAACTCCCAGAGTATCCTGTCCCAGCATGCACTGATTTTTATTTAAAACCTGGGACCAGTTTTTCAAGGGCTTTGAATAGTTTAGTTTTCTTAGAGTCTTGGGTCTTCATTCCCCTTTCGCTTACGCTGGTATAAATAGGGAGTGACTCCATTGAAGCTAAAGGTGCTACACTGAGGTAAAACTGGAATACCTTAGAAGAGAATCTGGCTCCTGGTTTGGCTATAGAAGGGCTCTTACATGACGCAGAACACAGCTTTACATTGTAAAGCAGCACATTTGGGGAAGTCTAATAGATTGCAGTATTAATTTACTCTTTCCTTAAAAGGTCTATTTAAAATTCTGTGCTTTGCATGTTAGCTGTTACTCTGTATATCTTTTCCATGGGAAAATTGAGATTTTATGCCACTTATATTTCAGTGCCGGAGTTCTCTTCATACGAGCTCAGGCTTTATATAATTTAATTTAAGGCGCAACCAGTCTTATGGGCTTTTGGCCTTTAGCAGCTCCCTCATTTGTGGCTCCGCCATACATCCTAACTACGTGGGAGTTGAGGATGCTCAGCACCTCTTTAAAAGCACCGAACATATTTTAGGATTGGGCCCTTAGCTTTGTGCAGACATGTTGTCAGATAGCGAGTATTCAATACAGCTCTTAGCTAGTTACTTTATACTGAGTCTGTGTGTTCATTCACCGCTTCCAGAAGCCTGAGACACAACGTTCTGAATTGGCTGGTTTGATAAAGTTTGGCTTTAAAAATAAAGCAAACAAAGAAAAACCTCAAATACCCTGTTAATCTTGAAGGAAGGAGGTCATCGAAGTAGCTGAAGTCATTTAGTATCCATCAGAGAGGTTTCTTTCCCTAAATTAAACTTGGTGTAACCCTAGGTTTCCTGGTATTTAGAAGAGCTCTGTGGCAGCTATTAAATTTATAGTTTAATACAGAACACTAGTGGCAAAACAGTTATGGGAACATAGGAATGTCACCCTCTGCTGGGATTTCTGGATGAAAGCAAAATGTTAACTGTTCCCTATTTTGAACTTGTTAACATTTGAGTCTTTTATTATTTTTCTTTTTTCATAGGATGAGGATGTACAGCAAATAGTTGCATTTCCTTCTAGGAAGTAAACATTTTTAAATGTCAGAAATTGTAAATGACTTCCTCGTTCCCATATAAAGAGGTTGTCTAAGTAAAATGAATCTGTCCCTATGCTAACTCACCATTTTAACTTGGCACTACACTGTCCCTCATCTTGGTCCTATTGAAGTCAGTGGGACTTTTGTCATTCTCTTCAGTAGCACTAAAATGTGATCTATAGAAAACATCTAACTCTCATTTCAGCTATGTGTATGTTTTGCTGTATATGTTGTCAGATCAACTATGCACCAAAGCTGCCCTGCCCTGATCTGGTCTTGTATGCTCATACCTGAGATCAGAATAGAGCTCTTAAAACATCTGATGCTGTTGGTTAGAGATTCAAAGTACTCTGGCATTTACAAACTGGCCTTAAAATATTCACTTGCAAAATCTCTGGATGTGTCAGTTTAGCGTATCCATTGGATGCAACCAGTTGTACATGCAAATAGGCATTTGCTTTTGCAAGTCTGGTAATTGTGCATCAAATTGCCTTTTTCATGAACTAATGAGTGGGCTTGCAGATTTAATAGTACAGTTTGAAAATCTGGTCCTGCTTGTTGATATTGTTTAGTTACTAAGAACTGTTATTCCTGGTGTTATTTTAAATATTTAAAAGCTTCTTTGGAGAGTGAGGAATCATCTCTCCACCATTTTCCTTTTTTGTTTCCTTTCCACTTCCTTCAAAGATCATGTGTCATTTTCATCTTCCCTCTATAATTCATGGAAGATGTGAGAAGAGAAATTTCAGTCTTGCATTTTATTTTGTATACTGATGTCTCTATTTATTTATCCAGGGGGTAGTGGTGGTGGTGTTATTAGCAGGAGCACCTAGAAGCTCCCAATAAGAGCAGGGCCCCATTGTGTTAGGCACTGAACAAATCCAAAGTAATGTACAGTTTCTCCCCCAAACAATTTACAATCTAAATAGACAAAGGGTGAGGGATGAAATGCCTTGGCCAAAGTCACACACAGCAGGTCAGTACCAGAGATGGGAAATGAACTGACATCTCGTGAGTCCCAGTCTAGTGCGCCATTCCCTATCTCATGCTGCTTCTCGGGAGCTTATATGGCCTCATCACCATAATATTTTGATCATTTATACCATTTACAATTCAATCAAATATTTAACTGAATGGTGCGGGGTGGGTAGTAGGAAAAAAATTCTTACTGGTTTCAGTCCAGCCTGAGGTGATCACAAGTTACCATCTGATGGCTACTCAGTGGCCTGTGTGAAACATGTAGGCCAATTCAGTTCAGTTTCTATCAGGCAGGAGTCAACATTACAAAACTAGCATCTTTCCTTATAGGTGTCCAAACCTGACTAGACATTGTGATAGTGTGAACTGTCACACGGGGGGGGGGGGGAGGGGAGAAGAGAGAAATAAAAAAGAAGCCAAGCAGCTGACTCCAACTAACCAATCCTCTCAGAAGCTGTTGCAGTGGGAAGGTGCTGGGGTCTATGCAAATCAGACATCAGCTCACTCCAGAAAAAAGAGCAGAGGAGAGGCAACATGCAAGAAGATTGGGCTGCTGAAAAAGTGCCAAGGGGAAAAACAGCTCCAGAAAGGGGCAGGAAGAATGAAAATCTCCTTGTGAAAAAGGTAGTGTGTTTGGGGAGAATTGGGCACAGGCTGGGGCCTGCCTCTCTGGTAAAGATTGGACTTGCCTGAGAGGAAAGAGATCTTATGGGGAAATGGTTCTAAAGCCTTTGGGTGTGGATGATGATGACATAAAAATGAATACACCCCTTTTATGAGTGTTCCTACATTCTCTTTGGCAGCCTTTCTCCCCTCACCCTTTCTGTGGTGGTCAGGTCATCCTCGCCCACTGGGCAATGGTTGGTGACACTTGGAGCTGTGGGATTTGGGGCTTAGCTGGAGGGCCAGGTCACCTTAGCAGTTGTCTGCCAAAGTCCCAGGGGCTGGTGAGAATCCACTGGTGACAGACATGGAGTGTGAACTACCCTCTTCCTCCCCTAGGTCATGGCTGAAGAACACTGGTGATGCAATGGGGAAAGGTTTACATTGCTATTGCTCATGTGACATCTGTAGAAATGGAGGACCTCAGTATTTTGTTGATGGGAAGTCACGTTTTACACTCCCTTTGTTTGTGCTCTCTCTCTCACACACACTCACTGGGATGATGGGGTCAGTCCTGTTTGTGTTTTATTTAGTAACATCTTAACATCCAGTGGGGTAACACCTTTTGCAAAGTATCTGTGACAACACAGTGGTAAATTACTCAAAATTGTCAAACTATTTCATTGTCTGTAGCAGTAATAAGTGCTTTAGCCACAGTTTGTACCAGAACACATACCACCTGGGAGACCGTGATTGAAGAGCAGGCTCTCAATCCTATGTCTGACTAAGCAGGAGAGACAGAGTGTGTCACTAAACGTGGTTTACTCATCTGCAGGGAAAACTGATACAAACCTCCTGGCTGGTAGCACCTCTTATGGTATCCATGGGCACCATACAGGTAAAGTGCTGCAGTAAGAGACTGACAGAAGTTGGGAGGAGAACACATACAACCTAACCAACATTTTAGGGAAAAGAATCTGTCTATAGAGACAGTATGTTAGATTCTGATCTGACTTACACTGTAAATTGAATCATTACATCGAAGCCTATGAGCTAGATCCACAGCTGATGTGAATCAACATAGTCTCATTGACTTCAGTGGTGCTTTGTTACTGTAACCCTTCTGCCCATCTAAGTTGGCAGCAACAAGGGCCGGGTTCTGTATCTAGGGGTTCCGTTTCAATAACGCAATGCAAAACCGGCTCGAGCCCCCACCCAGTGACCTGGGACAATTACATACCACCCCCTGGGTGCCTCTAAGAGGCAATACTTCCCCTCTCGCAAGCACGGAGTCTGAGTGTAACAGAAAATGTTTAATAACATGAGGTAAACGACATCAGCATTAAATTGGAAAAACACCACAAACAGGATTAATAACACAAACCATGAGCAAAAAAACCCACCCCAGCAAGTTGGGCTGTGTCCTTTCCCTTGGGTTCTTGAAACCAGCAACACAAGGATCACCAAAGTCCCAAAAGTCCAACAACCCCCCAAAGTCTCTGTCCCTGGTCAGTGCAGCCCCAGAGTTCGGGGGGGGGCACACAGGGCGTTAAGTGGCACCTTACGTGATCCGAGGCCGACGGGTTTCCGCCGCAGCCTTCACCACGAGCCGCTCCACTCCACCAGCTGTCCCATGAGCTGCTCCCGCCGTCCCACGAACTGCTCTGGCAGCTGCTCCACTCTGCTCACCGACCTGTGAGCCGCTCAGCTCTGCTCCACTTCAGCCGTCCCTTGGGCCGCTCCCACAAGGCTCTGCTCTGCTAGCTGCTCCTCCAGCCGCTCCGCTCTGCTCCACTCACCGACCTGTGAGTCGCTCAGCTCCACTCCAACCGTCCCGCAAGGCTCCACTCTGCTAGCTGCTCCGCCAGCCGCTTAGCATTATAGCTTCAGGCTCCCCCGCTAGTTAACACAGCCTCAGTGATTTCAGCTCTTAGCAATTCCAGCTCATAGTAGGGGAGCCCCAGTGCTAGTGCACCATTGGCCCAAAGTGAATTCAGTTCAGCAGTCTGTAACTAGACTTCTAATGGAATCAAAGTTAGCTCTGATATTCAACAGTGGAGAGAGGAGGTAGTGCAATTGGTGTTTCAACCCCTCAGAGAGGGCCCATACCATCAGGCACAAATACCTGCCCCCATCCTCTCTCCATTCACTGGGAGTTGTAACCCATGCCCCTTGTCAAGCAAGTGCTACTTAGGTAATGGTGAAGGACTCACTCAGTCCTTCTGTCATACAACAGGTTCACTGCCCTTGATTCACAGAATCAGGGTAACAAAACTTTATTCTTCCTGCCCCAATAACAGAGAAACTGGGGATCCCACACCAGCCAAAGTAACCACTTTGAGTTGCTGTTGTTTCATGCCAGGCGAGTGGGTGTGCCTATGCAAACAAGATCAGCCCCTGGAGTTCTTTTCCACACTCGCCATAATTCACCACCAGATGTTAGGGTAGAGCTCATCCTGACTCTGCTTACATCACTTTATATCAGCCAAGGATCTGGTTCAGCAGTGCTCCCCTGCTGGAAGGAGAGTCAGACCCATTGCATTGTTTATTTAAATGGCATAACTGTGTCACTTCACCGACCTCTCTCCACATACAGTTATTTTTAAGTGTTAACTTTATGTGACCTGGAAATTATTTACCACTTAAAGTGACCTTTCCATGCAGGTATACAAGCTGGATTCTTTTTATGAAAACTAGCCAATGAAGCAGGGAGGTATTTAAGAACATCATGCAGCTCCTTGGCCAGGAGTCTCACTGAACACTAAGGAGCAATCTGCATTCATTATGTGGAAAGGGATGACTCCAGGCCGTTGGCATGAGGTATGCATGTTGTACATGAACCCTGGAAATAAAGGTTCTGAAAACAAGGTACAAATGAAGTAATTCACTACTGGGACAGCTTCTCCAGGGCTGTGGCAAATTCTCCATCCCTTTGAGTCTTTACATCAAGAATGGGTGTCTTCCTAAAATACATGCTGCAGCCTAAACACAATGGTTGCAGGAATTGCTAGGGGAGGTTCTATGGCCTGTATTATGCAGGACATCACACTGGATGATCACAATGGTTCCTTCTGGTCATAAAATCTCTGAACTGCTCCTGCAATACAGCCACCTAAACTTGTGCAGCAGAATCATACTTCCACTCTATCGGGCTCCTCTGCCTCTAAGGAACAGGCTGGATTTACCTCAAGGGAAAAATCCTGCCCTTGCTAATAGGAACCATGTTTGGAGGTGGAATATTCAGACATGCACTTTGGGTAGCTGGGAGCGTGGCCTGGCTCAGGTCCCTGACTCTAGGACTGTTTTTATGCATGTCCCAGCTCTGGTGTACTGTAGAGTAGCTTTAGTGCTTCTCCATATTACTCTGGGTGTCGACAGTCCCCAGGCAGCAGTGCACTGGGACCACTCCAGCAACATCAATGAGGAGTAATGGCTTCTGGAAGCAGCGCTCCAGCTATGTCCCCATTCATCTGGAACACACACTCCAGAGGCTGGGGGACAGGGTGGCATAGGAGCTGGCTGTAAACCAGCTGGGGACTCCCTCATACCAGCCTGATACGAACGGGCACAAGTGCAGTTTAGGAGCTGGTGCTTAAGCTCTGAAAAAAAGAAAGCAGCAGGCACGTAAATATAGCAGCACTGTTTACTTAGGGCTCAATCCTGCAAGGAGTTGGTTGTCTCCTCTGAGATGCTGAGCACTATTTTCCATTCCTTTGGTTTCTGGGGAAGCTCAGCAACTTGGAGGATTGGGCCCAATGGAGGAACTATTCTCAGAAGCAGTTGTAAGAAGAATGGACAAGTGATTGTTTGCATTAATCATAACTACAACTTTATTGTATAGCTAGAGAAATGTACCTTCAAGTGGCACATGGGCATAACCTATGACTCCTAAGAACTTAGTCCAAGTTCACATCTGCCCATTTGTACATTCAGAGCCCCTCCTTTTTCATGTGATATGTGAATTCCATAGCAGACGCTTCTTTCTTGCAAATGTAGCATTTTTAATTTGGTGGCAGTGTTTTGCATGGGCATTTGACTTTGGAGTCTAGCTACTGTGCACCTAGTAAACCTAATCTTTGTGAGGAGGATAAGACTACAGATTAAATGAATTTAAAGTAATGAGACGTCATAAACCTATCCTCCCATATTTTCTTTCCAGATTGCCTAAGGATTATTTACTGTGTTTGCCTTGTCTCCAGTCACTTATTTTTTCCAAACAGATGCAGCTGATTGATTAATGGCATTTCATGTTTAAAGTCAAAAGTGTCAGCAAGACACTTGCACGCCTGTGTCTTTCTCTACTAGAACAATAGGTTCGGCTGAGAAGTAGGGACTTGTGCCAAGTATTCTTGAGGATAGGAGGTCATGTGCCACTTTTCTGCTAGGAGACAGATATATATAAGGACACGGGGAAGCAGGAGTTTGGGGGGTTGGAGGGCTAAACGTGTTCTAATAATAGGTGGATCACATGGGGACTAAGTCACCTACAACAAGGCTTAGTTTGTGGAGGTGAATCAAAGTGCTAGGAATTAAGGACATTTCTTTGACTATCCTATGACATACAAAAATAAGCCAAGGGAAATACATGTGTGGTGAAGAAAGAATTGACAGTCTAGGCTAACACTCCTGAGAGAACTAGCAGAAGTTCAGTACTATCATTTTATTTGTATGATTCTTCTTTTTAATAACCCTGTCTGTGGAAATAACATAAAGCTTCCCAAATAAAGACATAATATTTGTATATTTAATAGGCTAAAGGTCACATCCTCAGCTCTAAAAATCACGGTAGTTCTGCTGCTGCCACTTTACACCAGCTGAGGCTTTAGCCCTATATGTTCCTGTTATTGCAAATGGGGAATTATGCCCTTCTGTACCACACTGGAAATCCAATGTCAGTAATATAAAGCATCTACATTTATGGATCAAAATGAAACTGGCAGAGCTTCTCCTTTGATGGCTATTTCAAATATACAGCTCATCACGTTGTAATTCTTTCCCTGTCTGTGCTTAGAAACACGTGGAACACCGACAAGCCTACAAAACCCTGTTGTTCTCCTCTGTGCACATTCTGATCATTTGGTATAAATGTACATCAGATCCTGAGTGCCTGATTCCTAGATATTGAACTCAGATAACAAGAATTGCTATTGATTCTAAACAACAGGAAGCAACAAGTGGTGAGTCCCCTTTCTTTCTCCGACCTTATGTGCATTTCCATTATTTCACAGGCTAAGCTTTGGAGGAAACTTCCTCTGAAAGTATAAACCACTAGAGGCCTCCTGAACACTTGAATTGATTTAGTTTCCAGAAAGACGTAGTCTCCTAAAAGGTACATCAGGATTACAGAAGAAATGTTTCCCCGTATGCCAATCCAGGCTGACACATAGGCTAGCAAGAGTGAGTAAAAGATAGCACAGCTGAAATAAAGAACAGAAATGCACTTGGAATTTCAGATCTTGAAATACAGCCCATGTAAAATTGAGTCACGGCGAATTACTCATTTCTATTTAGCTTTTATCTGTTGCAACCCGATTAGAGAGAGAAACTCCATTCCTTTACTCAGGCATTAGGCCAATATTCATATTAATCATTTTTGGCCAAAATAAATTCTATAAACTTTGGTCAAAATGCTTAATCCAATAACATGAATACAGAGGCTCTTTAAATAAAAGAACCAAGGGCAATCTCCTTATTTATTTTTGATTTGCACCCCGGCACCTTTTCTCTCTCTCTCTCAATTTTATTATATCCACCTCCTTCGTGTTTACCTCTTTTGCATAAGCATCTATTGTGAAACCCCCATGGATATCAGAGATACTTCGATGGCACAGTTGAAGCTTCCTCTCAAGTGTGCCAGGTTTGCCCATTGATCCAGCAGCATGTTCCTCTTCATTAATGCAAGGTCACCTCTAATTCCCTTCTTCTGCTCTTTACCTCCCATCCCTCAGGGGGGCACACACTTGGAGGAGAAACCTGCTTGCTTTCTGTGTCAAGAATCTGGTTGGTAGCTTGCTACTAATTACTTTGGCTAGAATACTTCTTAACCCGATTAGAATGATACAAATTAAAACACACTTGGCGAAGGGTAGCTAAATCTACATGTCAAACACCAGAGTCTTGGTTTATTTACGGACAATGCATTTCTTCTGATCTTGGTACCCAGTTTTTCCTTGTCATACCCTTCTTCTGCTGGTAATATTTAGTGAGATGCTGTTCAGCAGACATCAGTGTCAATCATTTAGGCCTCCGTTTTCCACACAGGCCTTTAAAACAGCTCTCAGAAGTTTTCCACATGCAACTGTTATAAGGTACACAAACCCCACAGCCTAAATTATCAAAAGCTACTAGTGATTTTCAGTGTTCAACTTGTCAAGGGACCTGATTTTCCCAGGATGGGTGCTCAGCACATCCTGAAAAGCAGGCCCCTTTAAGGTGTCTCAGTTTTGGCACCCAAAAGTCATTAGTTTTAATTTCTGAAAACATAGGCCCACGTTCCTATGTAACATGTCCTTTTGCCTATGCCAACTAGGTAATAGTCAGGTATACAGTTTCTCAGTACATGCATGGAAAAAGGAGAAATCTGTAGGATCAGTTTTGGAGGCTTCTTTTAAATTGTGGCCCATACTGTTTGTGTTCATTGGTGTGAGGCGGGGAGTAATTATTTCAGTGACATACAGTCACTGCCTTCTTTAGTCCAACAGCATGTAGCCTTGTCTGTTTCTTTAAGTTTTGATGAAAACCGCTTTGATTCAATTTGTTAGTCTATCCATGCCTGCAGATAGGAAATTAGGCATATATTTGATCAATTCAGCTAGGCCACTGAAGCTGAATGTGTCAACAACTGTAATAGCATATTATAAAACTATAGAATACTAATGTGTCCAAATACACTGTGAACAATACATTGATAATTGAATTAGCTCCTTGATGAGAGAAAATATAAAAAGATTTAAGAGCTTTTTTTTAGAAAGAGAAATCTAGAAGTAGATGAGGCCAAATAATCTAGTCCTGATTCACTTCCCCCCCCCCCCGTCATTTATAAAGCTAAACTCTCACTTAGTAAGAACTTAGCAAATATTAAGCAAAGACCTCAGAATTTAGAAGTTTGTTCATATTACATAATTATTCGTCTCCAGCTCCCACTCATTTGTAAAACTCCTTACCTGAATATATTGTGATTGATACGTTTAAAGGGCATTGTCAGCTAGCTTACTTAGCAGGTCTGTGGTATTACCGTTTCCTTTCAGGACTACAGGAGATGTTGAGTTATGCTGTCTAGATGAGTCAGAAATGTCAGTTTTCTTTGCAATGAGCCACAATAGTAAAGAAGCCAACCTCAATCTGCTTATGCCAGGACATATCCTAGCATCTAGTTTCTGATACAGTCTCCTGTCGAAGCATACATTCCTGTTAACATTGAATAATGTATATGTGAACTATCCATAGTGGAGTACTGCAGAATGACACCTATGTAAAATGTCTTCAGTAATTATTGTAAATTCTGGACAAGTTTTAGTTGAATAAACCCAAGTTTAGAGAGGATACAATATTTAGAGACACAGGCACTTTATGCATTTCATGTGTTAAGACACAGAGAGACAATAAAGTCCACACAGTTAATGAAGAGCTTAGCATAACAGCGAGGGTGGCTCAGTGATCTCGCCATTACCTTTGAAAGACAGACTCCTTATAATGAGAAGCTCAGTTTAGCCCTGCATAAACATTCTCTCCTGTTTTCCATGCAGCTTTCTGTTTGTGGAAGTTTTGGAGAGGATTTCCAAAACTGAGGCCAAAATTTTCAAATGGGGGTACATAAAACAGGACACTTCAACAAAAGTAGTCGGTTTTTCAGAGGTGTTGAACAACCACAGCTCCCATTGACTTCAGTGACATCCAGTGGTGCTCAGCACCTCTGAAATAAGTGTCTTTTGTTTAGGTTCATTGATATGGATTTAAGTGTTTAATTTTAGGTAACCAGGCTTGAAAAGTTTGGCCAAAGGTCCTGTCTGCTCTGTGTGACCATTAAATATCCTATGATGCTTTCATGGGTATAGTGTTTTAGCCCAGTATTTGGCTGTTTTCTGCTTTCACCCTGGAAGAGCTGTACAAACAAAATTTATAAGCTCTTTTGGATGCAAGCTGATCTAAAAATGTAAAATATTATGGTGCTATTTTCTTATGACGTTGTAAACAGCATGCAAGACATAAGAAAACAGAGTCTGTCCCTTTAAGAAAAGTTCTGGCAGGTCAGATATTCCACTCTTGCCTCACTGAGCTCATCAGTTCAACTTCTCCTTTTTTTTTTTCTCCTGTCCCTTTTTGTTTAGTTTGACCTTGGTCACTGATGACAAGGCTGCTTTTCCTGCCAAACCAATCAATAAGCTAAACAGAGAGAAGATGAGTATTTAGAATATGGGAAGCCAAACTCAAACACAGATAGGTTATCAGCCTAGCCCAGAGCAGACTTCTAAGCAAATATTTCATTAACAAATTTTTCATGGCAACTTGCATGTTAAAAAAAGGGAGAGAGAGAGAGAGAGAGAGAGAACAGTAAAAGGGATAAAGTGAAAGGACTGGGCTGGAGCCATAAGGCTTAGCTGTTGCATTGCTGTCTTTGGTTACTAGTACTTTCAGTGACATACTACAGCTCCCTAGGGAAATGGGAAGCAACAAGGGTGAAGACCTTGCACAAATGGAGCTTTGAAACCCAGCTCTGTAAGGCTGCACCTTGTCCCTCCTTTCAGGAAAGGCAGACATGGAGAAGCGCAGCGTGTGTTACTTAAACATACTGTATGTTTACAGCATCACTAAATTCTGGGCACATTTGGAAGTTTATAACTGTTTAATCCTTGGATGGCTGGCAAGGGCTGTCTACATTTGCTCTTAACAAACATAACTCTGAGCCAGTTATATTGCTAGGTTCCTGGTTAGTTAAACACCCTGTTGAAAACACATTTGTAGATATCAAAACATTTTGAAAGCTCTCCCTTTGGTGGAGTCTCCTACCCTTCCATATGAAGCCCATCTTGTATGACATGCTATTCTATCCATTTAAACCAACAACAGCAAATTGGTGTGCCATGTATAGATTAGTGTATTATACAGTGTTATTAACATAAAGTAAATTGATGAATATTTTCCTCCTTGTCATTTAGTAGAGAAATGAAAAGTAATATTTTCATATTTTTTCTCTTTAAAGATATTCTGAAATGTTGACTAAAGGGTAATAAAGTTGCTAAGTAACTTTTCAAATATTGAAAAGGAGAAAAATATAGGTCAGTAAGCAATAAACTCGATACAAGTCAAATATATCCTTCTGGCTAAGGAAGAGACTTTGACTCTCCATCCACCTTTTACTAAAATGAAACCAAAATCCAAATCCAACATAAAGCATTACAGCTTTAAGTACTGAAAATATTTATTATTTTTATACCAGTAATCCAATAGCATAATCTCAAGAACATCAATGCTCCAGGAATGTCTAGAAACACAATGGATTTGCCTTTATTCCTTTATCCAGATGTTTGTATAAAATACTCTGGATACTAGGAATCTGTAGGGGAATTAAAGATTTATTTTTAATACTTGAAAAACTTGAATTTCTAATAACAGTGATCCTTTAAAATGTTCTAACTGCAGATGTAATATGTCTGTCTGACTCTTTACTGAGTATTTCCTATTTCTCCTCTCCCCCTCACCCACCCACCCCGACTTTTCCAAATGCTGGACAAATAGTTTTCATTGGGAGCTGCAGGGTTGTGACACTTCTGTCTAATAGAAGTATGTGTGTGTACAGAACTACATTATGGTCTCGATTCAGCGATCTAACCCTGTTCAGCAAAGCACTTAAAGTTAAGCATATGCATAAATGCTTTGCTGCATAGGGATGGGTTTAAGCATGTGCTTGAATACTTTGCTGAACTGCGGTTCATGAGAATGCTGCAGGTGCACTCAAAAGGTCAGAAAATGTGAGCGTTAAGGTGGAACACGCATCCTTAACACTTACTCCTTGTGTGTTATGTTACAGTCTTTAATTACATGGTCTTATCCATTTCTCAGATAAGATATTGCAATTTTTCCTATGATCAGAGATATACATGTAGCATTATGAAATGTATTTTCCATCCTTTTACATTTAGGCTACATTAACATGTGGTGTAGTATAACCTTAATGATTTAGGCCCCAGTCCTGCAATGAGCTCTGTCCACTATTGCAGGGGCCATAGATTTGTCATGCACTATAATTTCTATAACAAGATAAATACAGTAACCAGGCAGGATTTTGGACACAGGTACACTGTTGAAGCTATTACAGTAGAACCCCTATTTGATGAACTAATTGGGGATTGAAGAGTTCATAAAATCAAAAAGTTCGTAAAATGGAACCTCTCAAAGCTACTGTAGCTACAGTGCATGAGTTAATTATTAATCATTCAATGATAGTGTGCATAATGAATGGTAACAAATGTATACAGTGTGCCTAATGTTTATTTTTTTGAGAGAACAATAGCTCTGCTGCCAAATCTTTGTCTTTTCAAACTGTTTTAGCTCTAACATTGGCTGAAGGATTGAAGTCACATTCAGTCTCAAAAACTCAGTCTTAGAAGAATTCCCTTCTAGAGTTTCACTGAGAGTGGATATTCTAATATTTTGTACATTAGTTTTTCTTCATGTACATATATGTACCTTAGTTGTCTGTCATATGACAGGTCCTTAAATTCGCTTACTAAAGTCTAAGCAATACTCAGTATTGTACGTATTTGCTTTAAAATGTTATTACATTTCTAGTTCTGATCTCACAAATTAAAGGGATACTATTAACTTAAACATTACACTTTTAAGAAAATCAAATACTTTTCTTTGTTTCTTCTGTTTGTTTCCTTTGTTCTTTGACTGCACTTTGTGTTCAGTCAGTTTCTCTGTTTTCCCCTTACAGTCAATTAGAAGCTAAACAAATTCAGAAAAGATATAAGGTGCAACTTTAATGGAGAGGGCAATTAACAATTGGAACATTTTACCTAAGGATATAATGGATTCCTTTCCAAAAGATATGCTCTGGATGAATCAGAAGCTATGGCCTTGATGCAAGAATCATTCAGTGAAATTTTATGACCTGTACAAGGTTAGATTAGATGTTCTTTCTGCCTTAAAAAATAACCTGTGAATATATGAGCAGGGGCGGCTCTATGGTTGTTGCCGTCCCAAGCACGGCAGTCAGGCGGCTTTCGGCAGCACGCCTGCAGGCAGTCCGCTGGTCACGTGGATTCGGCGGCATGCCTGTGGGAGGTCCGCTGGTGCCGCACCTTCAGCGTCCCTGCCGCTGAATTACCGCCGAAGCCGCGGGACTGGCGGACCTCCCGCAGGCATGCCGCCAAAGGCAGCCTGATTGCCACCCTCACAGCGACCAGCAGGCTGCCCCCTGCGGCTTGCCACCCCAGGCATGCGCTTGGTGCGCTGGTGCCTGGAGCCGCCCCTGTATATGAGTAAACCAGTTTCTACAGTTGTTTTTGTAGGACTTTCAGAGAACAAGAAAAATTAAACATTAAAAAAGAAAGAAAGAAACTGATTGTAAAGCCACAAATATTGGACTTGAGATAATTGATACTACTTTTAGTTCATTATTTATGACTGACTAGTGTTCCTTTCAACTAAACTGAAAATCTGGCATTTCTCATAGTATATGAGGGAAACAATATATACGCATCTGTAACAATTAAAACTAGAGGACCACTAATGAAATATCTAGTTTACCCTGATTTTAAAATAGTGAGCACCATGTCTCAATAAGGATAACAGGCCCAGAGCCACAAAGAGACTTAGGCGTCGTGACACTGAGTGTCATGCCACCTAACTTTTAGGCTCCTAGAAAATCACAGGCTCGACACTGTGATCTGCAAAGCCCAAGTTAGGTGCCTAGGCTCCCTAGGCAATCCACGAGGAGAGATGAGCATCTTAGAATGTGATCTACAAACCTGACAATCTATGCAGGGAGCAGCCTAAACTAGGCCTAAACTGCTGGCCAGAAGGGTGTGTGCTAAGCCCCTTCCGGCACGGAGACAGGTACCTAAGAGTTCAGGGAGACATCTATCTCTGCTAGCAATCCATGAACTGCGGAAAGATAGACATTCAGATGTGTAAGTTGCATGTGGGGCCCGAAACAAAAGAAAAGAGGAGGAGGGCCTCCCTTGTGACCTTTAGCCCAATGGTTAGGATACAGGAGACCTCCAGTCCACGTGTCCCCTCCACCAGAGGGGACGAAAAGATTTGAACAGGAATTTGCCATCTCTCAAGTGAGTGCCCTAATCACCAGGCTGCAGAGTCTTTCTCTGGCCCAGTTAACACTGAATTGTTCAATTATTTAACTTCAATAGGAGAGATTGAGGGAGACTCACTTCAGACTATCTCCTAGGGCAGTGGTTAGGGCCCTCATCTGAGAGGTGGCTGCTCCCTGTTTGAGTCCCTTCTCTCCCTCAGGTGGAGAGGAGACTTGAACTAGGGGATCTCCCACATCCTGGGAGAATTGGATCCCCCATGTGACTTGGGTGGCCAAACACCGATCTTCCCCCAGGTTGTGAATTGCTCTGGAGCTTACACAGGAGATAGGTGCATGTCCTCAAGTGAGGCAGTAGTGCACATTCACAGGAACTGAAACAGGCACAGAGGGAACTTTACTGCACAAACTTAGGAATCTATGGGGCTAGGTGGCAGCTAAGTGAGAGTTTTGTGGATCAGAATGGTGCCTAAAAACGGGACATAGGCACCTAAGTACTTTTGTGGACCTTTGTATTTTGTCTTGTTTGTTTATTTCAATTAACTCTAGCCAGGGCCGGCTTTTGGTTGATTCAGCCGATTCCCCGGAATCGGGCCCCGCGCTCCTAAGAGGGCCCCGCAACGTTCCAAAGGAGCTGCCGCTGAAGTCCTGCCACTGTCTTCGGCGGCAGCTCAATCACTGCTGCGGAGGAAGGTCCCTGCGCCAAAGTGCCGCCGGAGGCACCGGCAGCCGATTGAGCTGCCGCCGAAATCCTGGCGCTGTCGTCGTCGTCGTCAGCTCAATCGTTGCCACTGTCTTTGGCGGTATTTCGGCAGAGGGTCCTTCCTCCAGTGATTGAGCTGCCGCCGAAGACAGTGGCAGGACTTCGGCGGCAGCTCCTTTGAATCGGGCTTAAAGCCGGCCCTGACTATAGCACCTGTCTTCACCTCCAGTATTTAGGATCTTGAATCTGAGACTATCACAGCATTTTTCACCATAAAGGACCCCTGTCATCCTCTAAATATGGGACTAGAGGGTTTTTACAGATTCTCCGAATTCAAATCTTCTTCTCAACTTTCCACCCTCGTTTACTGAAGTGTCTATCTGTATAGTGGAGTCTCTGGCCAATCTTATTTTGTTTCTGACAGTGAAGGCCCAACTGTCTCATTTTTCTCATAGAAAGGGTAAAGGTAACCATTAACCAGATGCCACTTTAAACTCATTGGTTTCCTCCTGTTAGAAATGGTACATCATGAAACCCTTAACAATAAACGCAGTGCCATCTCTTTTAGTTCCCTCCAACATCTCACTAAAAGAGGGACTTGGGAGGAAGTGTTGCCCAATGGTTAGAGCACTAATCTAGAGCTTGTGAGACCTTGGTTCAAGTCCCTGATCCACCACAGACTTCCTGGGTGACCTTAGGCATCAGTTAGCCTCTTTGTTCCTCAGGTCCCCTTCTGTAAAATAGCAATAATAGCACTTCCCTGTGTCACAAGTGTCATCATCGGTGAACCCTCGATTCGAGGATGATCTCTACCACAGATTTACATATGGGTCCTGAGATGGCTCAGAAGTCTGATCCTGGAACCTGACATTTCCGGCAGCTGCCTGCTGGGAGAAAGTTTTTTCTTTTTCCTTCCTTCTCTCTCTCTTTTCAGCTTCAAGGGCAAGGTGCCTCTCCTCAAAGTGGACCACTGCCTGATGGGGGATGTGGTGCCATTGAAGTCGGTTGGTGGCTTGATCCTACCAGCATGTGAGGTCCACATCAGTTTTCTTGAGATATGCTTTCAGTGTGTCTTTGTAGCGTTTCCTCTGACCACCATGGGGTCTCTGACCATGGGTGAGCTGAGAATAGAGGGCTTTTTTTGAAGGCGGGAATCTGGCATCCACGCACAATGTCCAGCCCAGTGGAGTTGGTGCATGAGGATCATTGCTTCAATGCTGGTGACATTGACTTCAGTGAGGATGCTGGCGTTAGTGCAGCTGTCTTCCCACTTTATGCAAAGGATCTTCCAGAGGAATTGTTGGTGGTACCTCTCTGGACTCTTGAGGTGCTGTCAATAGGTCACCCAGGTTTTGCATCGATAAAGGAGTGTAGGAATAACAGTTTTCTTATAGGAATTGTCTCAGGTGGGTTGCAAGGATACATGCATAAAAAGAATGTGAGTTACTCAAATACTATGGTAACGGGGGCTATATAACTACCACACATAGCCTTGGATGAGAGTGAATTGGCCAAAGCTCAAGACAGATGCAATATTAGTAGATCTGGGTTAGGGCTGTCCATAAATTACATAACACATTTTCTGGGGATTTTCAAGATCCATCCACCCCTTTTATAATTTTTAACACTGAAATGAACCTGCAAAATTAGAGAGCCACCCACCTAATGTGTTCCATGATTTATAGACAGTTCCATTGCACCTAGAAGAGGTGGCAGGACTAATATCTGAAAGGCCATGTCTGCCTATTTTTAATGAGGCTCAAGGACCGATAGTTCTTCTGGATCCTTGACTGCTGTCTATGAAGTTGCAAAACTTCTTGCTGCATCCAGATACACCACTGTAATCCATGTCTTTATTGCACCCAGACAGAATGATGTGGTCTTGATTGCACCCAGACAGTGTGGTCTACTATACATAAGGCTATACTTGAAAGCCACTAAAATTTCAGTTAGCTTAGGTCTCAGTAGCCAGTTTATATAGCAGAGTTTCCTTTGTGTGAGGTATATTGCATTGGTAATCCTTAGGGTAGTGCTTTAGATTGGTAATGCTAGCAGAAAGCTTTGGTTGCAAAGGAAAGTAACAAAAAGGCTTAGCAAGCCTTACAAATGCACATAACTAGAACTGGTGGAGTGGTTTAGGCTCCATGTGTTTGAAAGAGCTTGAGAATGAGACCTGCATGGCGTAGCTTTATTCTCCTTTCATATTTTTGGGTTTGCTTCTCTACTCCCAGGCTGGAGGAGTGAGGTCGGATGAGTTTACAGACTCCCTAATGCATGCAATAGGTGTGCTAAAATGTATCACGCTATATGAACCACCCTCTTTAGGAACCATCTGCAGAGGAATGTCACAGTGACAAGGCACTGAGCCACCACAGTGACCCCGGCACACAAGACTACAGCTCACGTCGATGTAGGTGCTCCGTGAAGCAACCAAAAGCAGCTGTTCCAGCAACAGGAGGTAAAGAATGCCTGGGCGAGGGCTGGGCTCAGCACTAGAAGGTAGGGTTCATTTCTCTATCTTTTGGATGTTTTCTTAATTATGGTTTCCCTGGTCATCAACATCAACATCAAGTTCTCGCTGAGAAAGGGACATGACTGGCTGGCCTAAGGTTTTAAGAATTTTCTGGCAAGTTTGTTTCACCAACTCACTTAATTGTATTAAAGAACTTTTCATTCTTGGAGAGAGAAGTCCTATCTGCAAAGATCAACATTCCACTATAGAGTCAGGCTGTGAGATAGTGAATGTTGCTTAGCATCTTACGGCAATGGCTCGTCCCAGCTATTTACTCAATTCAACACACTAGAGCCTAATCTACTCCAACAAATGTAGAGTATTCTCCAAGCCCTAGAACAGTTCAGTTGATTCCAGATATGGTGGTAGTGCTAGTATAGACAGGCTGTAGGCATCTGCACCACGGTGCCATCTGATCCCACAGTAAAAATACTGGTAACTGGTTTAAATTAGTGCTCCATCAGTAGGTAGCAAAAGTTGTACTATCCTAGCAGTAGAAGAATTCCCAAAAATTCTCAGCATGAATGCAGTCTTACAGACCAAATCCTAAACCTTCTTCTGGTGTAAAATGAAAGTTTCCAGTATCATCAAATAGACTAGAATTTAAAAATTAAAGCGACAGCACACAAGATGCAGTAACAATGCCTTCTGTGTTTACTGTGCATTGATTTTGTTTGAAACGCGATAAACAAATTGTCAAATTCAAGCATGCACAAGTACCCACACAATGAATTAGACATGCTTGTAACGTAGGACTGACTTGACCTCATCTTACATATACCCCAAACAAAAACCTTTGTTTGTGCCCTTAGGGCTCAATTCTGAACTTTGTTAGAAAGAAAGGAATAGCTTGGGAAAAAGTGGTGAATTTCTGCATGCCATGAGGACTGCAGAATTTACACCTTCTCATGCTCTGTTTCTATTGTCAGAGAGGGGTGTGTGGATGTGACACTGGGCAGGGTTTTCATCTCCATGCTTCTGCCAAACATGATCCATCTATGCCCATATACTGTATGTGTCTTTATGTGCATTTTTAGCACAGCCTTTGGTGCTATTGCATTGTACTCAACAATTATTTGCAAAGACACTGCCTAGTCAAGTGACTTCTGCTTTTCTGCTAGACGGTTTATTATTCATCATCCCATCCCACCCCAACCAATTTGTCTGGTTCACCCATTCGTTATGTCATGTCTATTGTGTAAATTGTAAGCTTTCTCAGGCAGGGACTGTCTTCTTTGCCAGATGTCTGTATAGTGCCTAGCTCAATGGAGTCCTGATCCTTGACTGGGGTTCCTAAGCATTGTTGTAATACAAATAACAGTAATAACTAATAATAACTGTGGCATTATAATATGTGTGGGGGCTGTCAGAGAAAAAGGTAGCTGGCTTTCAAACTACATCAGCCTACATGTAAAATCTGTATTACGTGGGAGTGCAATACGGAATGTACACTACGTGTTCTGAATGAAAGGTTGTATAAAAATGTCATTGTTTTATAATATTATATTATTTAACAAATAATAAACCATACTTTAAGACATACGCACAAGGGGCAGGATTAAGGCTCCATGTTCAAAATTTTGCAATTTCTTTGAATTCTGAGTGTTTGATTTCTCAACTTGAACAGTTTTAACACTATATTTTTGTGTGGAATTTCCTGGTATAGAGGGAAAAAAGAGAAGGAAAAAAACAACAACAAGCTATTCTGAGGCTGCACATTTAGCTGATATTATATTGTATTCTCTGAGATATGATATGTGATCCTGTAATTAGAAACTATGATCCCAATCCTGCAAAGATTTCTTCATGTGCTTAACTTTACACACTGAATAGTCCCACTGAAGCCATCATGTGGATAAATCTTTACATGCTCCAGGTCTTAATTGTAATGCATATTTACAAGAGTTAGGATTTTTTCATGCAACTTAACTTTGACATTTCCTGATTTTTGTGTGCTTAACCATGAAAACTTAATATTCTCTTAACGTGTTGCTTTGTACAGAATTAGATTGACTGATGCTATGAATAGTGGAAGCAATTTGTAACTCAGGGTATGTCTACACTGGAGCCAGAAAGGTGCAAATTCCAGCTTGAGGAGACATACCAGCACTAGCTCTGACTGAACTACTGTGCTAAAAATAGAAGGGTAGCCATGGTGGTTAGAGGGGCAAGCTGCCTGAGTATGTTCCTATGGTCTCACCTCTGATTGTATTTGGGGCAGCTAGGCGAACCTGCCCCTGGTGCCACTGTGGTTACATTCTATTTTTGGCACCCTACCTCAATCAGAGCTAGCACTGGTATGTTTCCTCGAGCTGGAAATTAGCTTTCCAGCTTGAAGTTCAGACTACCCTGCATGGTGTCACCGTTCCTCCTCTGCTTCTCCTTTACCTGGTGAGGGAGTAAGTTACTTCACCCTTTGTGTAGAGCAACTTACTCCTTCATGCCTGGCCAGCTACTCTGGCTGATGAGTAGAGCAGGTGGGGCCAGGGCTCCTCCCACTTCTCACACCACCACCCTGCTCACTTGCTCACAGTGAGGAGTACTGGGTGAGTAGCTCCAGTGCTTGAATCATAGTCTGAGCAGGGCCGAGCAGGGCAGTAACTCCCATCCGTTACTCCACTGCATGGCCCAGTAAGGGCTGTGGTGATCTACCCCATGGTGTGTAAATACTCATAATACTGTGAATTAAAAGAAAGAAGGAAGAGAGCTCCATTACACTGAAAAACACTTTATAAAGAGATCACTTTCATTATAGATATTATATTTATCACAGACGAGAGAACTGTGGTAGGTGGGCGTCAGCCATTCATTGCAGGGACCCTCAGGTCTTTGCAGAAAATGTCATGAATCCTCACTGTATAGGGTCATTGAGTCAGAAAGTTTAAGGCCAGAAGGAGCCACCATATCATCTAGTCTGACCTCCTGTAGATCACAGGCCACCAAGGCCACCCAGCACCCACACGCGAAACCCAACAACCAAAATGAGACCAAAGTATTACAGCCCACAGGAGACTAGACTATTATGTGCCACAGGCGCAGAACAGGAGAGATTGAAGTACATCAATGCCCAAGGTCCTGGCAATGTCTGGGACATGATTAAGTGAGATATACCCAGATAATCCTGGCAAATAAACCCCACCCACATGCTGCAGAGGAAGGCAAAAAACCCCAAGTTCTCTGCCAATTTGACTTGGGGGAAAATTCTTTCCCAAATCCACATATGGCAATCAGGTAAACCCTGAGCATGTGAGAAATAACCAATCAGCCAAGCACCTGAGAGAGACAATGCTTGGTGCCACATCAGAACCCTGGCCATCCCCAAGCTATTTTCCATCTCCAGCTGGTGGCCATCCCTGATGCTTTAGAGGAAGGAGATACAAAAACAGAGTACGTTGGGGGAGGGTGGGAATCCCTTCCTGACCACTGCCAGTGGCTGCCTGAAACCCTGAAGCATGAGCGTTTAGGAACATAAATGAGCCCCATGACTATTGAGCCCTGCCCCCTACAATCACAAGCAACCTCGTCATATGGTTGAACTTATAAATTTGTCCAGTTCATTCTTAAAACTAATTAAGTTATTTGCTTCCACAACTCCTATTGGGAGACTGTATCTCTGAGTGCTGGGTTTTACATTCTGAGTTCTGAGTGAGTTGAAAAAAGTAGAACAGCTTGTGACTTCCTAATTGAACTGGTTCCAAGGAGATCCAGGTGTGTTGTTTATTTCAGCAATTTCCAGAAATATGTTGCATGAGTAGAAAAATTGATGTATATAGTTGGAACCTCCCAGTGTTTGGAACCATGACCCTTTTTCAGGGCATTTGAACTTCAGTGCTCAAGATCATTCTGGTGCAACTGCATTACTGAATATGGGCTGCAGATAGTCCCTTAAAGGCACAGGTCATTCTGTCTTCTGGGACTCTGGATATGCATATTTCAGTTCAGGATCAACCCCTTAAACTGATCTCTGGAATGAAGCCCAATGAACTACTTTCAGGCAACTCCACATGTCAGCTCCTTAGACAGATTAAGTCCCTTTGCACCATTCCAGAAGTGCCAAGGGGACTTAGTACTGTGCTATAGGAGACAGCTCTACGTTACCCAGTTCCCACCTTCCCCCTTACAGGGGGCAGGTCAGGGAGGGAGTGTAATGGGGTGGGGAGGAGGCAGGACTGGAGTACCCTACATTTTGGTGATCCTGGACTGGCAGAATGGTCCTTTGGATTATTGGGGTGCTCTTACTGTGGGGCCAGTTTGGTCCTGGGCCAGCCCTGAGACTAGAAAAGGCATAAAGGTGGCTTAGAGCATGGTTCAGCTAGAATCAAGCCCCATAACTTTTTGACAGTTTTGTAGGACGTCATTCCTTTGGATTCTCTCTTTGGACATATGAATGGTTCTCTTGATAATCTATTTAAAAAAGCATAACATCAATTTTGTGCAAATCTTCCAAAATTTGAGGGGCAAGTTTCAAAAAGATGTGGGAGGAACTGGCTGAAAAGTAATGGAGAGGAGAACATAGATGGGAAATGGAAAGCATTCAGAACTTAAATTAATATATGCCCAAGGGTCGTTGCATATGCAGTCTAGCAATAAATAAATCCACATTGTGATGAACAGGCAAAAAAAAGTAATCATCAAGGGTAAGAAAGAGGCATATGTGAGGTATTAAACATCAGGTACAGCGGAAGACTGGCAAGATTACTGAATGAAGTTCAGAGAGTATAAAAAAAAAAGATAAGAAAAGCCAAGATAGAGAATGAAAAAGAAGATTGCACTGGAGGTTATGCTAAATAATGGGAATTTATTCAAGTACGGAAGGAAAAAGAGGTCAGTGAAGGAGACAGAAAGGCCTCTAAGAAATGGCAAAGATAATTTATTGAAAGGATATGTAGACATTGCTTGAAATATTAAATAAATTCCTTGCCTTGATGCTCTCAAAGGAGGATGGTGGGGGACAGATGTTAGAAACAGGCACAAATTTCCCCAGGGAAGAAAAAGAAACACTGAAGGAAATCAGGATCATGCCAGAACAAGTGATCAAGAAATTAGAATATCTGAAGACTTGCAAAACTGCTTGATCAGATGGGACTCAGCCTAGTTTCTGTAGAAAGCAGCATGAAAGATAGGATAACCTTAAGCAGACATGTTTAAGAAATCTTTTTGGGGGAGAGTGGCTGAGCAGGCTGATACTAGGATATAGGCCAGATCTGCTGCTGGTGTAAATCAGTATTGCTCTACTGACTTTACAGGATCTGTCTTGCCACAGAATGTAGGTCAATTTGTTGTGGATTATATGGGGCTTTGAATACAGACATTGGATGACCATTTCTTCAGTTCATTGATGAGTCATACTTTTCTAAAGAGATTTCTTATAAACATGATTTGGCTTAATTTAGTGCTTGTGGAGAAGATGATGGATTGTCAGCTCAGGAAACTGAAGCCCTCTGGCTGTGGACAGAGAATAGATAGAAGAGTTGTGAGAGTTTTCCACACACTGATCATTCCATAATGTCTCAACTGTGCCATGTAGCATCCATCCCTAAGTGTGAGAGGTTAAGTTCATATTCTATGACCTCAATGAAGCTACACTGATTTCCACCAGCTGAGAATCTGGCCCCAAACCTTTCACTTTTAGACCACTGGTTCAAATCTAAGCAAGGTTAGAATTTTACTTCTTAATGCAACATTTATATTTAAGGCTGCATGTATTGAGCAACAAGCTAGACCTAAATTCTATGCCAAGTTCCTTGTGACAGCCTGAAATTCAGTGGCAGATACATTTAAATGGAGGTTTATTTAATTAAATACCTTAATGAAGAATTCAATGGGTATTATTTATTTTGATATTGAAATCAATTTAGCTTATGCAGTCTCCCCCACGTTCGCGCTCTACTTTGTAGAATTTTGTACTGAAAATGTCTCATAGAAGTTGTCCTGTGGAAAGTAGAGACTTTTGCAGTTGTGTAGCAGAAGGCTTTGGAGATTTTGGCCCCTGGGGAGGCATGAGAGGCAGTTTGAGATTGTGGAGTAAATGCACTGGCTGGATGTTTCTGTTAAATTGATCAGCAGCAGAATGATTAATGTTAGAAATTAAATAGTCATCTTTAAGAGTCAGAGTTAACGCCTTATTGAAATGAATGGGGTGGTCCACATTTCTCAGAGCTATTGTTTCAGCCTCCCTGCAGAGTAGGAAAATATTGGTTGATGCTCAGTTAATTTTTTCAAGGTTATTTGGCCAGCCATGAGGTCTAGAAACATAACATGAAAGCTTTGAGTCTGAAACACAGTTCTGCAATAAGAGATGGATTTTCTGGCATATTCCACAGTATCAGAATCATGGAATATATGGGGCCCTGTCTGTAGTTCAAAAAGTATATCTAGGGTAGATCCAGGAGACTACATGCCTGCATGCTTGACCTTAGAAGTTGGAAGGAGAATAAAAACATTAATCAGGGACATTAATTAATGGGAGGTGAAAAGACCTAGAGGCTTCTGATTTTATGAAGGATAGCGACAGTAGGTGCACAAAGGAGGCCGTGCCTAACAAATCTGCTGGAATTTTTGTAGAAAGTCACAAACTGATTGACAGGGGACAGACGTGGATGTAATTTATCTGGACCTCAAGGAACCTTTTTGATATAGTATTTCACAAAAGATTACTTCTTAAGGTCAATAGGCAGGTTTTAGGATGAGCTACATCAGTGGATAAAGAGCTGGTGTGGATATCAAAGACAGAAGGCATTCGTCAATGGAAATGATTCAGGTCAAAGGGGAGAGGGTGAAGAGTGGAATTACATGAGGAAGGCTCATTGTTAGGTTTGATTTTGTTCACTTTACATATAAATGGGCTTTGATGAAGAAATGTGCAGGAATATAGTGATGATATGAAGCTAGCTGGGGGGTTGGGGCAAAGGAGTTAGTTAATTCAAAGGAAGAAGGAGTGGTGGGGGTCAGAGAACCAGCCAACGCTAACTGCACTAGTCAGTAGGAAGGGAAGAACCTGGAGACGATTGGGATTATGCACAAGCTTTTGAAAAGACATCACGAAGGAAACTACTCAGAGAATTCATATACCATGGTAGCCTCCTCTTCCTCCAGCCTGTTTCCCTTCCCTGACACTATCGGGGACAGTGATTCATTGCCATCAAAGTTATAAACATAGCAGCTGAAAGAGAAAGGTAGGGAGGACTTCTTCATTCAAAACTGATGGGAAGTGATGAGGCCTAGATCTCCAGTACAGAACTGAGAGGTAAGAACTTCTGAGATCTGTTCCCCACTATGCTGTTGGGCAAGTCGTTTTAGGGCATTCTCAAAGAAATTGCAAGCCCACTTGCACACCTCAATTGCAATAAGGTACACTATATCCACGTGCAAATGGCAAGCCAGGCCTCTCACAGGCCATTGGTAAACACAAATTCTCAATGTGCACATGCAGTAATGGTAACAGTAGGCCCACGTAAATGTGCAATTGTACAGATATTTGTGTGTGTCCAAATAGACCTTGCTTTTTAAAAGTTGGCCCTTAAGCTCTTGGAATTTTTTCATCTGTAACACTGAGTTTTCCATTGGCTTCAATGGACTTTGGATCAGGTCCTGGAAGAGCACGCTGAAAGTACTAGTCACTGTTCAATGTGCTAGTGTGGCTTTTAAAGCTGTCTTTTATTACCAACTTTTTCTGTTTGTCTTGTTACCTTAAAACATAGAGTGCATGAGCTCAGCAAATAATTATAGCGCTGAGTTTTATAAAATACTCTCTGATCAGAACTACGAGGGACAGTACAGTAATCTAATCTGTGACAGATAGAATACTAAAGGTCTCAGTCCACTGAGTAGACCACTAACGTGAGAGGGACTATTCACTACAATAAATACTGTACTCAGGATGCAGCATTTGCAGGACTGGACCTGCTCCTGTATTCCTGTATTAATGAATACAGGAGCAGGATTGGCTGCTCCTGGATTCATTAATGATCATGGATTCTCTTGGCTTCAGCATTCCAAGCCAGTTGCTCGGCAGGTGTAAATTGGAGGAGCTCCACCGAAGTTAAAAATGGAGCTGGGGCAATTTACACCAGCTGAGAACTTGACCCATAGTCTTTCTATTCCAATAAGTAGTCCTCATACAGTGTGCTTAGGGTTAGCCGCCTTGTAATGACAGAGCCCTTTACTCAACATATCTAAAGCAACCTACATACAAAGTAATGTTATCATTAGCTGCCCTCTGTGTATTTTGGGTAATGGCTCCGCTTACTTTTCTGACAAAAACAAGTTTATACTGCTGTGAGCAGTGCGGAGCCCAGCATATCTACATGAGAGCAAACTGGATTCTCTCCTGGCTCACAAATCAACACCGTTCTTAGTGGAATTCTGACAGTGGAATCTTTGCAACTGGTGATGCTGGTAAGGGGTACGGCTGGATTTTCCAATCCCAGAATAACAGGGCAGAGCTGACAATTAGGAAAATAATCTTTTGGGCTGTAAAGTGAACAAAAACTGATAAGGAAGATATTGAGGGAGAAAATAAATAGAGAACTCCACATTGTCATTTATGCAACCACCTTTCCAGAGATTATTTGCACTTTTTTTTTAGCTCTTGCTTAACAATCTATTTTTATTGCCCTAAAACTGATTAGATACTGGGTAATATTCCCAGCAGGACATATCAAGTAATATTTTGACACGATTCCACAGCTAACAAATACTGTATCTTTCAGAGGTGCCATATCTTGAAATCTGTGCAGGATTTTGCTATGAACTGTGCTGAATCTAGTATGATGACTGGGAAGAAGAGGAATACACATTGTTTCATTTGTGCACTAATTCCCATTACATTTCCTACAGTTTTTCATACACGATGATGATGTCCCCTACAAATTTTGATAATTGATTGTTAGAATAAGTGGATGTGGTGCACATGAGATTGGCAGCCACGTGGAATAAACAAAACTTTTTTATTTGCAAACTCGAGAAGTCCCACTTTTGAGGCTTAATGGTGTAAGCATCACTTTCTGAATGTGGTATCTAGCTGACTTGAAATCCCAGGTTCAAATCCCAGCAGGGGTGGCTCGGCCCCTTTAAATTTCTAAAAAAGGTAAATTGAGTTCCGTTCAGTCAGTTCCTTAATAAAAGAAGTCCAGCCAGCTCCGTGTGGACATTAAAGGTCACATGTTCCTCTCTGTAGGTGGTTTTCCCTAAAGTCCTTGCCAACTGGATTCCCTCCCTCTGTTCTGTGAATGGTTATTAACTATGTTTTATTATTATTTATTATTAGAGTATTGCCAAGAGACCCTGACTGAGATCAGGGCCCCATTGTGCTATGTGCTGTACAAACACATAGTAAGCATCAGTCCTTCCCCAAAGAGCTTATAATCTAAACAGTTAAGACAGACAAAGGGTGAGGGGGTAAATAGAGGCACAGAGAGGTGAGGTAACTTGCCAGAAGTCACACAGCAGGTCAATGGGAGAGCTAGGGATGGAATCCAGATTTCTGATTCCCAGTCCAGGACTCTGTCAACTAGACCATGGTGCACCCAAAGGGTGATGCAGCTTGTGGAATACCACCTGTGCCTCTGGCTGCTTGGGGAGGGACTGTCTCCCCCTGGGGGTGGTCTGATTCTACTAAACCTCCAGCAAGGGGCTGCATCTATATGGCACTATTTGGCCCTCTGTCAATATAAAATATTATTAGTGGCAAAAAAATTTCCATGTTCCTTTGCATGACAAATCATTCAGGATACTATGTATATAGTTCTAAGTACTGCAGTATCATTACTGAGGCTAAGAAAATATATTTGGTACATGAGATAAGTATTAGAGGGATACTGGGGTGCTGCTAGTCTGTTTAACATCTGTCTTACAAATCAGCTTCAAATGCTCTTTCAGCATTCTTGCTCTAGTTGCAAAAATAATTCAGGAAGACCATTTCCTGTCCTTTAGCCAAATACTCAGTCCTTCCTCAAACTCCCACTCAATGATTAGCAATCTTTCCCTCAGAAGAAATGTCCAATTACATGGCTAGTGCATTCAGGACAGGGTGCCACGTGTTATGCTCTATTGTTGTCACCCAGTGTGTTAAGTACAAAGGGACCCAATCGGGCGACTATCCAGTTGTAGATAACTTGCGCATTGGCTTATTGTGTTTTAATAGGATTCTCACAATGTAACGATTTGGGAAGCAATTGCTTTCAGGACTGACGATGCAATATCATCCAAGCAGAGCATAATAGACCTTTTTCATTTAACAATATTCAGAGAGCAAACATGGCTGTTGTGTCTTTCCTAGATTATGGGCCAAATCCTTAATATTTTGGCTGGCTTGAATAGCCAGCTGGGCGCCAGGCAAAAGTAAGTGGGAGCAAATGAAGCCTTCCCCCATCTGCGGGGCCGGGTGGAGAAGAATGGAAAGAGGCCCACAGCTGTGAATCCTCTCTCCTAAACCCTCACAGCTCCATTCCGTCCTGCTTTCTGTGAACTGTTTTGCTGAGAACTCACGTGCAGCAGGGCCGCACATTGCATAGATGGGTACAGCCTCCCTTCATCTGGTCTTCTCCCTTGCTCAGAGGAACCACACCCATTCTGGTGCCAAACAGCCTTTCATAGCCACAGAGAAAGGAATTGAGTTTCTCCCTGCGTTTGCAAAGTCAAGAGATGGGTTGAGAACGGGTAAGAGTTCTAATGTCACCATTCCACCAAGTCATGTTCATGCTAAGTACATCCATAAGTCATTCAGTGTAACCTTTCAGATGATAAATAGGACACATGTCCCAAGTACCCTCAGAATGACTGCCAAATTTTATGACTCTTGTGTTACCTTTGTTTGATACCTTGGATTGAATCTTAAAGGCTGACCACCACCAAATGTCCTCAATCAGGAAAAAGAGAGACAAAAGGCACAATTGTGCTTAAGTCCTAAGTCAGTTTGTTAAATTAAACACATAAATGGGGGGGGGGGTGGAGATTAGGAAGTAGAAAAGAATCAATGCTGTTTGCATTTAGATAATGGCATACTTATAAAGTTTGCGGATGATACCAAGCTGATAGGGGTTGCATGTGCTTTGGAGGATAGGATTAAAATTCAAAATGATCTGGACAAACTGGAGATACGGTCTGAAGTAAATAGGATGAAATTCAATAAGGACAAATGCAAAGTACTCCCCTTAGGAAGGAACAATCAGTTGCACACATACAAAATGGGAAGTGATTGCCTAGGAAGAAGTACTGTGGAAAGGGATCTGGGGGTCATAGTGGTTCACAAGCTAAATATGAGTCAACAGTGTAATGCTGTTGCAAAAAAAGCGAACATCATTCTGGGATGTATTAGCAGAAATATTGTAAGCAAGACATGAGAAGTAATTCTTCCGCTGATTAGGCTGCAACTGGAGTATTGTGTCCAGTTCTGGGAGCCACATTTTCGGAAGGATTTGGACAAACTGGAGAGAGTCCAGAGAAGAGCAACAAAAATGATTAAAGGTCTAGAAAACATGACCTATGAGGGAAGATTGAAAAAAATAGGTTTGTTTAGTCTGGAAAAGAAAAGACTGAGAAGGGGATATGTTACAGTTTTCAAATATGTAAAAGGTTGTTACAAGAAGGAGGAAGAAAAATGGTTTTTCTTACCCTCTGAGGATAGGACAAGAAGCAATGGGCTTAAGTTGCAACAAGGGAGGTTTAGGTTGGACATTAGGAAAAACTTCCTAACTGTCAGGGTGATTAAGCACTGGAATAAATTGCCTAGGGAGGTTGTGGAATCTCCATCATTGGAGATTTTTAAGATCAGATTAGACAAACACCTGTCAGGAATGGTCTAGATAATACTTAGTCCTGCCATGAGTGCAGAGGACTGGACAAGATGACCTCTCTAGGTCCCTTCCAGTTCTATGATTCTATGATTTACTCTGCTAACTTGCATGTTGTCAAGTATCAGGGGGTAGCCGTGTTAGTCTGTATCTACAAAAACAACAAAGAGTCTGGTGGCACCTTAAAGACTAACAGATTTATTTGGGCATAAGCTTTCGTGAGTAAAAACCTCACTTCTTCGGATGCATAGAGTGAAAGCTACAGATGCAGGCATTATATACAGACACATGGAGAGCAGGGAGTTACTTCACAAGTGGCGAACCAGTGTTGACAAGGCCAATTCAATCAGGGTGGATGTAGTCCACTCCCAATAATAGATGAGGAGGTGTCAATTCCAGGAGAGGAAAAGCTGCTTCTGTAGTGAGCCAGCCACTCCCAATCCCTATTCAAGCCCAGATTAATGGTGTTGAATTTGCAAATGAATTTTAGTTCTGCTGTTTCTCTTTGAAGTCTGTTTCTGAAGTTTTTTTGTTCAATGACAGTGACTTTTAAATCTGTGATAGAATGACCAGGGAGATTGAAGTGTTCACTTACTGGCTTGTGTATGTTACCATTCCTGATGTCCGATTTGTGTCCATTTATTCTTTTGCGGAGGGACTGTCCGGTTTGGCCAATGTACATGGCAGAGGGGCATTGCTGGCACATGATGGCATATATGACATTAGTGGATGTGCAGGTGAATGAGCCCCTGATGGTGTGGCTGATGTGGTTGGGTCCTCTGATGCTGTTGCCAGAGTAGATATGGGGACAGAGTAGGCAACGAGGTTTGCTACAGGGATAGGTTCCTGGGTTGGTGTTTCTGTGGTGTGGTGTGTAGTTGCTGGTGAGTATTTGCTTCAGGTTGGGGGGTTGTCTGTAAGCAAGGACTGGCCTGCCTCCCAAGGTCTGTGAGAGTGAGGGATCATTTTCCAGGATAGGTTGTAGGTCGTGGATAATGCGCTGGAGAGGTTTTAGCTGGGGGCTGTATGTGATGGCCAGTGGTGTTCTGTTATTGTCCTTGTTGGGCCTGTCCTGTAGTAGGTGATTTCTGGGTACCCGTCTTGCTCTGTCAATCTGTTTCCTCACTTCCCCAGGTGGGTATTGTAGTTTTACGAATGCTTGATAAAGATCTTGTAGGTGTTTGTCTCTGTCTGAGGGGTTGGAGCAAATTCGGTTGTATCTTAGGGCTTGGCTGTAGACAATGGATCGTATGATGTGTCTTGGATGGAAGCTGGAGGCATGTAGGTACGTATAGCGGTCAGTAGGTTTCCGGTATAGGGTGGTGTTTATGTGACCATCACTTATTTGTACTGTAGTGTCCAGGAAGTGGATCTCTTGTGTGGACTGGTCCAGGCTGAGGTTGATGGTGGGGTGGAAATTGTTGAAGTCCAGGTGGAATTCTTCAAGGGCCTCCTTTCCGTGGGTCCATATGATGAAGATGTCATCAATGTAGCGCAAGTAGAGGAGGGGCACTAGGGGACGAGAACTGAGGAAGCGTTGTTCTAAGTCAGCCATAAAAATGTTGGCATACTGTGGGGCCATGCGGGTACCCATAGCAGTGCCACTGACTTGAAGGTATAAGTTGTCCCCAAATCTGAAGTGGTTGTGGGTGAGGACAAAGTCACAAAGCTCAGCCACCAGGCTTGCTGTGGCCTCATCAGGGATACTGTTCCTGACAGCTTGTAGTCCATCCTCATGTGGAATATTGGTATAAAGTGCTTCTACATCCATGGTGGCCAGGATGGTGTTTTCAGGAAGAACGTCAATGCACTGTAGTTTCCTCAGGAAGTCGGTGGTGTCTCGAAGATAGCTGGGAGTGCTGGTAGCATAGGGTCTGAGGAGAGTGTCCAAATAGCCAGATAATCCTGCTGTCAGAGTACCAATGCCTGAGATGATGGGGCGTCCAGGGTTTCCGGGTTTATGGATCTTTGGTAGTAGATAGAATACCCCTGGTCGGGGTTCTGGGGGTGTGTCCATGTAGATTTGTTCCCGTACTGTAGCTGGGAGTTTCTTGAGCAGATGGTGTAGTTTCTTTTGGTATTCCTCAGTAGGATCAGAGGATAGTGGCCTGTAGAATGTGGTCTTGGAGAGTTGCCTGGCAGCCTCCTGTTCATAATCTGACCTGTTCATTATGACTACAGCACCTCCTTTGTCAGCCCCTTTGATGATAATGTCAGAGTTGTTTCTGAGGCTGTGGATGGCATTGCGTTCTATACGGCTGAGGTTATGGGACAAGTGATGTTGTTTGTCCACAATTTCAGCCTGTGCACGTCTGCGGAAACACTCTATGTAGAGGTCCAGTCTGTCATTTCGACCATCAGGAGGAGTCCACGCAGAGTTCCTCTTCTTGTAGTGTTGGTAGGAAGGTTCCTGTGGGTCAGTGCACTGTTCAGTGGTGCGTTGAAAATATTCCTTGAGTCGGAGACGACGAAAGTAGGCTTCCAAATCACCGCAGAACTGTATCATGTTCGTGGGGATGGTGGGACAGAAAGAGAGTCCCCGAGATAGGACAGACTCTTCTGCTGGGCTAAGTGTGTGGTTGGAAAGATTGACAATGTTGTTAGATGAGTTGAGGGTACCATTGTTATAGCCCCCAGTGGCAGGTATTAGTTTAGATAGCTTACAGTCCTTTTTCCTCTGTAGAGAAGTGAAATGTGCATTGTAAATGGCTTGTCTCATTTTTGTAAAGTCCAGCCACGTTGAAGTTTGTGTAGAAGGCTGGTATTGTATGAGAGTCTCCAGTTCTGAGAGCTCATTCTTGATCTTCTCCTGTCTGCTGTATAGGATGCTGATCAGGTGGTTCCTCAGTTTCTTTGAGAGTGTGTGGCACAGTCTCTCACCATACTCAGTGTAGTATGTTGATTGCAATGGATTTTTTACCTTCAGTCCTTTTGGTATGATGTCCATCTGTTTGCATTTGGAGAGGAAGATGATGTCTGTCCCCCAGCTAAAACCTCTCCAGCGCATTATCCACGACCTACAACCTATCCTGGAAAATGATCCCTCACTCTCACAGACCTTGGGAGGCAGGCCAGTCCTTGCTTACAGACAACCCCCCAACCTGAAGCAAATACTCACCAGCAACTACACACCACACCACAGAAACACCAACCCAGGAACCTATCCCTGTAGCAAACCTCGTTGCCTACTCTGTCCCCATATCTACTCTGGCAACAGCATCAGAGGACCCAACCACATCAGCCACACCATCAGGGGCTCATTCACCTGCACATCCACTAATGTCATATATGCCATCATGTGCCAGCAATGCCCCTCTGCCATGTACATTGGCCAAACCGGACAGTCCCTCCGCAAAAGAATAAATGGACACAAATCGGACATCAGGAATGGTAACATACACAAGCCAGTAAGTGAACACTTCAATCTCCCTGGTCATTCTATCACAGATTTAAAAGTCACTGTCATTGAACAAAAAAACTTCAGAAACAGACTTCAAAGAGAAACAGCAGAACTAAAATTCATTTGCAAATTCAACACCATTAATCTGGGCTTGAATAGGGATTGGGAGTGGCTGGCTCACTACAGAAGCAGCTTTTCCTCTCCTGGAATTGACACCTCCTCATCTATTATTGGGAGTGGACTACATCCACCCTGATTGAATTGGCCTTGTCAACACTGGTTCGCCACTTGTGAAGTAACTCCCTGCTCTCCATGTGTCTGTATATAATGCCTGCATCTGTAGCTTTCACTCTATGCATCCGAAGAAGTGAGGTTTTTACTCACGAAAGCTTATGCCCAAATAAATCTGTTAGTCTTTAAGGTGCCACCAGACTCTTTGTTGTTTCTGCTAACTTGACACATATCATGGAGGTAGCTGGAAAATTTCTTTCCCCTTTTTCCTACTTTGTGCTTTTTTAACTAACTTGTTTCTTTTGCAATCTGTGTTCTTTATGCTTTTTACTGCTGCTCAAGAAATGTCCCTGAGTTTATAATTTCACCTTGGCTTCATTTATCTTTGCTCTCTTTTACTTTGTCTCTTTCTATCCCTTCCATCCACTTCTTTCTTTTTTCCCTTTTCCCACTCTCTTTATTAAGCTTTAACAAATACCAGGAAACAAGAACCTTTCTTTCTAAGAATCAGATCACGCTTCATTCCCTTCAGCATATGTACATCTTCCTTTCAACAGGCTTGCTTGGCCAGGTGAACATCTGTTGCTTAGTGCTCTTATGAATAAGCAGCAATAACTCTGATAAAGTGAGCTTAAGATGACAGCTTAACTACTTTAATGCAAGAACTTAATCGTTTTTCCTTATCTGACTCCACCTCCTGGATTTCTCTCTCTCTCTCTCTCTCACTCCTATTTTGTCTGTTAGATACAGTTTGGCTTCGGTATAAAAATCTGCATCTTTACCTTTTGATTCAAGGTGAAACGTTCTTTAAATTGTACCTCTAAACTTTTAACTGAAACTTCTTAATGATAAAGGGGAAGATTTTCTAAAGCACAAATGGCAGTTAAACATCTAATTCCCTTGGAAGGTCAATGGGAGTTAGGCACCGAACTGCCATTTGGGCTTTTGAAAATCTCCCCCAAAGAGTTTAATGATCTTTGATTTCATTCATTTGTAATATTTCTCTTTCCTTCCATTTAAAAGCTCAACGCTTTTTACACCTTCTATATTTTTCTCTCCGAACATGTGAAGTGATAAATTGTGTAAGTGTCACTATTTAAAGACAAATATTGATCATTGGAATAAGTTTTATTGCTTGAAATAGACAGACTTAGGCCTCAGTCATGCAAATGCTTACATCCGGGAGTAACTTCATAGATGTAGGTGTCCCATTTAGTTAAATAGGACTACTCAGATGTGTAAATTTACTCACATGTAAAAGTATTTGCAAGAGCAGGGTCTTACTTTTCAATTTTTGTGTGTGGCTACATCATAAAAATATTAATATGATTAACAGAGAATTTATGGATCCGATCATGGAGCAATGTCTATTTGCACCAGTTGGAGGTCTGGCCCATATAACTAAAAATTCATATTCTTTGAATTATTATTAATCAAGTTTATTAGGGTCGTGCCTAAGGATCAGACAAAAACAGGGCCCTATTGTGCTAGGCACTATACAAACATCAAGTAGCAGACAACCTGCCCCAAAGGGTTAACAGTCTTGATAGAAAAGACAGACACATGGTGGGGGAAAGGGTTGAACACACAAGTAAACTGTGATGATAGCAAACATCATGTTAGTTCCAACGAAGCCTCACTTCAGCATAGAACCTAAGCCTGTGCTTAACTTTAAATGTATGCATCATCCCACTGATCGCCATGGAATAACCTTAGTGTTAAATGTGTTCTTATGTGCTTTGTTGGATTAGGATCTTAATTAGGGAAGGCGCAGGAGGTGGTGAAGCAAAACTAGCATTAAACTGTTTGCATTGCTCTAAAAAGTATGATCGATTAGTACAATATATTAATTAGTACTTTAATACTATATTCCATTATAGTTTTTTCTTCCAGTCAAACACAGTTGCCCCAAAACATTAAAAGTATAAACATGTGCATCTATATGTTACTTAAAAAAATAGAGCTGGGATTTTCAATCTCACTTGATTGGGTTGGATGCTCAATTCCCGTTAATTTTAATAGAAACGGAGTGTCCAAATCCTTTAGGTAGCTTTGAAAACTCTCCCTTATTACTTGATTTCTAATGTAATTCTTCGATCTGAGACTATTGGTAGTTTTGAGGGCTTAACCCTACATTCCTAACACAGGTAAGACTCATTGTATTGAGTTCAGTCAAAGGGAATTGTACCTGTATGAAAGATGCCAAGATTCTGCTCCAAATGTGTTGTGTATTGAACACAGGAAATAAAGAAAAACAGTTATGTATGTGGCTGCCTGTGAGCGAATCTAAATGTATTACGGCAGAGTCTATGTATGAAATATTCCAAAAATGGGCCAGATTCTCCATTGATTTCACTTGAACTATGCTGATTTACACTGGCAGAGGATCTAATGTCTACATCCCCAAACTGTACTAGATAATAAGCTCTTGTTCATGAGACTTGAAATTAATATATAACAAAATTATGCAGTTTTCCAGATAGCAATTACTGGTGGTGTTTGACTTTGTTTTCAATGGGCAGTTATTTCATAGTGATTTTGAACAGAGTTGCAGAGGAAATTGACAAATGACTATCAGGACAACATGCCTAGGTTTTGCCCAATGCAGGTTCTTCCATGCAGATCAGAGCCTCATCACCTTAAATAAAATCTGTGAAGAGAATCTAGCATACAGAAAACAACCTTTATTAGCTATTACATTTGTCACTTCCTCTCGTTCCCAGGGGACATTGTATAACAGAGCTTGATCTGGCACAACATGGTGCGTAGAATGTCATGTCTGTCAGCACAAGATAAAATGTGAAGAGCGGGAGAGGGTGTACAGGTGAACTCCCTCCTGCGTTAATGAGAGTTCTGCTGAATGCCCATCAAACCACTCCTGTTTAATAGTAGGCATAAACCCAAGAGGACAATGTGCAGCTCAGCATCTTATTATCATGATGAGGATTACATGTAAGAAGAAAGGCTCATGTAACTCCATGTAATTCCATTAACTTCAATGACAATGACTGAAAATTATGTGGTTTGCTCTTTGCTGATGGAAAACATAACAAAACCAAAGACTGCTACCAGAGCTGTGCATATCATCCATCCACTGATGCACAGGAGAGGAGGTAAACAAAATTCAGCAAAGAAAGTGAAGAAACACAGTCCAGAAGATGGACCAGATCTATAGAGGACAATAGTCAAGTGAAATAACCGGATTGACACTGTGGTCACATGAGTCAGGAACTCCAGACTTCTACCATGGATCCACCACTTACTTCAAGTATGGCCCTGGGCAAGTCACTCCACCTCTCTGCCTTGGTTTCCCTATCTGTAAAACTGAAATAATACCACATCTACCCGAGTGAGGAATAATTAACTACCATCTATACAGTGCTTTGAACAAGTAGAGGTGCTACTGAAGTGCTAAATATTATTCGCAGGAGAAAAATTTTATTTTTAGATTCTTAAAACTGTATCACACAAATAGAGGCGATTAAAACAAAAAGGGGCACCGTTCTTTTTGAAAGACTAGTGAAAAAAACGGTGGACAGCACTTAAGAAAAGGCAAGAAAGCCAAAGAACAGAGCAGGACGCTAAGTGAACAAAATGAGAGACTTGACAAGTTGTCAGTTTCACTTGAGTAGGATGAAAAGGAAGTGCACAGACAGCGCCATGTGGTGCACTTGATGTATCTCAAGGCATGACAATCCAAGCCTCAATCCGTGTCTGTTTTTCTGTTTCAGGAGGGGGAGGGTCTCTATTTGTTTTCTTAAGACTATTAAGTCCTTCTAAGTACCACTATCAGCAGTCTATGATTGAAAGTGACAAATGGCGGCAACCCTATTTAAAAACTGCCACTTTGCATTAGTAGAAGTATCAGCTCAAGTTTTACAATATTTTACTGCTCCATTTTTACACTATTTTACATAAGGAAGACCAAGTAAATATCACTGAGATTTATCTTAGCCAGGATTCCCCCTACACTCCCACCCCATTAGCTACTGTCTTACAAATGCCACACAAAACAGAAAGTGACAACAGTCTGACAGTGGATACAGGGCCAAATTTTGAAACATCTGAGTCCAAGTTAGGTCCAAGACAGCCACGCACACGCTAATAGTTGCACATGCAAAACAGGTAACTGTATATGCAAACAAGTGCTTACACATATGAACACTTTTTGTAAACACACACACAATCACACACACACGTTGTATACAGAGGGTGTGTTTTCGACATGCAATTGTCTGGTTTAGAAGCACGTTCGTTATATGTGGCCGAGACATTTTACACAATGCTGCCAAATCTGCCTCTGCAGCCTGGTGTTAGGTCATGTGAGCCCATCCCGCCAAGGGAAAGATTAAATGCTTGTGTGGTAGCCCAGCCTGGCTGCTTGCTCCAGAGTATGAGCTCCTTCACGGGCACTGACAGCCCAGTGGTGATTGTCACAATTTCAGGGTAAGTGCACCTGCATTCCCTCTCCGTGGTCCTTTGAGGCATCCAGTTAAGATTTCCAGCTCCCAGCGGTCACCTCCCTTGGGCAGACATGCACGTCTTTCTCCCTCCTGACCAGAGTTTTATGGTTGCATAGCTCCTTTCTTTACACTGTGATATCCCTAGCAAGACAGTTTGCCTAAAGGCCAGTGTGGTTGCATTGCTTTCTCTCCGAGGGCTATTAACAGTGTATTGCCAGCAGTTACAAGTTATCACACCGCTCTTTCTAAGCAAGCACATGTATTCTTAAGGTAAAAGCATTGCAGAAAAACATATTAAAACAATGAAAGTTCCTATAAGCATGCCAAAAGCTCACCCAGTGGTCACCCATCAGTCTTATAGGGCCCTAGCAGGTCAAAGTCCTTTCACCCCTTCCTCAAAGGATGCCCTCCCACACACACCTTGGACAGAAGATCCTGTCCATTTGTGGATCAGCAAGAAGGCCAGAGTCAGTTTAACCCAGCTTTTTATCCTCAAATTCTTTCTTTGTCTGATGGTCTCTGGACAATCCAGTATGTGCAACCCTTCCTAGGCAGCAGTACCTCTCTGGAGAGTGTAACTACCTGAGTGATTTGCTTTAATCACTTCCACTGTTTTTGGTTCCTGAAGAAGTTGTTGTACCCACTCCCCACTGGAGTTGCAAACAATCCGTAGCCACACTGAGACATAAACTTAAAATACTATGGCCCTAACAATGTTGCAATCCCATGCAATAATCTGCCACAGTGATATAACTCAAGTCATCTTTATATCTCCCCCTCACCACAGCACTGGCTGGGAGACACATCACAAACTCTCCCCTTCTTTTTGTTTAACAAGAAATCTCCATCTTTGTTCCCCCTAAGTCACACCAATATATATATATATATATATATATATATATGTCACCTGGGCAGGATGTATTATCTGTCCCACATCTCCACCTTTGTGGAACAGGGCCCTTCCCAGCAGCTGGGAATAGCAGCTGGGGGCAGCTGGGAGAGAAGAAGTTCTTAGACTGAATGTTAGGCCTTGCAGTGGGGGAGCTGGGTTGAATTAATGCACAGGGGGCCCAGAGTTACTGAAATTGGCCCTGTCACATGGGCATAATTAGGCACCAAGGTTTGCAGATTTGGTCCCAGGGTCCATAATTAGAATACAGGCAATCAAGGGAGGAGGCAAAGGTACAGTGTGTAGAAAGGCTTGGTTCTCCTTAAATTAAAACCCTTTTATTTGAATGGAACAAGGAGGTTTTTGCTTTCAGAAAAAAACTGGTTTTGGAATCTTTGAGCTTTCTTTTGTATTATTCCTGTTCCATAAAGAAAGACTTAGATCAAATAATGCCTACAAAACAGATTATTTGTAAACCAGCTTGAGTACCCATTAAATCTTAAAGACTGTATTAGTCTGACTTTCAATACTTATGCACAAGTAGCTTTTCTTTTTTCCCATAGATCTTCCATATGGCCAGATGAACATGTTGGCTGCATGGTGGGCAGCAAAAAGAACAGCTGACATACAGTTTGAAACCACACTGCAGCATCTGGGCAGGGGTTGGTCAATGGCATGCCTGATAATAGTTTTTACATTCTGGCAGGGAGAAGGATTCCCTTTCATGAGAAAATATTAGAGATGACTGGAAAGTGCACAGTGCATGATGTTAAAGCAACAAGGCAGCCATCACTAATAGTGCAGAGCACCCAGAGCATTGGTTGAAAAGATGGTTTAGAGAACCAGTGTGGTGCAAGGCATAGGGCACTGGACTTGGTGTTAGGGGACTTGGCTTTTATTTCCAGCTCTGCTACTGCCCCACTGTGTGACCTTGGGTGAGTCACATAACCTCCCCCGTGCCTCTGTTTCCCTTTCACCCTTTTTCTGTCTTGTATATTTACATCGCAAACTCTCCCAGGAATAGATTGTGTGTCTGTAGAGCAGGGGTGGCCACCTTGTGGCTCCGGAGCCATATGTGGCTCTTCAGAAGTTAATATGCGGCTCCTTGTATAGGCACCGACTCCGGGGCTGGAGCTACAGGTGCCAACTTTCCAATGTGCCAGGAGGTGCTCACTGCTCAAACCCTGGTTCTGCCACAGGCCCTGCCCCCACTCCACTCCTTCCCACACCCTCCCCTGAGCCTGCTATGCCCTTGCTCCTCCCCCTACCCCCTCCGAGCCTCCTGCACGCCACAAAACAGCTGATTGGGTGGCGTGGGCGCTGATCGGCAGGGCTGACGGTGGGTGGGAGGCGCTGGGTGGAGCTGATGGGGGGCTGCTGATGTATTACTGAGGCTCTTTGGCAATGTACATTGGTAAATTCTGGCTCCTTCTCAGGCTCAGGTTGGCCACCCCTGCTGTAGAGTGTCTAGCAAAATGGGATCCTGATCTTGGCTGGGTCTCTTATGATACAAATACTACTAAATAATAATTAGTAGCATAGAGGAGGACTGTTGTGTCAACAGTCTACTCATGCCTCAGAGGTCAGTATATATGTTGCCTTCATAGTCTCTAATACTGGCGACATAAGGGGAACACTTTGGATTGTCACTTACAAAAACCAGGAGAATCTGTTGCAGAAGATCAGTAACACTAGCAGTGGAGTGCTGAGAAATACTGTAATGGTGTCCATGGAAAAGGTAAAGAATGATAATGGGTAGCTCAAGCCTATATTCAGATTACATTTACCTCATGGAAAGTTTCTACAATAGCTGTTAGCTTGAGAAAATGGGTTGAACCGTCATATAAGCATGCTTATTTTGAAGACTTTGTATTTTTGTGTTCTGCTCAATGGACAAAGTGCTTTGTGCCAAGTTATGACTCACTTTGGGTTGTTTTCTGTGTACGGACAGAGCTACATCATTAAAGACAATGGAAGTTTCTCCATTGACTTGAATGGGAGGAGAATCAAGCCCTAAGTGCTGGCAATGCAAGCTAAAGGTGCTAGGTTTGAATGTAAATGTTCTCTATGACATTTTGCATATTTCTTTTTCTTTCTTTCTTTCTTTCTTTCTTTCTTTCTTTCTTTCTTTCTTTCTTTCTTTCTTTCTTTCTTTCTTCAGTTAATTGAGCTATGTTGTTCATTTAAGGTGGATCCATTTTTCTCTGTTCCACTTTACATGTGTATGTGTATCCGTACATACATACATAGCCTTGTCCTCCATCCCCTATCATGGATTAATCGTGTATTTTGAGCTTGTATTAAACTCAAGTGGCAGACTACTATTTCCTCGGTACATGTAGGAGGAAGCTGTCAAGATGTTAAGACCAAGGTCTGAGCAAATTGAAAGTGGTAAGAAATGTGATAAAATATTTCTTGGCATTCTGATCACTGTAAATCACCTTCTGTCTTTGAAATTAAAAAAATAGCCATTCATTCTGTAGATGGCAACAAATGCTATTGCCTCCGTTACCCCCTGTGCAGCAATAGCCCTTAGAATGCTTCGATTCAAGTGGTAGAAGATAAGTTGTCCCCCCCACCATAGCCAAAGGGGTAGTGGGTTTAGCCCTCCTATCCTGCCGCAGACTCTCACACCCCAGTAGGGACCACCTCAAAACATTGCTGATCCCTTTCAAGGCAGGTTTTGACAGACCTAATTGAATCAGCATTAACCTCTGCTGGTTTGCACATGGAGAACAAAGAACACATATGGTGTGTGAATGGCATCCCACCTGATCCCTCCTACCCATATATGGGGCTCAAGACTTGTGGAAGGATTTCTACAGGATAAGGGAGTGTGCCAGGGAGACAGCACTTCCCCGTCTGTGCTCCCTGGGCCAGGATCCATAGATACAGACTCCCCTCTGCTGCTTCTAGCATTTGGCCCAATGTTTTGTTCTCAATTTGCTTGTTCTGTAGCAACAGTTTCTTAGCAAACACCATTCCCAGAGTGGTGCTGATATTAATTGATGAGTCTGGTGCTCAAAGTTGTCTTGGCATGGCAAGGCACTATCTAAGTAGAAAAATAAACAGCCAGGTTCACTCCAGCTCATTTCAAAACATGGAAAAATAAATCTATGTCTCCCATATGGAAATGAGCAAAATCAGTGGTAGAAAAATATTTTAAAACTTCTAGGAGGGTTTTGCAAACAGGGTAGGATAACAAAATATTAACAATTATAAAAATATCACTCAGTCTCCATTAAATAAGGAAATTATTCTTCCACTTCTATTACGTTATATTAAGATCAGAGAGATGATTAAGTTCAGGCAGAACTTGTCATTTAGGAGCAAGAAGAGGCCATTTCAGTAATCTTACCTGCTCTTTGAGGGTTATTTTAAACATAATATCCTGCTTTTTCACCATACTCATAAACAAACTATGGAAATACAACCTAGATAGAGCTACTATAAGGTGGATACATAAATGGTTGGAAAACCATTCCCAGAGAGTACTTATCAGTGGTTCACAGTCAAACTGGAAGGGCATATTGAGTGGGATCTCGCAGGGATCAGTTCTGAGTCTGGTTCTGTTTAATATCTTCATCAATGATTTAGCTAATGGTACAGAGAGTACACTTATAAAGTTTGCAGACAATACCAAGCTGGGAGGGGTTGCAAGTTCTTTGGAGGATAGGATTAAAATTCAAAATGATCTGGACAAACTGGAGAAATGGTCTGAAGTAAATAGGATGAAATTCAATAAGGACAAATGCAAAGTATTCCACTTAGGAAGGAACAATCAGTTGCACACATACAAAATGGGAAGTGACTGCCTAGGAAGAAGTAATCTGGAAAGGGATCTGGGGGTCACAGTGGATCACAAGCTAAATATGAGTCAACAGTATAACACTGTTGCAAAAAAAGCAATCATTCTGGGATGTCTTAGCAAGAGTGTTGTAAGCAAGACATGAGAAGTAATTCTTCAGCTCTACTACGCACTGTTCAGGCCTCAACTGGAGTATTCTGGGCACTACATTTCAGGAAAGATGTGGACAAATTGGAGAAAGTCCAGAGAAGAGCAACAAAAATGATTAAAGGTCTAAAAAACATGACCTGTAAGGCAGGGATCGGCAACCTTTGGCATGGGCCGGTTTGTTTACCTGCCACATCCGCAGGTCCGGCTGATTGCAGCTCCCACTGGCCACGGTTTGCCGCTCCAGGGTAATGGGGCCTGTGGGAAGTGGCGTGGGCCGAGGGATGTGCTGGCCGTGGCTTCCCGCAGCCCCCATTGGCCTGGAGCGGCGAACCCTGGCCAGTGGGAGCCAGGATCGGCCAAACCTGTGGACGCAGCAGGTAAACAAACCGGCCTGGCCCGCCAGGGTGCTTACACTGCTGGGCCACATGCCAAAGGTTGCCGATCCCTGATATAAGGGAAGATTGAAACAATTGGGTTTATTTAGTCTGGAGAAGAGAAGACTGAGAGGGGACATGATAACAGTTTTCAAGTATGTAAAAAATTATTAGAAGGAGAAGGGAGAAAAATTGTTCTCAAACTCTGAGGATAGGACAAGAAGCTATGAGCTTACATTGATTCTATGATAGCCTCTAATTTTGTTGGTGTAAACAAGAAAAGTTTGGTATCTAAGTGCTACCTGTTGTGACTGCATTTTATAGCAGGAGCAAAACTGTGACCCTGCAATGTTGGAGGCCATCTCTGAGTCTCAGGCCCTTTGTCCCTTTGTTTTGAACTAGAGCTGATTTGGAGTTTTCCAACGGAAAAGGCAGTTTCTGCAAAATCAAAATTTGGGTGGGTTTGACCTGAATCAAAATATTTTATGTTTTGAACTGACCCAAAATGTTTACATTTTGAATTGGTTCAACACAACGTTAAACTGCAGTCCCTATCATGGCACGTGTTACGGGACTTGTACATCCAGCTGCTATTCTCTCCAGGCTCCCTGGAGGACTATATCTACCAAAAGACAATGCCTTGATTTTCCTTTGACAGAGCTGTGTGGAGCCTTCTGGGCGTCACATGGGTGCATTATGAGAGATGTGGTCTGGCCAGTGAGCCTGGCCCAAAGGAGCAATAGAGCTCCCGAGGCAATACACCACAATAGGAAAATGCCATTTAAGGTTGAAATGACTCCAAACAAAGCCTTTTGGGTCATTTCAACCAATCAAAACAATTGGTTGAAATGGATTTTGGGAATGTCAATCAAACATGTTGAAATGAAACATTAGCACACTTCTGAATTGACATTTTTTGGAAATTCCATTCCTCACAAAATTTGGACATTTCAACTTTTTGTCCCAATTTCGAATGAAGACAAATGTTGAAATGTCAGATTTCCCACAGGAGAAAAATTCCAAACTTTGCACAGCTCTATTTTGAACCACTTGGAACTGTGAAAAATGACTATTGTCTTTATCACCAATTTCCTTTACAATTTTGAAAGCTTCTGCCATGTCATTTTCAAAGACTCCTCTTTTCCCAGGAGAATAAACCCAATTCCCTTAACTGTATGTCACTGAGAAAACCAGATCATTGAAACCTGGTCATGTTTTGTGTTGTAATGTACGTTATACCTTCTACAAGGCTGTCATCTGAGACCTACTGAAGTCAATAGAAAAACTCCCATTGACTTCAATGGACATTGGATTGGGTCCCAAGTCAGTATTATTACTATTATTATGGTTACTATTTGTATTACCATAGCACCTAGGAGCCCCAGTCATATAGGCCAGGACCCCACTGTACTGGGCCCTGCACAAACATAGAACTAACTTACATTCTAAATACAATTCTATCTGTGCAACATGGTATAAGAACTCTTTTCATGCTCTGACAGAATGGACCATGGAACCTGATTTTGCTTTAATCATGGAAAAAAGTAACATTCCAGGTGAGAGGGTTTCTTGAGAAACTGGATTTATCCATTGTATGAGCTCATTTAAAGTAATGCCCACACATTTCCACCTGTGTTCTAGCTATACAGATAAAGAAACTCTCCCACGTTAAGATGTGGGTTTTAAGTTGTATATTATTGTCTTAAATGCACTCTTTTAGTTTCTTTTTTACTGTATAACACTAAACATGAACAGTTGGTTTCAGATTTAATTTAAAATTACCAATAAAAAGAGAGAAAAGAAAATCACATCTTGAAATACAAATACTTGAGCATGCATACAACCTTCTTGCATTTATTCTTCCCTTTCACATCTAAAGCAAAATGATTTTTGTTTAAAGACCTTGGGTTGCTGGTAAAGAGGTATCTGTGAAATCATGTATTTCACGTTCTTTTAAAGAGAATCTTTAGTGACTATGTCAGTGTTCTCAAAGCAGATTTTATGAATATTTCAAGCTTTGGTTTTCAGTTAAATTTCATGAAAATAATAATTAAAAAAAACATCACCACAGCTTTCTGCATATGCCTGCTTCAAGGATACAGTTTCTTTAAATTGTTGTCACTCTGAAAATGCTGCTTCCAGCCTTTCCACCAAATATTTCCTGTCAAATGAAGAGAAGATTAATTAGTGAGTTAAGAATAAACATGCAAAAACAATGCATGCAAACATTTGTTCAGACTTGGAATGGGTATTTGCTACAACCATGCTTACAACCTTTGTTAGAAATGGGTTTTGGTTCATACCGAATGAATGGCTGCAGTTTGCACCGATACCTGTCAGCATGTGACGATCAATTCATAAACAAGAATATTTGCTAGGTATTTGACTGGTATTTATGAGAATCTGTGTTCAGTTTCCATCCTGGCTACAGACTTCCTGTATGATCTTGAGCAACTCACTTAGGGTCTCTGGGCTAGCTCCACAAAGGGACTTAGGCACCTGTCTTCCACTTTAGATGCCGAAGTCCAAAATTTAGGACTCTCAAGCTAAGTATTCCCTTGCCTATCTTCCCACCAGCGCCCGATCTGGTAGGCTTTCTTAAAGCACGCTTAACCCGCACAAAAACAGCACTTCAGTTCCTCATCTACAAGATGGGGATAATAATATTTCCTCTGTCTTTTTAGATTGCAAATTTTTGGGGGCAGGGACTGTCTCTTACTATAATCAAGTCAATTATTATTTATTGATTCGTTTGTGTTGCGAGAATATATAGGAACCCAAGGGGTGGTCCAAGACCCCATTGTGCTAATCACAAACGTAAGAAAAAATTGGTCCTTGCCCCAAAGAGCTCATAGTCTAAGAACTTTTGGCAGTAAGTATGTACCATGCCTAGCCCAATGGAGCCCTGATCTCAATTGTGACCTCTAGGCACCAGTGTAATTCTAAAACTAGCATGTCATCAGTGCTTATTTTGTTTGTGGGGTGTTTAAAAATACCACTCGTCCATGTAATTCTGCTGTCCAGTCATCAACCCTGAATAACAAATAATTGTAGAGAATAGCGTATGTACAGCTGATAGGCTGAATGTTGTGAGTACAAACCATACGATGAAGACATTTGGGAAGACCTTTGGGTACTTTATTTGTAACTCCAAAACAACCCAGCTGTCATTAGGAAACCAATGAACCAAAATTGTAATAAGTTACTAAGCACCCTTACAAAAACCTACTCACCCTCTCAGGGAAGACTTAATTTTTTTACTAACACGTAACCTGTCTTTTGTTTTTCCATTGTAACCATCATCAAGGTAAAGGGTGAGTGAGTAGGAGGGTTGTGCCTGGAGTGATACATTTTCAGAACACTTTTGCAATATGAAAGGCAAAAAATGGACGGAACTAACATTATGGCAATTACCCTTTGTTAAATTATCTGACTCTAATTAAAGGAGAAGCCAAGTGCTGATACTTCAGCAGAGAAAATATATTTTATACTTACCTAATCTGAGGTTAGGGACAGGCTCATTTTGCCTAGTTTCAAACCCACTTAAACACTGTTCATCGAAGTACTTAGGGTGGTATATTCAAAAAGCTACAGATTTCCCCTCCCCTTCCCAGTAATAGTATCATTGCTGATACTCCTTCAATGAGAATGTCAATATGGCTGTATGAGCTACTTTCTAAAAGGGACCTGTGGCTTTAAGAGATCTATAAGTGTCCAAACTATAGCGTTCTTTGGTTGGATTTGTGAATGCCAGGAAGTTCCTGTTCCAGCCCTTGACTGACTGGATTACAGCTCATTAGGAAGATGTTGCTCTGGATTGGAGAGCACATGGAGAGAGAGGTTGTGCGTGTAGTTTGCTTTGAGTTGCTCTGCAAGGCTCAGTTCCAGTCACCGTAGAGTAGCATCCATGCTGTGTTTATATTAGGAAATATCTAGATTCCAGTTTTTTTGTGCAAAATGGAGTGAGGATTGGTTGACAGTCCCACAGCATGCCGGCCAGAAGGCACTGGATGTATAATGTGCATATTCTAAATGCATTGGGCATCCACCTGCTACACTGAGAACTGAACGCAGAGAACTAGCCTACCTCATCTTAGTTCATTGTATATCTAACACAGCTGGTCTAAAACCTAGAACAATGTTGTGAAAATGTTGACCAGCTCGAATTCTAATAATAATGAATCTGAACTTGCAAACACTTATGCGGATGCTTGCAGAATCTGGCCCTGTATTGGTTGCATATCCTTTTTATGCATAAACTGGGTCCAGGTTAGGATTTCACTAATAAAATAATTCCAGTAGCTGTGACTGGAGATGTTGTTTACTTATTGTTACATTGTGGAAAAAGAGCCCAAGATTAGTGGAGTCATAAACACAGATTATTTGGATTTTACAAGCTGGCAAAGTCCCTAGAACACAGTCCTTACAGCAGAGCCTTCTGGTCCTTGTGCTGCTCTACCACTGAATTTTTTCCAGACTGATTCCCACTCCTTCTATTTATAAATGCCTTTTCCTCCCCTGACGTTCCCACTGGTTCCAGTCAACTGTGTTTGTCCTGCCAGGCTGAATAATAATGACAACTGTCCACTACACCTAACTTCTGGATGATTGTGTCCTATCCAGCAGAGTCTCCCTGTCAGGCTCCGGCAAGTCTGCAGGCACAAAGTCCCCCAAAACAAAGACAAGTATTATGTGTCTTCCCCACTGCTTCTTCCTTATTTACACCCCTGAATGCTGCAAACCAAGCATGCAGCTGTGACTCTGGCATTTCCTGACTTTTGCGTGCTAAACTGTGCAACTTTTATGTTCTCTTAATGGAGCTATGTTTCATTACAACCATGTTCAGACACAGCGTTTTTTAATCATCTATATATTCAACAATGTTCATTTTGAATAGATAGTGCCCTTTTCCCCTGTTCCTCACAGGAACCTCGGATTTGTCTTAGAGGATTGGACCATTGGTCCACCTGGTTCAGTATCCTGCTTCCATCAGCAGTCAACACCTGATGTTTCAGTGGAAAGCAATGCTCTCCACGCTGCACCTAGCTAATTAAAATATAACACTAATTATATTTGCTTTCATGTTCTACCAGAAGCCCTGAATATGAGTGTTAATGAGACCTGTTTATTTTTCCCTGACAGAAGGCTTTGGGGCAGGAATTTTCAAGGGACCTAAGGGAGTTAGGTACTCAATTCTCATTGCTGTTCGCTAGGAGTTAGGTGCCTAACTGCCCTTTGTTCCTTGCAAATCTCCCCCCTTCTTCCTCATACATGCAGGCCAGCAGAACACCAATTCTCATTACGTGGAATATGTTTGTTGAATTTGTGAGGCGTTATTTGATTGAGATATAAACTTACATGTCTGTAACTTCATAGAAAAATCAATCACATATGAATTAAAAAGAGAGCTCCCAGCAGCCATGGGTACAGATTGGCCCAGCTGGAGGGGTCTGAAGGAAGGCCAAACATGTAGCTAAGATGGAGAGTGAATGTCTTTTCACACTTTCTCAAATTAAAGGGACTAGGAGAGGGTCTTCAGATCAGTAATGAAGTCACTGAAGAAGCAAAGTAAATGGGAAAGACTCTCACAGCTGAATTCTGCATGGTACATCTGTTCATCTATATCCCTGTATCCCAGCAGCAGACAAAAGAGAGAGTTGTTTTCTAGCAAACTGACCTTCCTTAATTCAAATAAGAAAGAAAATTGGAGTAAAAGAAAAAAAAATCATAAGACAAGATTTTAAAAAATTGCCGCATGACTGCACAGTGAGACCAGATGGCTGCATGAACTGTCTCTCTCTTACACATGGGCCCATGGATAATGAAATAAGATTCACACTCATCTTCTCTATGAAAGGTCCTCTGTGTCACAGGGGGGTTTGTTACTGTGTGTTGAGTATGAAATAGATGCCCTTTGTCAGACTGATGATTAACTCACAAGCTTTTGCTGATCATTCCTCCTACATACTCTTTGGAAATATACCCCAATTTGTCCCAAAATGGATTGCCTGGTTATGACCTTTGTTGGCTGTAAGTCTTCAAGTGCTAAACAGAGAGGCACATACAGTTTTCTGTGGGAAGAGCTCTATACAAAACTCTCTTATCCCAACCAACACTGGAGACGTTTTGGCTGTTCACCAGTTCTGTTTTGTTTGCCTTCTCTTATGGCTTGTTTCTGTTTCTAGTGCAAGGTTATCCCCAGAGTCCTAAGCAGTTCAACTTGGTCTAAAGGAAAATCAAAATGCACCATTGAAACTGGAGAATGTTTAAACCTTCCTATTTTGGAATATACATTGAAACCATTTGATAGCTTGCACTCATCTCTCCCTAATCTCAGGGGAATCACTGAAACATAGAGACGATAATAGGATTATAAGCATTGGCTGAGCTAGTCAGCCACTACCAAATTATCTCAAATACTTTTACACGTATGGGACTCTACAGTATTTCTCTAATATGGATGGCTACTGTGCGCCATTCCTACAAGCAACACAGCGCCTCTGGGCATGGCTTCGCATTGCTAACAAATCACTTTCCTACCCTGCAATCAGGGCCGACGAGGGGGGGGGAGAAGCCAGTACAAATTACCGGGGCCCGGCTTCCCCACCCTCTCGTCGGCCCTGTTTAGCCAGTCCACCCTTGCTTGGAGGCCTGAAAAAAATTTTTCACCGGGGCCCAAACCCACTCTCAGTGGTCCTGCCTGCAATGCTCATCTTGGAAGCAATACTAGCATTCTTAGCTTCTTCCAAAAGTGTGTGGCCAATGGCACAAGTAGTAGCATATTGACTTGATCCACAAACTTCTGACCACCCTGCTTTTAGAGGTGATAGATTTTTGAATATTTACAGTGAAATCCATGCTCCGTTGAAGTCAGTGGGAGATTCGCTTTTAACTTTAGTGGGGCCAGGATTTCACCCTTAGGCCTGGTCTACACTAGGCGTTTATGTCGAAGTTAGCGCCGTTACATCGAATTAACCCTGCACCCGTCCACACCGCGAAGGTATTTAGTTCGACATAGAGGTCTCTTTAATTCGACTTCTGTACTCCTCCCCGACGAGGGGAGTAGCGCTAAATTCGACATGGCCATGTCGAATTAGGCTAGGTGTGGATGGAAATCGACGCTAATAGCTCCGGGAGCTATCCCACAGTGCACCACTCTGTTGACGCTCTGGACAGCAGTACGAGCTCGGATGCTCTGAACTGCCACACAGGAAAAGCCCCGGGAAAATTTGAATTTGAATTCCTTTTCCTGTCTGGCCAGTTTGAATCTCATTTCCTGTCTGGACATCGTGGCGAGCTCAGCAGCACTGGCAACGATGCAGAGCTCTCCAGCAGTGATGGCCGTGCAATCTCAGAATAGAAAGAGGGCCCCAGCATGGACTGATCGGGAAGTCTTGGATCTCATCGCTGTGTGGGGCGATGAGTCCGTGCTTTCCGAGCTGCGATCCAAAAGACGGAATGCAAAGATCTACGAGAAGATCTCTAAAGACATGGCAGAGAGAGGATACAGCCGGGATGTAACGCAGTGCCGCGTGAAAATCAAGGAGCTGAGACAAGGCTACCAGAAGACCAAAGAGGCAAACGGACGCTCCGGATCCCATCCCCAGACATCCCGTTTCTACGAGGCACTGCATTCCATCCTCGGTGCGGCCGCCACCACTACCCCACCAGTGACCGTGGACTCTGAGGATGGGATAGTGTCCACGGCTGGATCCTCGGACATGTTAGCGGACGGGGAAGATGAGGAAGGAGATGAGGAGGACGAGGCAGTCGACAGCGCTCACAACGCTGATTTCCCCGACAGCCAGGATCTCTTCATCACCCTTACAGAGATCCCCTACCAACCCTCCCCAGCCGTTACCCCGGACACAGAATCTGGGGAAGGATCAGCCAGTAAGTGTTGTAAAAATCTAAACATTTATTTGTAACAGAACAGGAATATTAACAATTTAAAAAATGGGTTTCTCATGATTAGTTTGATTAGCTTAACGGTTCAGTCATGGGCAGTGCAACTATTGAAAAAAAATCTAGCAATGTCCGGTTTTGCATGATTGTCCTGCCCAAGCCGCTCTACTGGTTAGTCACTGCTACAGCAGCTACAGTAAAATGCGGTCTATATGTCCGGGGATGGAGCAGAAATCCTCCTGTGACATCTCGAGGAAGCTCTCCTGGAGGTAATTGGAAATCCGCTGCATTAGGTTCTTGGGGAGAGCGGCCTTATTGGGTCCTCCGTAGTAGGACACGTTGCCACGCCACGAGACTATCAAGTACTCTGGAATCATTGCTCTGCACAGCATGGCGGCATACGGCCCTGGTCTTTGCAGGCTTTCCCGGAGCATTCTCTCTTTCTCGCTGTCAGAGATCCTCATGAGGGTGATGTCGCTCATGATGACCTGCTTTGAATGAGGTAGGGGAATGTTAGTGTTGGGACTGCTTTGCCGTTCCTTTACAGAACTGTAACCGCTGGTTTGCAGCCACGCGGTGGAGGCGGGAGAGGGGCAGCCGAAAGGGATCGTTCCCGGGGACAGCCGCGAGGGTGTGGGACAGGAGCAGACTTCCTGCTTGCCGAATTGCTGGCAGCAGGGACCGACATTGATTTCAATGTGAAATGAGGCCATTGCTAATATTAAAGTTTTAAGCTGCCACAAGTCTACGGCTTACCATGTCTGCCTGCAACAGAAATTCCGTTCTCCTGAGAGGCTTCTCAAATGTGCTGTAGAAGACCCCAGGCACTGAATGCGAAGGCCGAGAATTCGACCTTGTGCTGAGTGCGCATGTGATAGGTGCTGTGCATGGTCTTGTTAACAGAGAAAGATTATGTTCTTTGTTCACAACTACATTTATCTTTCTGAGGAATTCACTCCCTTTTTCCCATTCCCACAGCCCCATCTGCGACTGTCTCACAACCTAGCCTGTCATCACACTCCCAGAGGCTAGCGCGGATTAGGCATAAGAAGAAGAGGACACGGGAGGACATGTTCTCGGAGCTTATAGCCTGCTCCAGAGCCCAGGCAGCACAGCAGACCCAGTGGCGGGAGAACTTGACCCGAATGCACCAAGCCAACATGGATCGGGAGGAGAGGTGGCGTCAGGAAGACCAGCAGGCGACTCAAACCCTGCTTGGACTAATGAGGGAGCAAACGGACACGCTCCGGCGCCTTGTGGATGTTCTGCAGGAACGGAGGCAGGAGGACAGAGCCCCGCTGCAGTCCATCTCTAACCGCCCTCCCCCGCCACCAAGTCCTATACTCCCCTCACCCAAAGTGCACAGAAGGAGAGGCGGCAGAGTCCCTGCTAACTCTCACTCCACCCCTGCAGAGAGCTCGAGCAGCAGAAGGCTCTCATTCCCCAAAATTTGACAAGTTCTTTCCTTCCCGCCTGACACAAGCCCCCGTCCAAGTTTCACTTTCCCAGTTCCATGTTTGGTTGATAATAAAAAATACGTTTCTGTTAACTACTGTTTCCATCATGTTCTTTTGGAGGAGGGGGGGATAGGGGGTTGGTAATTCGACAGGACAGTCACCTTTGGCAGGGTATATAGTCGGGGGCAGGCACAGCAGCAGGGCACATACATAGTGCAGTGATGCAGTGACTAGTTACCCTGGTTAGTCTGGGAGGTTGTTTTCATGTTATGTGGTGGGGGGTGGGTTGCTCTGTGACTTTGTGGCAGGGGAGGGCAGTTACAGATCTTAAGCGGCGGTCCTTAGGCAGGATCACAGAGCCACACAGCAGGGGATCTGTAACCGTCCTCCCCCTGCCACAAAGTCACATAGACCCCCCCATACACACAGTCCCTATCAGGAGGGGTGACAGGCTCCGTTGAAACAACCATCCCACCGCAGCGGAGCCTGTCAATCCTTGAGTTTAGAAGCTGCATTCGCGCCACTACAGTACACCCGCTCCGCACCACAGTCTGCGTCCCAGTTTTAAAAAATTCCCGCGAATACAGTATTAAAGAAAACGGTGTGCTTTAACAAAGTAGAACTATTTTTATTTTGAAACGTGTGTTGGAAGTGGGGTGAAGGGGGTATGTAACTGGATAGGATAGTCAACATTAACTGGGCAAAGAAACGGGGGCAGGTTTAGCTTCTCAATACACAAACTTTAAAGTCACAGGTTACCCTGCTCACTCAGGAACTTTGCTTTCAAAGCCTTCCGGATGCACAGCGCTTCCCGCTGGTCTCTTCTAATCGCCCGGCTGTCTGGCTGTGAGTAATCAGCAGCCAGGCTATTTTCCTCAACCTCCCACCCCGCCATAAAGGTCTCCCCCTTGCTCTCACAGAGATTGTGGAGCACACAGCAAGCTGCAATAACAATGGGGATATTGGTTTCGCTGAGATCACAGCGAGTCAGTAAGCTTCTCCATCTCCCCTTGAGACGGCCAAAAGCACACTCCACCACCATTCTGCACTTGCTCAGCTGGTAGTTGAAGAGTTCTTTTTCAGTGTCCAGGGCGCCAGTATAGGGCTTCATGAGCCAGGGCATTAGCGGGTAGGCTGGGTCCCCGAGGATGACTATAGGCATCTCCACATCCCCAAGAGTTATTTTGTGGTCCGGGAAGTAAATACCTTGCTGCAGCCGTCTAAACAGACCAGAGTTCCTGAAAACACGAGCGTCATGAACCTTGCCCGGCCATCCCACGTAGATGTTGGTAAAACGTCCCCTGTGGTCCACCAGTGCTTGCAGCACCATGGAAAAGTAGCCCTTTCTGTTAATGTACTGGCTGGCCTGGTGTTCCGGTGCCAGGATAGGGATGTGAGTTCCATCTATGGCCCCACCGCAGTTTGGGAATCCCATCGCTGCGAAGCCATCTATGATCGCCTCCACGTTTCCCAGGGTGACTACCTTTGGCAGCAGTACATCAACGATTGCCTTGGCTACTTGCATCACAACAACCCCCACGGTAGATTTGCCCACCCCAAACTGGTTCGCGACTGACCGGTAGCTGTCTGGCGTTGCAAGCTTCCACAGGGCTATGGCCACTCGCTTCTGGACAGTCAGGGCTGCTCGCATCCGGGTGTCATTGCGCTTCAGGGCAGGGGACAGCAACTCACAAAGTTCCAGGAAAGTTCCCTTCCGCATGCGAAAGTTTCGCAGCCACTGGGATTCATCCCAGACCTGCAGCACTATGCGGTCCCACCACTCAGTGCTTGTTTCCCGTGCCCAGAATCTCCTTTCGACGGCATCAACATGACCCATTGCCACCGTGATGTTCTCGGCGCTGGGTCCCCTGCTTTCTGAGAGGTCTGTGCTACTCTCAGACTTCAGGCCATCACCGCGTTGACGTAGCCTCCTCGCCTGACTTTTCTGCATCTGCCTCAGGGAAAGGTGTATGATAAGTTGCGAGGCGTTGAGAGCGGCCACAACTGCAGTGATGGTTGCAGCAGGCTCCATGCTCGCAGTGCTGTGGCGTCCGCGCTGTCACTGACTAGAAAAGTGCGCGAACTGATTTCCCGCCGGCGCTTTCAGGGAGGGAGGGCGGGAGTGATGGACGGATGACGACAGTTACCCAAAAGCACCCTGGACACCTTTTTTTTACCCAGAAGGCATTTGCGGCTCCACCCAGAATTCCAATGGGCAGCGGGGACTCCGGGAACTGTGGGATAGCTGACCACAGTGCACCACTTCCAATGTCGACGCTTTCCCCGTTAGTGTGGACTCACAAAGTCGAATTACTGTCCTTAGTGTGGACACACATGTTCGACTTTGCAATATCGATTCCAAAAATTCGATTTAAGTAAAATCGAACTACTCTCGTAGTGTAGACAAGGCCTTACTCTTTTCACATGCATTATATTCAGCACTAGTCCTGTTGGACCCGGGAATGCTTTGTTTTGGAGGAGATTGAGTGTAGGAGCTTGCTTTATTCGTGTTCTCTTTCCCATAAAATATCCTCTGGTGCAAAATTTAAATTCTCTGATTAAGGGAAAACCAGGTTAACAGAGGAAGTGGACACATAATGCCCTAATGGAAGTTTGCAGCTCAATTTAACAATCGCTCCCGGGCTAGAGAGTCTAGCAATTTGAGACCCCAGGCAGCCAAATGAGTTACAAAGTTGATTCTCCATGTGTGGAAATGAAGGATGACACAACATTGTACAGCGGAGTATTTAAATAATACATAACTATTCAACTACCTCTGTTTAATTATATATCCACTCATGAAAAAATTAGCTAATGCTGAGTTAAGGGCGTTATACTGCATAATCCATCAAAACAAAACAGAAAAAGCAATTAAATCATTCACTATCCCATCTACAATCCACTCCTCAGTTACTGTTCGCAGGTTCAGCTACCTCCCTTCCACTACCCAGAACCTTCATATTTCCATCTGCCTACTGGGCAATCAGCTCCAACCATGTTTATCAGTTATGTGTTCATGTGGTTTAGGTGAACAATACAGGAGAGGTGTGGGTTTCATGAACGATGTTGTGAGTAGCTCTGAATGTAGTTTGGTGTCGAGGGTATAAATAAAGGGAGGCATAGTGTCAGGCTGCCAATGGTGACTGCACGATATGGTTGTTTGTAAAACATTTGTGAATGTGCGTTATATGCCATTAACGAGGCTCTTCAAGTGGGTGTTAGTTTTTAGTAGAAAGTGTAGCAGTGAAATCTACGTCGCTGTGTGAGTTGTTGCACTGTATTTATTGGGACACTTAAACCTGTACGTGGATTCTTCACTATGAGGGCATTGTGTGGTATGACAACAATATCATGGGTTGCCCTTGATGCACCAATGCTTTGGTACAGAGACACTGGGCTCTTCCTGGGCACTGATTCCTAATGGGCCAAAAAATGAGGACAAGCAGCATAAGGGTGACACAAAGGGTTGAGAAATCCTCTGGCATGGTGGAGTTCTCACCTACCAGGAAACCAGTATAGCCTGCTCCACTGACACCTCCCTTCCAGGAGTGGGAGGGGACTAGAGTGCTTTTGTGCTCTTATCATCTCTAGCTAGTGGATAGCCTTGCTGTAACCTGTGGTTACAGGTTGAGCCAACAGAGGATCAGGCAGCTGTAACTGGCTACCTCACTGGACAGCCTCACTCTCTGAGGCACAGAGTAGATCTCAGTTACAGAAAAGAATCTGGCCCATAATCTCTTGTTGGTTTGCTGCTGAGTTGTGAAGCAGCCATTTGCAATGAAATACTTGTTACAATAAATCTATTTATGCTTTTCTAATGCGCCCATTGCCATCGGACAGTATTTAGGCGTGGTTGAGAATAGATCTCCATCCCTCCCTCAATTACATCACATTCACAAGCGGGAATTACACCTGATGTTTGTCTCCAGGAGAAAAGCTAGCATGAGGCCATAGTGCAGCTGAGGTAAGTTTGTCAGAAATACCCTGAATGCTGCAAGGCTCTTGCTCATTCTGGATGAAGGGGCTCAACACGTATCAGTAGCTAGAAAGATCATATGGTGTGAGTGAGGGTTTCTTGACCCTGCCTGGATTTCTGCAAGTTTCAGGGAAGCCAGTAGGCTGCTCTTTGTTACGATGGCATTGATGATCTTGGCCAGGAGTGACCTCGTGCTCTACTCTGGCTTTCACCAATCATCAGAAGCAAAGGTCTAATTCATACTCGGTAGCATGTCTCCCGTTGGTGGTTTGAGAACCTCCAGTTGTATGATGGGGCATACTCTCTCAGTGGGGATGTATTCACCATCCACTACCCAGACATTGCCTGAGACCTCTCTGGGATTTGGTCAATCTTTCTCCACAACACAGACTGAGAACAACTAATATAAATGCAGAAAATGTATTGAAGCATCACAAAAGGTGTTGGGTTTAAAACTCAGTCATAGAAATTTGGAGCCAGAAGCAATTTTTTTGACCATCACATTTTGAAAAAGTCCTTTAGTGACTGGTTTGACATGAGCCCAAACATCTAGCAACTGCTCATTGACCCTTGGAAAATAATGTATAGATCTCAATCACGTTCCTGGTAGAGTGACATATGTCTCCAACACTCAACTGCTACCCTTTTGGAGCCTCGTAATGTCAAGAATTGAATGGGCATATGAATAGAGAGAATAAACTTCCTTTTCACAACCTGTATGTGGTCTCTGTAGGTCAGGTGGCAATAGTGTAATGTAGAAGCATGCACTGCTATTGTGTCTTCTTTACCTATTTGAGCCCTGATCCAAAGCTCAATGAAGTCAATAGAAAGACTACTGTTGACTTTACTGGGCTTTGGGTCTGGCCTTTTGTGGATAAAAAGAGGCCTTCACTTAAAAATGGTGTTAATCTGGCACTTTTAAAGACAAATAAATTAACTTCAAATATGTAACTGTGTACTGGAAGATGTTAATGGCTGCGATCAAGCATGTCTTTGATTTATAGGCCATCACAGCCCTCATTAAAGCTGATGGGCATGCTAACCACCCTTCATTTAGGCTAAATGGAAGAAGCAATTACACTCTTTTTATGCAGTAAGATAACTGGAGACAACGGAAGCCACTGCCCAACGTACTAGGTCACATGCAAGGCTGATCACTAGCTAAGCTATGCAGGCTGAGGGATTTCCCCAGGGACTGATTGCTCATGCAGGGGCTGGGGCTTTGATGGGTTGTAGTTGTTTGTGTCTGTGTGTGAGAGAGGCCTAAAGCATTGAAAAAGTGAACAGACAGGAAGGGAAGCAGTGTGAGTGTGATTATGAGAGGAAACCAAGAGAGAGTTTCTTATGGGCACAAGAAAGGCAAATTTGGATTCCTCAACAAGGAAACTGCCTCCAGTTGTTTGCTCTTACTGTGTTCGGGGAAACGGGACTTTGTAAATAGATATGATTGCACCAACGAAATACCTGCTTCATGTCAACAATTTCTCCTTCTAATGTAAACAAGTGTGCAAGGCCCCAAATATGGGTTAACAGCTCAAGCCAAGAGGCAAGCACAGCCATAAAGTAAAATGAGGTACAGAAATGTGAAAAAAAGAGGCTTTTATAGTTTAATATGCCCTATATTTTTGCTTCCACAACTGAAAAACAGCCTTATCATAATAATGGAATTAGACAAAGATTCTTTTATCATATGCTTTAACCAGCATTTGGCATTTTGAAAAAAAACAAAAAATAAAACCAGACAAGATACCTAAGGTTTAAAAATCAATTAGCCACTGATCGTGTGCAGTAAATGTCTTCCACACAAATGTCACTGGGATTTTTAGCATGAGAATATAATGCTCATGTGCATTACATAGGAACTTTGCAGTTATTACAAATGGGCCCATAAGGTTTGTTGCAAACTGCATTGACTCTGCTGATTTTATTAATCTGATGTCATCACCCATTGCTGGGCCCTGCAGCATGATTTAGTGGCAGGTGAATGAAGATGGATCTGATCTTCATAGATTGTGTTTTAAAACATAAATGCATTTGTGCTTTCCAAGTCTGCACAAGCTGAGCCAAATTCTGTTGTCATCTTTGTACCGTGATTGATTTCAGTGGTTTGCAAACATAAAGCAGAGGACTGTATCTTACCCTCCTAGGGAAATACCTACCGAAAGGTAAAAAGTCTGTACAAAACTCAGGGCCTGTCTGATTTCCCTGAGAGGGGTTGAATTGTGGGGAAAGAATAGAGGTTTGGGCCAAACAGCAAAAATGATTGAGCCAAGTTCCATTCAGAAATTTAATGACAAAGTAGAAGACAGCAAATCCTCTCTGGCTTCTCCTCTGTCTGTTGGAGTTCCCATGGTCTCAAGCCAGGGAGTTAAGGGGGAGCATGTCACTGCTCCCATTGCACAAGTTTATTTCCCCTTTTTATTCTCAGCTGGATTACCTAGTGGAGGGTAGCACACAGTCCAGAATTTGGTTTACATTCTATAGATGATTTAGAGCCCAAGTTTGTACCAACATATGCCCAAACGTCTCCTCATAAGTCAGTGGCATTTCACAATGCCTAGATGGGTGCAGAATTTGGCTCTTGGATCCTTATTTATTAATTAAATCTTTGCAGTTCACATTTAAATAAATGATAGTGCAGGCAGCAGCAACATCTACTTGCACCGTATTAAAATAATAAAAGATTTTGCAGCAGATATATATTTTCAATTTGTAGGACGGAAGAGCTAGAACAACACATGCGTCTGTGTGTTGCCGCTTAGTTGTGACACTCAGAGATTGGACTGTAGCATTAGAGAGACAGGTTGATGTGCTAGGGAAGATCAATGAATCTGAGAGGTTCATTGATGACAGATGGCTGGTTTCAGACTCCGAAGGAGTGACAGAGTAGGAGGAGAACCAGCTGTGAGCAAGTTGCAGGATGAGTGCATTGGAAGCACAGCATAGTGCAGGGGAAACAGCCTTGTTCCATCAGAAAGAGGAGGATATAAAAGGCAGAGGCTGGGTAACTGTGAGAAGAGGTAGTAAAGAAGGAAAAAAAAGTGATAGACACAGGTGTCATATCAGTACGCAGGATATTTCCTATAGTTTTAACTGTGGACAATTCAGAAGGCAGAATGGTACAAAATGATGAAATTAGCAAAGGCCAATCTGCAGCGGAATTAAATCAGAGAAGTGCTGATAGCAGCAGAGTTGACGTTGCGGATAGACATGGCTGCTTTTAAAACACCAAAGACTAACAGAAACAACAGGACAAAGCAGAGGTGTCCCGGAAGACAGACTAAGGATTTTTAATAAGTGGGATAGGCCAGGTCAAAAAGCTTAAGGAAAAGCCTGTGACCATTGTGCATGTTGAACTAAATGAAATGAGGGGAAAATATCCAGGCATTGTCTAAAGAGCCTCACACCCCTTTACCGGATATTAGAAGAAGAAAGCTACATAACTGTTTTCTGATTCTTGTTCCCATGGCTAGATTCATAGATCTTGGGTGGCGATGTGAGAGGTTTGGGGAATTACAAACAACAAAAAGGAAAAGCAGAATGGCAAAGGAGAGATGGCCTGTGTTATTCCCCACCCTATGGGAGCAAACAGATTGGCCACTAATAGGGAAATGTTCTAGCTGGGTTTTTTTTTTTTTTAGATTAGTGGTGTGGGTGGAGAAGAATCGAAAGGGGGGAGTGCATAGATCTCAAGGTAATGTATCCACTGATTATCACTGTAGGAGATAATGAGAATGTAAAGCAAAGGTGGGAGGAGAAAATATCTTCCAAACAAATGCTGTAAGCATACTAATAGGGTCACGAAATGGAATCATGCATTTTCAAGGATAAGCATGATGTTCCTGGAACTTCAAAGACAACAACATCTGAGAATTTAATACCAAGATGCAAAGTTTACTAATGGGGTTAGACAACCATCTTCAGTCAAAAGGAGGATGGCAATATATTGAGTCTGCAGTAGGAAACAGCATAAATATTTTGGCTGTCAGAGTGGAGACAGTTTGAACAGCAGCTAAGTAAGAACAATAAATGCAGTCATGCTATTCCTGGATGTTTCCACAGCCCCCCAGGGCAGGCAAAGAAAGTAGATCAGGAAATGTTTTTACAGATAACAGAGACCGGTAAATCAGCTAGAACATTGATCATGAGGGATTTTAATTACTCAGATATTGATTGGGACAGCAACTATGCAAAAGCTAAGAAGAGGAATGGTAGAAGAAGTAATGTAAGATTGCCATCTCCCACAGTTTGTCAAACAGCCTAGCGTACATGGTCTGAGGCTATACAGGTCCTAGTTCTAGGAAATGTGCCAACTCTGATCAATTAAGTTGAAGATGGGGAGTATTTAGGATCTAGTGACACCATGTATCATTAGAATTGAAATACTGTAGAAAAGGCAATACAAATGGTGTCAAAGCAAATAAAAGTTGTTATGCAATTTAACTGAAATTTTATCATGTTTTGGGAACATAATACAAAAAAGAGAGGGATATTTAAAAAGAAACAGAAAAGGGGAAAGCCTAAACAAGGAAAATGGTAACCAAGGCTAATCATTTCAGTGATCTCTGGCTGGTAGAGAGGGTCAAGTGAGAGCCACAGACATTCGTATTTTTGAACAGCCCTGATACTGCTCTAAATTATAGTGAACCCCAAATCAACCCTGATGGTCCCACTGATTAGGAGCAGGGAGCAGCAAGTGGTTTAATGATACCTTTACTGCCTGATCCCTTCAGGTGCAATGAGTGATGACCTGGAGCACTGAGAATCTAGCCTAATATTTCCTCCAGCAGTAATGAGCTGCAGAAATAATTTTGTACATAACAAAATTACAGACCCAAAGAGAAACTGGTCCTCACCTCCAAAACAGAGCATAAAATAGGGTTTTAATTGACATTAGGAAGTAGCAGCATCTAAAAAGAGAAAGATTATTGCTGTTTTTTAATCTGCACAGAAGAGGAAGATGGTGAAAAACTGCCTTACTTGGGGTAAGTTTGCTATATCTCATTGGATAACAGGACAGTCACCACTCTAGTTCCCAGTCTGTCCAGTGAGGAGTTAAATACTGCAAGTAGCAAAAGGAAATAGCTGGAAAATACCTGACCATTCTGAACCCAGACACAATATATGGTTCAGACATGAATGTCTGAAGTTTGGAAAGGAGTATAGAAATAAGTGACTTATGTACAAAAAGGTGCTGTACATGACAAACACCATGGAGGCTGTACAAAAATACAAAAAGCTACTGTGCAGCATGACAAATTCAGAGTGATAACTAATGTTAAGAACGGAATGACCTGGCATGGAGTTTCTAGAAGATAACGCATAAGATAGGACCTGGCTCAGTGGGTTCAGCTTAGAAAAACAAAGGCAAGGAGAGCAAATCAGAAAGCGACAGTGCCCAACAAGTTGTCTTTTTTTTTAATTTTTTGATTTGTCAAAAATTAAAAAATGTCATTGTTGGGTTGACTGGAAAACAATTCCCCCCTTCCATCTTTTTGGAATGATCGGTGAATCAAAAAATCCATTATTCACACAGCTCTAGTCATAATATAGTTAGTACCCAAGTGTGTTATAACTAGGTTCCCTACCAAGACTAATTGGCAAGTAACAGGGATAAGCTTTTATCTTCCAGTTCCACATGGATGTTCCAATCTCACAAGAAATACTAAAGTAACCAAATTAGAAGATACCATACACAAAACAATACCAGGAAGAATCCTGTCAGTTACCCATTTCTCTGTGGATATTTTGGTGTTGGGTGTCTGCCCTTCTCTAAAAATATTCATAGATGCATTCATTTTTTACCTTGCCAGAAGATACATATTCAGAATTGAAACCCCCCACCCAAAAAAATCCCAAAGCCTTTGGAGTTGAGTTTCGTTCTGATAAGTGCCCAAAAGTGTGGATAGTTCTGCAAACCTCTAGAATCTACAAAATCAGGCTGCAAATGCCACGAGAATAACCTTCCTTGTACTATTTTGGAACTTCTGGTTCTAGTAGAGGCAGTAAATCTGATCAACAGAATCATTTATCTCAACATTTCAGAACCTTGGGAAAGGTATGGTTCCAGTTCAGTTCTAGAAATAGGTGAAAGTTTAGTGGTTTTTCTATAGAGGCTTAACCAAGTTTGGATGGTGTTTCCATTGTGGCTTACCCATCACTAGCATGCCCATAGCTATAGTTATGTACCAAATTCTGGCTGGGCTTCCCACATATATGGGAAAATAGACAGCTAGGAGAGGAGCTACAATGAGCCTCTGTTATAATCTGTATGCTTCTTCCAAAACTCACAGAAATGTTATTCTACAAGCCATATGTGAGTCCTCCATGCACTGAGACAGAAAGGCATTCTGAGGCAGGCCTTAAGGAATAGGAAATTATTTCCCCAGGCTTCAGCAGGAAACCTCCTGATCCACCTATGCCCATTCCTTGTTCCCATTTCTTCTTCACCTTTCAGGAGAATATTGTATGGGTTGCTGATTGTGAACCCACAGCCAGCGAGAATACAAATGCAAAATGAGATTGCAGTTTCAGCATTGATATGCTTCTCTAATGGGGAAAGAAGCTGAAGATAGCCAGAATTTGGTTCCAGGAGTGAAACAAAACAAAAATGACACTCCCAGCCACAATCAATAAATAAATTGATAATAAAAAAGAAATGGGGAAAATAATCAAGTTCCAAAAGGGGTGTATGTGAAGTATCAACAATGACCAGGCCTAGAAATTGAAAGCATAGAACAATGACATGGCAAGAACAAGTGAAAAATAAAGTCAGATTGCACAGGAAGTTAAGATAATCAGAAATGATTCAAGTACAAAAGGAAAAAGAGGTCAGTGAAGGAGACAGTGTGGTCTCTAAGACATGACAAGCATGATATATTGACAGAAGAGGTAGACATTGCTAAAAAAATGTAATAAAATCTTTACCTTGGTGTGTTCACATAAGAGATGGGGAACACCTGCCAGAAGACATACATTTCACAGGGGAGGAAGAAGAAATACTAAAGAAAATCAGAAGGCTCACACCAGTCTGCCCCATGTCCTTACAGCTTTTGCTAAATGTGTCTGTTTGATTTCTAATTAGCGGTTTAAGCAAGACACTGCTCTGTCAGAAATGGTAATAGAGATTTTGAGTTTCTATACAGAAAGTGTTAGGAAGAAAGCGAGAAGTTGGGATGAAATCAACAGGGATGAAGCAATGGAAGAAAAGGACACAAAGAGAAAATGTAAATTGGTCAGGCTAAGAAAAATGAATGTATGCCTAAGGGTGATGCATGGACGCCAGCAATACATTCACGGTGTAGGAGAAAAATGAATGAAAAAAGCCCATGTGGATGAACTGGGCAGTGCAGAAAGTAATCAAGCAGAAGAAAGAGGCCTATATAAGGCATGAGAGAGGAGAGATATGGCAAGGTCAATGCTCCAAGCTGAGGCAGTATAAAACGATGATCAGGAAAAAACACAGGTAATGAAGGAAATACAGCTTACACAAGAGGCCAGAATAAAAGTTTCGGAACCCATTCTCGAGAATAACTCACATAGAAAGAGGAAATGCAACACGTGGAGTTTTATACTCAATTTTCTGGACTGGGTTTGATCGCCAGAAACAACCTGGAGGCATTCATACTGTAGCTCATCGCCTCCACAATGCTGCCCAACTCCACCAGCGCCTGTTCTCTCTTGGGATCCTGCTACTGTGATTCTCCCAGCTGTTGGGGGACCTTTCTACAGTTTGGTGAGGGCAGCATCTTACTTCAGGACAGCCATAGGCTGTGTTAACTTCTGCTGGTCTCCCCAGGCTGCAAGATCAGGAGCCACCCAGTTCCCTACATTGCCACCTCACACCCTCATCTTTCCCCTGTCAATCTCGTGGAGGGACATACTGTGATAAATATTGGAACCACATACAATATCTTTGAGGACCATATTGTATTGCTAATGAATAGTTTGTATATCACTGAGGGCCGGAGACTGTATGCAATTCCAGGGATGAGCATTGCTCCTCCAGCGACTAAAAGAATAGGAGGTGAGTAAGGTGAATCATTCAGGTTGTAAACACCTCCAGAGGGATACCATCTGCTGGGGAGACTTGTGTATACTGGTTCAAACTGTGTTTTCCAGAGGCCAACAGACAAAGAAAAGGCTTTTGATATAAAAGGGTGGGTTTAAACTCTCTGAGGGCCTTCTTTCTGATCCAGCAAATGAGACCCTGATCCAGTCTTATGGGACCCTTTGTCCAAGTGGGACTGCAACTCTTGTGGAAGGGTTGGAAAGGCTTGATTTTCTAGGGCCCCATAAGACTGATGGTGATTCTTGGTAATCTGTTAGCATGTGTAAAGGAACCTTAGGAAGGAAAAATCAGTTTCACACATACAGAATGGGAAGAGACTGTCTAGGAAGGAGTACGGCAGAAAGGGAACTAGGGGTTATAGTGGACCACAAGCTAAATATGAGTCAACAGTGTGATGCTGTTGCAAAAAAAGCAAACATGATTCTGGGATGTATTAACAGGTGTGTTGTGAGCAAGACACGAGAAGTCATTCTTCCACTCTACTCTGCGCTGGTTAGGCCTCAACTGGAGTATTGTGTCCAGTTCTGGGCACTGCATTTCAAGAAAGATGTGGAGAAATTGGAGAGGGTCCAGAGAAGAGCAACAAGAGTGATTAAAGGTCTTGAGAACATGACCTATGAAGGAAGGCTGAAAGAATTGGGTTTGTTTAGTTTGGAAAAGAGAAGACTGAGAGGGGACATGATAGCAGTTTTCAGGTATCTAAAAGGGTGTCATAAGGAGGAGGGAGAAAACTTGCTCACCTTAGCCTCTAAGGATGGAACAAGAAGCAATGGGCTTAAACTGCAGCAAGGGAGGTTTAGGTTGGACATTAGGAAAAAATTCCTAACTGTCAGGGTGGTTAAACACTGGAATAAATTGCCTAGGGAGGTTGTGGAATCTCCATCTCTGGAGATATTTAAGAGTAGGTTAGATAAATGTCTATCAGGGATGGTCTAGACAGTATTTGGTCCTGCCATGAGGGCAGGGGACTGGACTCGATGGCCTCTTGAGGTCCCATCCAGTCCTAGAATCTATGAATCTATGAATCTTAATGGTTTTTATGCTTTTCTCTGTAATGCTTTTACATTCAGAATAAATGTGCTTGCTAGGAGCTGTGGTAACTTGTAATGGTTGGCAATACACTGTTCATACCCCCCAAGAGAGAAAGCAAAGCACAGGTGTTGGCCTTTAGGCAGACCAGCTTGCTAAGATGTCAGTGTAAGGCAGGGAGCTGTACATCTTTAAACCCCTCAGTCAGAAGGGAGTGGGGCAAGGGCCCCTGCCCACAGACAGATGACAGCTGGAGACATGAGTCCTGACTGGACACTCCTGGACTAGTCCCCAAGGGAGGGATAAGGGATATGTGACACAATCATACTGTAGAAGTGGGACTCAGGCCTTCATGGATGCAGGTTCGCTTCACATACATGTTGAAGAGAGCATTGGCCCCTACGAAAGGTTTCAAACAGGTCTCAAAATAGTGAAGGAGATAGCAAGGCTTTTAATGGATAATTTATTGAAAGGATAATAGTCATTGCTTACAAAACTACATGAATCCCTTGCCTTGGTGTATCATCCACTATGATCCGGGGGGAGAAGGGGGAAGAAACCAGGAAGCAACAGGCATATGTTTCCCTAGAGGAAAAGAAGGAATACTGAAAAACTTAGGACTGTGCCAGAACAGGTGTAAAAGAAATTAGATCCCCTCAAGACAGACAAAACTTGGCGGTCATGCTGGATTCAGCCTAGATTTCTGAAGCAAAAAAAGAGCAGGGGTAGCATTAAAATACTTATACTCAAAATCCTCTTTGGAAACTAGAGGCTTCTGCTTTTCTGCCAAATTCTGTTCATTGATAGTTATCCCACCCTGCACCATTAGTCTATTTCACACACTTGTTGTGTCCTGACTACCTTGTGAATTGTGAGTTTTCCAGGGAAAGGACTGTCTTCTTCATTACTTACCTATATAGTGCCTTGCTGTAAAGGGCCCTGGTCCCTGATTGATGTTCTTAGGCACTACCATAATATAAATACTAATACTAACTAACTAACTAGAGATACATCCAAAACCCCAGATCTGAACATCTTAAATTGTGGGCTGGAGTTTGCAAAATTATGATCTGGGTCGGAATTTTATGTATTGTATAGTATTGAGGTGAGAGATTTAAATGAGTAAAAGAAGAGTGCAGATAATTTTGGTGGAGTCAGATACTGGCCTGAAGATAGTGATGAAATGGGCATGGTGCAGTTGGAAACAAAACCCCTCTAGTCTCAACAGGCCACAGATTAAAGAATGTGTCTTCTTAAAGATTTTTATGGAGAAGTGTTTTAAGAAATGATTTGAACACTGAGTGCCTGTGTTATGAAAGCCAGCCACTGGCAGCTGGTGGCTAAGAGAAAATGACTAGCACTGCACTCCCTTTTTCCTTTGTGGCTCTTCTGTATTAAGAGCTTGTAGAAGGAAAGTGAGTAGGATTAGTTCCCACTCCAGTAGGCCTTTTACAATCTGAGCTAGTTGCAAAGAGAAACTGACTAGAACTTTGCACTTCTAGTTACTCTTCTTTTGCAGCTAACCCCTGGTAAAGAAGGGCTAGGAATAGTTCTAATCAGCTTCCCTCGGTAGCAAGGGATAAACTTTTACATATCTAAATGTACAGAGGGAAATAAACTAGAGTGCCAATCTGTTTCCTTCTGCAGCTTCTTTTAACTAGTAAAGGATTACTGCTGCTGACCCTACAGAGAGGAAAACAAGGAAGAGAGGGAGAAAGAACAAAAAAGGAAGAGGCACTCCAGAATTCTCTGTCACTTCCCAGGGGGCATTGTTACAACCAGTGCAAAAGGCTTGGGGAGGGGCTGGGGCTGGGGCAAGGCACCTGGGTCTAGTACTGCTAGAGATGTTAATAGAGAAATAGCTAAGGCATAACTGAGGCAACCAGAATAGTGCCAAGAGACAATGATAGTCTTTAAGGTGCCACTGGACTCCTTGTTGTTTTAATGATAGGTAAAGACAGCCTAGGGACTTGGTATGGAGAGTAAGGGCCTGATCCTAAGCCTATTGGAAACAATGAGAGTCTTCCCATGGACTTCTGTAGGCTTTGGATCAGGCCTTAAGGGAGTATTTGATTACCCAGTTCTAAGGAGAAGAGAACAGGGAGTGGAGCTGCTACAGGGCTATATGATAACTGAGTCAAGTACTGGAGGGCTGGAGACGTACTATTCTATGAGTTCAAGTGTTAACTCAAAGGAAGGGCAGACTCAGATATATTGGACTGCCTGTATCCTAAAATATCTGACATTCCTATGTCCTTATTATAATAGCCAGTGATGCTATGAGTAGTAGAGTGGCTGACTATTCAGTCAACACTGTCATTGTAAACATGTATAGTGCGAACTGGAATGCATCCAAACACTCGGGGGCAACTTCTTCTATAGATTGAAATTTTTTTCTGCCCAGATTCATGAGCCTTGTTGTTGTGGTGATTGTTGTTATTGCTATTGTGAATCTAACAGACGTTCCACAAAATGCAAGGGCAATAATTGTCTTGCAGAGGTCAGGTGGTCAACCTTTCTTGAAAGGTACATCTTTTGGTTTGTTGTTTCCATTCCCTTCCATATGTTACTGCTATTGTACAATTGTTTTTAAATGAACACTTCTTTTTTTAATCTTAAAATTTTTAAGGGCTCTTTTATTATGATGAACTTTCAGATTCATCTGTTTGAACCATTCTGTTTCACCCTTGGTTCAGACAGCCATCTGTAGAATAAAAAGAACATCTATGTAATGTAAAAATATTTATGGCAAATTAGAGTGCTTTTGTACTTGCTTTCACTGAGGACGTGGAAGGAAAATGTGTTTAGCAAGAATTGGTGGATTATTAAGTAGTTTTATCTCTGCTCAACATCTCTCTGTAAATAAGTCAAGGTTTGCTGCAACCTTTTGCAAGTGCTGGAAACATTTAAACCTTAAATAATGAAATGCTTTGAAGGAAGCCTATCTTCCTACTGGAAAAAAAAAAAACAGAGACAGCAATTTATAAATTTAGTTAGAGTCCGTAACAAAAATGGTTGTTTCTTGCTTTACTTTTCCTCTTTAAATAGATTGATAATTTGAATACAAACCTAAATATAGGATGTAAGGGATATTTTCAAGATGTAAATCATACACTGTAGTTAAAACATATCACCTTATTTTGTCTATGTAACACTGTACATGTTTTGAAACAAAGACCTGTGTTAAAATTGACCCAGCTGAAGAAAAATTGAAACAACCACAAAGTAAAGTGAACCATACTGGGTATGGTTATTGGCCTGCTGGAATGCCCTTTGAAGTCAATGGGAGACTTTCCATTGGGTTCAATGGGCATTGGGTCTAGTCCTTACCTTTCCCACGTACCGTTTCATTAATATGAAAGTAAATACACCATCCTCACAGAGGAAAATATAAAACAGACTTATCATAAATTCCAGGCGGATACAGACCAACACGGCTGCTACTCTGAAACTTGCATATTTTTATATTCTGGGTAGAAATTATTTTAAAAAAGAATTAAAATAATTTAATTTACTTTCCCTCATTTATGTTGTGTGTGTGTGTGTGTGTGTGTGTTTCTCAGCTTGATCAGTAAAACATGATGTTCACTTTCTGTTATGGAATCAGTATGAATTTCTGATTCTCAAGCAATAGTATGGAGCTATTGTGTTTGGATTCCAAACACTTTCAGGGAATAAAAAAATCCCAATTTCATTTAACTTTTCTTTAAAAAAAAAGTATTGGAAACATTTGTATTAGGTTTTGTAAAATCCTTTTCTTCTAAAATTACAAAATCTAATTTTAGCCAGATATTATTTGAAAATAGACCTTTATGTTTCAGTTTGAGATAAACTTTTATTTGCTATAGAGATCTAGGGACAGATATCATTTGTTATACAGAGAAACTGTATTAGAATGAATGTACCTGAGCTGAGTATTGGCAATATTTGAACATGGACCAAGCTTTCCCCCACTGAAGCCATTGTTTGGTCTGAAATAGAGTGATAGATTCATAGATTTTAAGCCCAAAAGCATTAAATCATCTTGTCTGACCTCCTCCTGGTGTCACAGACCATTACATTTCGCCCAGTTACCCCTGGATTCAGCCCATAACTTGTGTTTGACTAAAGAATATATTTAAGAAAGGCAGCCAGTCTTGATTTGAAGACATCAGGAGATGGAGAATCCATCACTTCCTTTGGTAGTTTGTTCCATCACTGTTAAGAGATTTGTATCTAGTTTCTACTTTGACTTTGTCTGGCTTCATCTTCCACTACTGGTTCTTGTTATGCTTTTCTCCACTAGATTAAAGGGCCCTTTAGAACCTGGTATTTTCTCCCCATAAAGGAACTTATACACCATACCTATATCTTCTTTTTTATAAGTGAAACAGATTGAGCTCTTTAAGTCTCACACTGTCAGGTATTTTCTCTAGCCCACGAGTAATCTTTGTAGTTCTTTTCTGCATCCTCTCCAATTTTTCAACATCCTTTTTAAACTGGGAAGATCCAAACCAGATGCAGTATTACAGCATCTGTCTCACCAATGCTATATACAGAGGTAAAATCACCTCTCTCCTCTTATTTACTCCTCCCCTATTCATGCACTAAAGGATTGCATAAGCCACTGGGAGCTGATGTTGAGTTGCTTGTCCATTATGACTCCTAACTACTTTTTAGAGTCACTTCTTTCTTGGATACAGTTCCCCAATCTGTGGGTATGTCCTGCATGCCTTGTTCCTAGATTTATAGTTTTTCATTTGGCTGTATTAAATTTGTTTTTTTCAAATGCGGCCCCCTTACCAAGCTATCCGGATCACTCTGTATGACTGTCCCCATCATTATTTACTGCTCCACCAACCTTTGTGTCATCTGCAAATTTTATGAAGAGTGATTTTATATTTGCTCCTAGAACATGGACATAAATATTGAATAACATCAGGCCTACTACTGATCCCTGCAGAATGCCCCTAGAAACACCTCAATTCAGTGACAATTCCTGATTCCCAACTACATTTTGAGATCTGTCAGTTAGCCAGTTCTTAATCCATGTTAATGTGAGCTCTATTGATATTGTATAGTGATAATTTTTAATCATGTCATGCACCACTGAGTCAAATGCCTTACAATGGCTATTACGTCTGCGCAGTTATCTTCATCAATCAAACTTGTAACCTCATCAAAGAATGAAATCAAGTATGTTTGACAGGGCCTATTTTCCATTAAACCATGTGTAGTGGCATGAATTATATTCCTATTTTTTACTTCTTCATCAGTTGAATCCCATATCAGATTTTCCATTATTTTGCCTGGGGTTGATGTTAGGCTAACCAAGGTATAGTTACCCAAGTCATTCCACTTGCCCTTTTAGAATATTGGCACAACATTAGCAATCTTCTCGTCTTCTGACATTACCCCCCATATTCAAAAAATGTATTAAAAATTAACATCTGTGGACCCAAGATCTCCTGAACCAACTCTTTTAGGACTCTTGAGTTCAAGTTATCCATGCCTGCTGATTTAAAAATCTTTATCTCTAGTAGATGTTGTCTAACATCGTCCGTAGTTACTAATAAACTGGAAAGTACTTCATCATCCTCACAAGGTATGGGTACATTGTCCTGCCTCTTCTCAAATACAGAATGGAAATATTTATTGAACACCTCTGTCTTTTCTGCTCATTTTTAACAGTTTTACCATCTCCTTGTAGTTATGGGCCTATGTTATTCCTAGGATTTCTTTTCTTCCCAATATATTTTTAAAAATTCTTATTGTCCTTTGCTCTGCCAGCCAGGGATTTTTCCCTGATCTACTTAGATTCCTTTATCAATTTTCTGTACTTTATACATTCTAATTTATATTGATTGCTATCTATTTCCCCCCATTTCCACGTGTTATATATTGCTTCTTTATTTCGAATTGCTGCCTTCAATTTACAAGTGAACCAGCCAAAGTTGTCCTTTTTCTTGATTGTGGAATTTTGGCTTTTTGGCCATCTAATAAACTCTTCTTGAAGAATTTCCAATGTTCATTCACATTTTTCTTTCTATATTTTTCTTTCCGATCAGTTTTGCTCACGATTTTCCTCAGCTTTAGGGAATTAGCTCTTATATAGATGAGCCAAACCTAGAATAGTTTATTCAACTGCCCCCAAACTATGGAGTGTTGGAACAAATTGGACCTGAACAGAAATCACCTCTGGTTTTGGTTTTGTAAACCCAAAACCCAATTGATGGGGTCTCATTTAAACCAAAACCATGGTTTTACCCATCTCTTGTGTGAAGTAATTTCATTTGCTCTCTTTGCTGCATATATCTAAAATAAGACCAAGCTAGGGTGACCAGACAGCAAATGTGAAAAATCAGGACAGAGGGTGGGGGGTAATAGGAGCCTATATAAGAAAAAGACCCAAAAATCAGGACTGTCCCTATAAAATTGAGACATCTGGTCACCCTAGACTAAGCCTTTACTTCACATATGAGAGGTTGGGTGTTTAACAATATATAAAAGGTGGCAAGATAGCAAAGAAAATGTTCAGGTCTTTTGCATCAGAATTTATGGTATAAATTCAGTGTTTAAGTCCATGTTACAAACCCAGTCAAATAGAAAGACACTCATTTGTGTCATATGATTTGGTGGAACTGCTATTTTAGATGGTTGCTTGCAGTGTTATTGTAGCTGTGTTGGTTCCAGGATAATTTTAGATGGTTGTCAGTTTTCGGCCTCTGGATTAAGGCTCTGTGAGTTGATTGTCCTTTACACATCTTCATGAAAGGAACTGCTGCAGCATTTGAATTAATCTTTCCTTCCATGGAAGCTTCTTCTAAGCAGAGATCTTTAGATTCCACAATTTCTACATCCATGGGAAAAAATATGACCCACCTTTCAAAATAATATAACAAAAATAAATTGTCTGGGGCCATGAATTGAGATGCTAGTACTCTGAATTAAATTCATGCCAGAGTCCACACCTGATGATGGAAATGTTATGCCTTTGATTTCTTGGATGTAACTTTCATTTTTTATTATTATTAATTAGTTATATTAATTAGCACTTTTCATCTGAAGATCTCAAAGGACTTTACAAAAGAAGGTATGTGTTATTCTCTAAAGGCTCCATGTGGACTAAAGCTCTATTCTTGGCTCTTAGCTTCTCTGTTCAAGAGAGGCTATAACTTCTCTAGCACTCAAAAAATGGGGGTCCTTTGATGCACAGGCAGGCCAGCCTCCAACTTAGACTGATTGCCAGTGCCTCAGCTCTCCCCACTAAAACATGTGGTTCCAGATTCTTTCTGACTGCTCTCAGCAAGGGAGCTCACTGCTGGAATTATTCAGGCCTGTTCCAGCCTCTACCAGCTTTGCAGATTTTAGGTTTGGTTTGGACGGCAATTCTGTATCCCTCGAATGACTTGGCCTGTTAAAAAGTGTTCTGGAGTGTTTCCTTGCAACACTGGTTTCCCTGTACACTTTTAGCAACATTGCTGGAACAGTCTTTGAGTTCTCAGTGCCTCTTTGAAACCAGGAGGGCTTTTTGGCTGCCACTGGTCATATCCATCAAAGATTTTGACCCCACCCCTGTGGGTCATTGGCCTCATCATTTCCCAGTGGTATTCCTTCAGTACTTGTCGTGTTGATAGCCCCAGTGCTTTCCTGACAGAATCACCTTCTCACAATGCTGTGAGCCAATGGCCTTGTTGCTTACCTTGAATTGTCAAGTCTTCTAAATTATTAGTTTTGACCCCTTCTCCTGGTGCATAGAGATAATTTGTCTTTCTTTTGTCTCTTGTCTTCCCTGCTAGATTCTGGAAATGACGTTCAGAGGTGATGTCCTTTGGGTTGTACTTGGGTGTCTCTCTCTGCCAATTAGCAGCTCCACATCTCCCACCCAAATTGCCTATCTATCCTGTGTGCTTAGGTATTTATGTGGCTCCTATTACCATAGTATCTAAGCACCTCACAATCTCTAATATATTTACCATTACAACACCCTATGAGGCAGGACAGCAGTGCAATTATCCCCATTTTACAGATGGGGGAACTGAGGCACAGAGAAACTTAGTGACTTGCCCAAGGTCACACAGGAAGTCTGTGGCAGAGCAGAGAAATGAACCCACTCTCCTAATTCCTAGGCGAGGACCCTAATCACTGGATCATCCTTCCTCTAACACATTCTCAGATAAAAAGATTCTTTGTACTTCTATATCACCTTTTATTATTAATCATTGTAAAGTTGTCAACAAAATAATAGACTCAAATGTTTCCTGAACCCAAAAAGTCAGTTTGCCCAGAAATGCTTTGCTAACTTTGTGAAATAACTTCTCCTCTGACCCAGATACAGTGTGTGTGCAATGTACTTTGTAATGTCATTCCAATGAGCATCAAGATTTCTACCTCAGTATGACATCTGTAGGCCAGGCAGTCATTGTTCTGATCAGCAGCATTCTTATGGTTGTGTCGGTACCTGAGCAGCTGCTGACACCAAAGAGACTTTGGGCTGTATGAGATCATTTGAAAATTTGCAGTAGCAGGGCATTTAGGATCTGCAAACAAAACCATTCAAACAAAAATAGTTTTATTTTCCTCTAAATTGGAAGGAAGAAGAAAAAGAGACAACACTTGATTTAATTTGGATTAAAAGAATGCTGTTGGGTTTTGGGTTTTGGGAAAGATGAGTTTTGATGTTACCTTAAACTGGTAAAAAAATATGAAAGTTCCGGTTCAAACTGTTTCCTCTGTAGTTTATTTCTAAAATCAAAACACCTCTCTGATTTGAAGTCCTAAACCTACTGCTGTGAATAAAAATGTGCAGCCCATTCACTTATTCACTCTGGACAAATAAAAGGGCAATGATTGAAATCGCAGTGGGGTGAATAAAGCCTGCTGATCGGAATGAAGGATACTTACATTTCAATAAACATATGTTGGTCTCAGGTATTATTGGTTTAAGTCACAGTCTCATTTGAACTTAAAGTACCTTTTGCTTTAGCTGCTCAAAGGCCAGGCTTGTCATCAAGGAAGTAAGATCTCTTCTGTTCCCCCCAGCTGGAAGAAAAGTGATTGGAGGTGATAGGGGAAGGGACAGGGCACACAAAAGAAAAGAAACACATACACACTCACACATACACAACTTCTTACACTGGTTCCAGCATGCCCTTCCGTTGGCAGGAATCCTTTTGATCAAATTCTTGCCCTGGGCTGAATGTGTTTTAATGAGCGTATAGGCACTGTCTTTTATTTCCTAGGCATATTTTAGGTCCTTAAGGCTAGACAAGTAAAGTTTGCACTTAAATTATAAGGTGTTCTTTTTACATATCCTCCTGCAAGAACGCTTAGCACTTCAGCATGTTAAGGCTCAACTGTTCCAAACTGAAGACACAAGAAAAATAGTAGAGAATTAAACTTGAAGTGGTGGGTAATTGTTTCCTTTAACATGTTTTCTTTGCAGGTGATACGGAATTATGATGAGTTAGGCAGGACTTTTCAAAGGCGCTGAAGAGAGCTAGGTGCCCAAATCTCACTAAACTTCAATGGGAAATGGAAGCTGAGCACCTAACTTCCTTCAGCTCCTTTGTAAATTCCAGCAGAGATATTTCGTTCATCCTGCACAAGCCTGAATCCCAGCGGAGCAGAGCCTACTGAAGCCTGGCACAGGTGCAGCCTTCCTCCACAGGCTGTTTGGTATAGTCAGCAGCCTTGGAGTGAATAGAGAGCTATGGTTTTAATGCTAGCATGAAAAAGGCCATGCATCAGAAGAGCACATTCTGATCTCCTTGGTGTAAATCATAGTTATTGCCACCACAATGGGCACTAACTGGCACATTGTCAGTCTGCAAGAGGCCAGAGAGTGCATGGACATAGAGAATAGGCTACCGCATGTGTTCACCTCATGTGTGAAGCAGATTGATGGGACAACATGCAGGAGCTTGCTTTGGGAACTGCCCTGACCTACCTGTTCTGTGGCTAGTTGGAGGCCGCCATTCCTCAGGGCTGCCAATCTGATGCTCCTTGTGAGCACTAAAGAACACATTCAACATAAAAAATGCATTTGACAAACGGTGAATGTTGTTTATCTCCTCAGCATTTGTGGGAAAAGGCGACATTTCATCAATGTGTTATCAGGTACTAAATAATAACATGGTATCAAGAAAGAAAACTTGCTCGCCGCAATGAAAATATTCATCACAAACTTTTGCTTTACTTGCTCAGTGTAAAAGAGAAAATTGGAGGAAAATGGATGCCAAGACCTCTGTGCAGAAGAAGGTAAGCCTTCCCTGAATTGGGATGGCTGCAGTTGAAAGAAAGTTTTATCTTGACAGCAGCTGCCAAAATCAAAACCTTTTTCAAAGATTTTTTGATCTGAATCACAGGGGGTGGAACTTATCCAAACAGGAACCCTGCAGATTTCTTCAACTTCTGGTGACAAAGGTATGACATTTATCATTTGTGACTGTTATTCCATGTGTGCTAATTGCCAAAACGAAGCTTTCAAAAAGGCAACTTTTATTTGTGACTGATGCATTTTGTAAATAAAAGGATGCCAAACGTTTAAATTCCGAGTTTTGTAGCCCATGGTACCAACTGTTTGTTTCCCATGTAAAACTGCCTGCACTTAGCTAATTGCTCCATTTGCATTTACAGTACAGTTTCAATAAAGCTTATTGCTGTGTAGCTTGGGCTTAGTTATCAGGTATGTAAGATTTAACTATCTCTTTTTGTTAGCACATTATTGCATAAATAATAAGAATATGCCACAGAAACATAGGAATTGCCTTACTGGATTGGCCCATAGTCCATCTAGTCAGGTATCCTGTGCCCCACAGTGGCCCATATCAGAGGCTTCAGAGGAAGATGTAAACCCCCCAAATGGATAATTTTGCTGTAACTACAGCTATGGAGAAAGGAATTTCCTAACCCATAGCAGTTGGTCACTGGCATTTTTTTTATCCTAGCTAGTGTTAATGAAGATGATATTATTTTATAGATGTCCAGTGCTATTTTGTATTAGATATTAAGATAATATCTTTTGACAGTGGATTCCACGGGTTAATTACATGTTGTGTAAAAAATGTAGTGCTTAACTGTATTGGGTTCCTGTATTATGTAATAAGGTAAATAGGAACTCCTGATTTACCTTCTGTAGACTGTTCATTATTTTATATACTTCTGTCATGTCACCTCTTATTCATATCCTCCCTTAATTTTGTCCTACTTTTTAAAAATCTGGCCTCAAATGGAAGTCATTGCATTCATCTGAACTCTGCCCTTCGTGGTAACTGTTCTGTTTCTGCTATACCTTTTTTTTTTTTTTTTTTTTAAATGAGGCAACCAGAACTGAAACTGTTCAAGGTAAGAGTGTGCCATCATTTTTTTTTTACATAACAGCATTACAGTATTTTCAGTATTATTCTCTATCACTTTCTTAATGCAGTCTAACAAAAGATTGTGGCTAATCAAAACTATGGCAACAAAAATGTTTGTCCCCTCAGGTTTTAATTTAAAATATTTCGTAAATTAAAAAAAAATGTAATGTCTAATAGCACCTTTTTTCCTCCCAAATTTGGAGTCATGGGATCCAATGGCTGAGCTAGTGTGTATGTATTAAGTGGAATTGCTTATTTTATTCTGCTAAATAGGGTGGGGGATCCTTTTTTCAGTGTTTCCTGGTTGTAAGCTTTATTGGCACCTTGCAATTTAGAAAAGAATTCATTCATAAACTAATCTCAAGGATATCTGACTAAAAAAAACCCCAAACTCAACTTTGGGGCATTATCTATCAGAAAGAACATGTAGGGAATTCAGATTATATGAAAGTAAGTCTGAAAATGTTATGTGGAAAAATGCCCATGCATTTTATTACTTGTTCACAAAAAAATCTCAATGCACGACTTAGCTATATTACTGGCAGAGTTAAATTAGCCAGGCATATTTAGATCGAGAAACACCTCTTCTGCCTACCATATAGGGACCCCTGGTTTACAGGGAACATGAACACTGAAATACCCACAATTCTATCTGTAAGAATATATTTTGGTTGGGTATACACAAAACAAAAAACTCAAGTATTTAAAAATGCAACAGTACACAATACTACTATGTCATTGATATATGTATCATACAGAACATGAGCTTCCTTATAAAAATAGTACTGTAGACGTTGCTCATAACAGTGTAGTATCATTTTTTAAGCTGTAGTGTTCTGGAAAATCACAAGATATTGTAGTAAAATAAGTAAGTAAAAATAAGGGTAAGTGCAATAGCTTTTTCTATATACTTTATAGCACTTGCCATTACTTTAGTTAGTGGATAGCCTAATACATAAGCCAGTGTCTCTTTCAAGGAAATGATCAAAACAGGAATATCCATCATGAAGTTACTGTAGTCAAAACTAAGGGGCTCATAGTAGGCCCCAATCCTGCAATGACTGTAGTCAAAACTAAGGGGCCTCGTCAGGCCCCAATCCTGCAATGATATTTGTACAGGCAGACCCCGTGCCCTTATGGATGTCATTGAAGGTGCCAAGGGGCTTAGGATGCATCAAAGAGCATAAGGTTCTGTCTACCCTAAAACTACGCTCTTGGAACTAGTTTGTGACGTTCTCCTCTGACCTTGTTACCACAAAGATGGTAGAATTGTGTCCACGCAACAGCTTGATTCACCACACAACTATGTATCAACAAAGTCCGTATTAACATACTGACTACCTGTATTTAGGAAGAAGAATGGTCTAGTGATTAGGGGACCAATTTTTAAAGGTATTAAGGTGCCTCATGGGATTTTCAAAAATATCTAGGTGCCTAACACCCATTGAAATCAATGAGTTTTAGGAGCTTAGATCCTTTTGAAAATCTCCCTTAGCATGTAAATACCTTTAAAAATCTCGCCCTAGTGTGAGCCTTGGAAGTCCCAGGTTCAATTTGCTAAGTCACTAAGGTCCAGAATTTGTATTTAGGTGCCTAAAGATGCAGGTAGGCACCTAGTGGGATTTTCAAGAGGGCCTAGGCATCTATCAGCATCTTTAGGAACCTTAATACATTGAAAAATCTTGCCCTTTGTCTTTCTGTGCCCTGTGCCTCCATTCTCTCCGCCCGCCGCCCCCCCCCCCGACCCTCCATTGGAGGATAATAGCGTTTACATGAGAATAAACCCTTTAAAGACTGTGAGGCATTCAGATACCACAGTAATGAAGGGCTTATAAGTATCTAGATAGTACTGCTGCATTCTGGAAAATGTGGCCTGTTGTTGTACAGAATATCCCATAGTGCACAGGTACAATTAAGGAGTCCCTTCTACGTGCCGAAAGAAGTAGTTACAGGAAGACAACTGTTCTCTAGCCTAGAACACTGGCATGGTTGAAACTGTTAGCTGCCCAATTGCTAACCGAGTATTAACCATGGTGTGTGCGAGCACAGATTACGTTTACAGCCAACCATGTCACTAACTGACTACAAACTCTATCAGAAGTTGCCATGTAGATGGGGCCCAAGTGTCTTGAAACAGGCACCTCGTGTTTTCAAAAATTTCCCAAGTTTTCCTTTGTTAAACACACACTGGAGCCAGGCCAGTTCCACCCAGCTCTTGGCCTTCCACACCCTCCAGAGGCAAGGGAGGATACGTTGTTGATGTGGGATTAAGTGAACAGGAAAGCCATTAAAATGTATGTGATTTTGGCAAGGCGCTGTATTTTCCCAGTATCACTTCTGTGGCTGTCTAAATATAAATAAATAAATAAATAAATACATATTATGTTTTAAAAAAGAATGACAAGGGGAAGAGAGGCGAGAGGGAGCAGTAACATTCTGTGTTAGGGTTTCCTTCAATCTAAGCCTGATTGATTCATTCAGATTAGTTTATAATCTAAAACCCTGGCAACAGGGGACTGTAGCACATAGATATGTCAAAACCTGTGTTTTAGAAATGTTCAAAGTGAGCCAGGCTGGTCGAAAACTTTCTGTAGAAACTGTTTTTTGTGGAACATTTGTTTTTTGACTAAATGGTATATTTCACTAAAATTGTCTGCTTGCCATGGAAAATGTTGACTTCTAGTCAAAGAATTGAACACCCAAAAATCAAAAAGATTTTGGTTTTCAGTTTAAAAAACCTGGAAAAAAAAATGATTCGGAACTGCTGCTGTGATGTCTCATAGGAGTTGTAATTCAATTGCTTGATGCCCCTCTTCTTCCCTATTGCCAGGCCCAGCTGGATTACATCTTCCATGGTACCTTGTGGCCAGGGACTCCCAGGATGCATCATGGTGGCCCAGTGAATGGGATGATTGTGGTGCATCACAAGAAATATAATCAAGCAAGGGAGCCCAGTGTATAGAGGCAAATAGGATCATGAGGCATTTGAACAACAACCCCTAAAGTACCACAACAGTATTTCCAAATCAAAATCTTTGGTTTTGGGCTTTGTTTTTTTACCAAAAGTCAAATTTTTCTGTAGAAAAAATATTTTCTGATCAGCTTTAATAACGGTGTTTCTTTATTTTACTTCTTTTTTATAGCCAAAACACTGTTCTGACAGTCACTCACTCCCAAGACAGGAATCTTGTTAGATGAGAAGGGTGTTGAGGTAAAGGAATACTTTGGGGGGTAAGAAGAGAAATTCAGGCATATCTCTAGGAAAAAGCATATGAAACATAAGTATGTGAGTTCTGTAAACAGTAAATTGAACAAATCAGTCTCAAGTTGTGGGGCAGGAGGGGAAATAAACTGTAAAATCAAATTATTTTATGCAAAATACTCACACCTATGTCACCACATTGACTTCACTGGAGTTGTCCACATGTAAATGAGGCAAGATCTGGTCACCTACTTTTTGGAGCCTTCTCAAATCAAACTGAATGTTTTGAAGATATGACACCCAGGCTTCAAAATCCTCCTGATTGATACAAGATCAGTGATCAGAAGGTGATAATTATTTACAAGCTCATTGCAGATGAGATTACCATCACCTTATCTCATATACATCTTTACTAGCGCCACAGAAACCTGGTGATATGACACTGTAGTTCCAGTGCTGACTCACAGTGCTCCTCTGATCTCTACATTGGCTTACTATAGAACATCAGGTAAATATGAAGTTATAAATCTATATCAGGTTCTCATGGGAGTGGATCAAGTTACCTGAAAGAATCCCTCTCACTCAGAGAGCACAGCTTCCATTAACACTTATGATCCAGAACAATGATGAAACCGTTCACCTTGAGAGTCAAACTCCTGAAAGCAGGGGGACAGAACTTTCTCAGCAGGTGACCCAAGATTTTGGAATTCCTCTCCAGAGAAGGGGAGAATGCTTGCAGACTTCACCACCTTCACAACACGGTGCCAAATTCACTGCTTTAGCCCAGCCTTCCACAACAACAACAACTAAGAAAAAACAAGGAGGAGGAAGAGACGCTCTTTCACACACATACAATTCTTTTAAATGTCACCAACTTCCTGGGGAAGAGGAAGAAATTAATGGGATTTGCACTCTTAACCTTTGAGGTGCTTTTGAGAATATCACTCGTATTCTACTTGTTGGACTCTTTTTATTTGACTTAAGTCCAGATTTTTAAAGATATTTAGGCATTGCTATGCTCAGCATTGCAATGCCTAACTGATTAAGGTACATACATATCATTTTCATTCAATGGGACTTAGGCTCCTCAGGGCCTAAATCACCTTTAAAAATGAGTTAGTCTCCTAAGTTAGTTAGGCATTGCAATGCTGACTGCTGCAATACCTAAATAGCTTTAATAGGGCAGTGGTTCTCAACACATTTATCATTGTGGGCCGCTATGTGGCCCCCAATGCATTACCTGGGCCACAGATTGAGAACCAGTGCCCCCGACAAATCCCTTTACAGACCCCAATGACCCGGCCCAACCACAGACCCCTCCATAGGGTGAGGCCAGGAGTGAACCCCAGGCATGGGGTTGCAGGGTAGCCCCTACCCTGACCCTGCCATGTGGCAGCCCCAACCCTGGACTCCACTGGGGGCCAGGCAACAGGGCAGGCAGTCCGCAGTTTGGGGCAAGGCAGCCCAGCAGCCCCGATCCCAGACTCCACCATGTGGGGCAGGGCAGCCGGGACCCCGGACAGGGTGGAAGGGAGGCCAGGACCCCGGACTTCACCGTGCTGGGCAGGGCATCAGGGCAGCCAGGGCCCTGGGCCCCACCGCACCAGGTGGTGGGGCTGCCCACACCCCCGACCCCGCAGGCCCAGCGGCCTTTAGCACACAGCTGGTGTGCAAGATAATGTAAGGAGAAAGAGATGATCCAAGTATACTTAATCCTGCCTCAGTGTGGGGAGATGGACTAGTGGTCACGTCCAGCCCTACATTTCGATGATTTCTATGATCTTAGGGTGTTGCCTGCAAAGCACCAATCTAATCCAGTTTTCAGAACCGCAGATTCTGCATATTTCCTGTAACTCTCCATGAGCTTTATAGTCTTCATTCTTGCCTACACTGGGAATATAACTGAATTTGAGCCAGCGATTGCTGGACACCAGTGTATTCACAACAATAGCTGCTGTAGATAAGGTCAGCCATGATTTGTACCAGTGCAGCTAATCCCTGCTCAAAAGTGGAGTAAACCACACCAGTGCAAATCATGGCTTACCTTGCCCATATTAAGAATTGGTATCAGTGGCCAGCGATGCCATTAGCCAGCCACAGATGGCGGTAATGAGGCAAACCTAACAGTGTCAGCAAGGTCTTCATTCCTGATTTTAGAATTCTCTGACACTGTCCTTGTCTAAATCAAAAATAGGGAAGCAAATGGAAATTAAAATTGTGTGACAACTTATTTCAGTAATTGCTACTTCCGTGGCCTTATTGATTTAAAAATAAAATAAAAGACTGATCAAATGTATGTTCATAAGTGTTTTTTTTTTCAAAAGCATTCAATATAAAGCCCTTATGTTCTGTAAAAATAAATAAATAAGTACAGTATGTTCTCCTGGCAGCTGGCTGTAGAGTAAACTTAGAGCACCTGCTTTCTTTTCTTTTATTCAGGTTTTACTGCTAAATGCATAACGCTTAACACTAAATAAAGAAGGAGGGTGACCATGGCTACTGAAGAGATTCAAAGGCAGTCTGTGCATTGCTTGTAAAGAACTGACTGAAAAATATATATACTGTAAGGCAGATACAATATTCTTGCACAATAATCTAGCATTAATTTCTATTGTCTTTTGAGTGCCAGAGCCTCCTGAATACCACAGAAAAATCGGAAGCAGCTCTATTGTGTAAGGTATCACATATTTGGTGAATTTAACCAATAACAGACTTAAAGGTGCTAGCAGACCAGGCAGTGTCCTTGAGAGCTGGCAGAAGGGGATATTAAACTATTCTACCTTATTTTGGCCTCTTCGGCGGAAGGTTTGGGGAAAACGTTCTTGAGGTCTTGATTATTTTATTTGTAAATAACCATCTGCTTCTTTCTGATCAAGAGCCAGCATAGCAAGGTGCAACCCCAGGGAGAGCTGTGATTGATACTCCTCCACCTCTGTTAGCAGGGGTTCCACAGAAAAGAGAGCGTTAGGCTCACCGGTGACACACAATGAAAAAGAATTCACTTTCTTTAAAAAGGTAAATGATCTGATGTTCTAAAAGGATGCAGGTGGCTTAAGGAAAAAGAACCAGCCATCAAACACCTCAGTTCAGTTCTGTCGTACCAACCTCTCTCCAACTCATTTGTAAATTCGACTGCTTATCTCAACTCAGGCAAGTCAGGATACACAGCAATAGCTGGGTAAAGTAGGAGCAGCTTTTACTGGGTAATGTTGGAAGCATTATCTAGTGATTAGAGTGGGGGACTCAGAATCAGGATTGTGTTACAGGATCATTACTAATTTGCTGTGTGACCTTGAACAAGTCATTTAAGCATTTTTGTGCCTCAGTTTACCTATTGGCAAACTAGATATAATACCTACATCAAGGGTTCTATGACAACTAATTGATGTTTGTAAAGCATTTTAAGATCCTTGGTGCTATCAAAATGAATATTATGGCTATGAATTAATGATTGACTATATGGGCTATTGACAAGAACAATTTGCTTAGTTCATGTGCTTTCTTCCTGGGTTCCAAGACCTAAAGACTTTCTGGACCTACCCCAGAAAACAGGAATGTTTAAAAGATAATGGCTTTCCTAGATAACCAATTTTTATAGCATTATGTAACTCAGCTTTAAAACACAACTCATGAATTCCATCTGTAAAAAAAAATAAAAATAAACTGCTAACGGCTGCTTCTGTGCAGATAGCATTAGCATCCTCTCCTATAACCCGATATTCACACCAGTAAAATACCAGTTGGTACCAGTCAGAAATTAGTAGGGAAACTGTTCAGTGAAGAGGGGAAAAAAAAGGTTATGAAATCTGGTATCTGGTGGATTTTTTCACTTAGGTATTTCAGCTTAATGTGCTTTTAGTGGAAAGGTTCCAAAACGCACAACCAAAAAAAAAAAAAAAAAAAAAAAAAGCAGGCAAAATAACTAGAGGTAAATTCAGTGTTTTTCCACTCCAGCGAGCACACCCTTTGCTTTTATTCTGGAGCAAGCAGCTGCAGGTGCCTCAAGTCAGCCAGTTCTATCTATCTGCAATGTCATCCATGTTTACTTGCAGCACTGGACTTTAGATTCTGTCAGGATGCCAATCCAACGGGCCGCCAGGCACTGCAGCTGACAGTCAAATCTGTAATGCTGAATCCTTCTTCTGGAAAAAACGGCTAAAGAGGTTAATACACTCAAGTAAGGATAAACATACCAGCTGTTATAGTTTCTAATATTTAATGTCATTATCAAATAAAATAACTCCTAAGGAATAAAAAATATGCAGCCTCCAAATCACTTATCTTTGTTAGGAGAGTATTAATAAATTATCTTAAAAGCCTATACTATAAAATAATAATACAGAGCCTTGAATTAAAAAGATATTTGCTCTGCTATTGCATTGATGTTGTTAAGCACTGATGCTGTTATAATTTAGTGTTTTATCAATATCAGCTCCATGCAATGTACAATACATATAGGTTAATCATGGATGCATTATTAGAATGTTCTAGATTTAAAAATATTTTTGTTGTTGTTTCAAGACCTTTTCAGAAATGTTTTGTCAATATCATTTTATTAAAACTAATGCTTCAGAGGTACCAGAACTGTAGGTTTTGCTCTTTTCTAAAACCAACCATGGAAGAACTCAAAAAGATATTAAGAGAAATTAGTCCTGTAACTGTGTGTGTGTGTGTGAGAGAGAGAGAGAGAGAGAGAGAGAGAGAGAGAGAGAGATCTCAGAGAATACTCTCCAGAACTGGGTGTTGGTGCTAAAGATTTTTCATACGTGCAGTCATTAATTGAATATACATTTTTTCTCCCAATGTATTAAGCACAGCTTCCTTCTTCACAACCTGCAAAGTACAGCCTGACATAAACTCACCGTCTAGTTTATGATTGATATCACAGCAGGACCCATTCATTGTGTTATACGTAAAGGTCTTTGACTGACTCCATAAAAACCCCTGAATTTTGGGGAGTCGTAACTCAGCCATTTCAAAATTTGTTTGTCAGCCCAGATTTATTTCCTTTTGGTTTTACAAGATTTGATTGAAATCAGTTTCTCCACTTGTTGCTTAATGGTGGGCAAAGGCACATGGTTTGTTGGGACTTCAGATGGCTTTTCAATTTGAGTTTGTCCATTTGTTTGTAACGGCAAAATATGAAGTCAACATTCACAATTCACCACTGTTAATAGTCAGGGCCACCACTCCAAATCCAGTAGGTCTTAAGTGAGACTAAATTGGTTCATAAGCCTTTGGCTGGCCCTCTGAGTAGGGTTATATTTCACCCGTGCTACATATTTTGTGACTAGTGAATAATGCAAAAAATCCTGTTAATAAATTGGACTTCATCCTAATAAGATTTGCATAATTATTTTTCTATTGACATTGTATTGTTTTTGAAGCACCTTTGAGCTCTAGGTGAGATCAACAGAAGACACTCAAATGTTCTGTTATGGAACAAGGATGGATGAACAGGGTCAGATAAAAATAATAACTGATTCACAAGTCAATGAAGTTACACAAACTTACCTCAGCAGCAGATCTGGCCAGGAGTTTTTAAACCAATCTCTGGAATTTTATAGAAAATTATATTCCCTGCTGTGGCATTCCCTAGATGGGTTTAAATTCTACAGCAAGATTCTGACTTTCTAATAAATGCTGTAGGACTTTTCCATAAGGGCTAAAATCTTATGGGGGTGATTTCCAGTCCTGCTTTTACTACCAAATTGGTTTGGAGAGGCATGCAAACTTTTGCATCCTTATTCAAATAGAAACCTTTTCAGCAATGGCACCCCAGATCTGCCCCAGGCAGAAAACCAAGAAATTACATGTAAGATACTACAAACTTGCCTTTGTCTCTGTTCTAGTGATGCACCATTCATTGCTGTTAATTTCACAGATAAAGGATCCAGGGAGGGCACTTCTTCCACAACTCCAAATTGTATCAACCACATGTGCATGATCCAACAGGAGGTGCCAGCAGCTGGCTTCATTGAACAGCCCGGTAGTCACAGCTCAACATACTTTCAAAAGTAATATCAGGTAACAAGTACATGTGCAATTAAGACCAGCAACAGCGCCCCACTCAGGTTCCCATTTAGCACAGTACTTAAGCACATGCTTTACTTTAAACACTTGCTTAAGCACTGATGACTAACAATTTGACTTAGAAATGCTGCTGCTTCTCAGGTTCTCCATGATCTAGTAAGAATCAGTAGGTTCAGTTCATAGGATTTGAGTCCAAAGGCGCCATAGACTCCTCACAGTCCAGTCCAGTTATTATTCCTTGAAACAGATGATGAAAGAAGTTGTCTTATATTTCCTTTTAATGTAACGCTGCCCTTTTTACTTGCAATAACACTATAACAACACTGAGGACCTGAATTCATAGTCCTTACACAGGCAAAACTCCCCCTTAAGGTCATCCAAAGTTTTGCCTAAGGACAATAAGAGGGTGAAATGTAGCTCAGTTTAAATCTTAAGTGGTACCAAAGGCTTTGTGTGGACTCTCTGTACCTGATAAGCTTCACCCTGAATGGAGTATCCCTTTAGAGACCAACATAGAAGTTATTTAAATTTCTTGAAAATGTTTTGAGCGTAAACCACCAGAAAAGCAATTAAGGTAAGTATGAAATAAGTGAAAGTTTATTGAATGATTTGATTTTAAATCATAATGATTAAAAAAAACCCAATATTTCAATTTAGAGATGTGAGGCACCCTGGTCTCAGCATAACACTGATGCTACAGTATTCATGCACGCAAAATTGCCATTCAGTAGGACTGCAGGATCAGACCCCCTGTTGTGGCTAGGCATTGCAACTCATAAGGTATTGATTATGCACTGCTTGAGACACTTGTAATATGGAGTCACAGCAGGGCAACATAAAGAATGGAGTGGCAGCCTTCATTCTGAATGTTTTAGCCTTTGCCAGCATGAATCAAATCCTTTGTTGTTTTAATGTAAATGTTTGAAATTAATATTTGATAGTTTTGTTTTCAAATGTTCATTAAAACTTCTCGCCTGTATATTTTATTTATATAGATCGTTATTGGCCAACCTCTTTCATAAAGTGCTGAAATTTGCCCTTGAGGCATCAGATGGAGTAGTCAGATTGTCAAATAAGTCTGTAATTGAAGTTAACACTGGCATAATATTTGCCTTCTGAAAATAAACATTACCTGTGAAGTTGCAGGTTTACCACATTAGTGTGTGTGTTCTGCACATGGAAATGCATGCAAAGAAGGGTAATTTTGCTATGAGACATGAAGAATAGGTTAGAAATGAGTATCTTAAACTAGTGTTTGGCTGGAATACCAGGCAAGACAGAGTTTATCAAAGCAATGATGTTTTTATATTTAAAAGCGTCATATCAGGTTAAAGATTACACTTTATTGGTGTAAAGGAAAACAAAAAATAAATAAATAGAAGTACCACCTCCCGAAGAGCAATGCAAAAGTATTCGCATTTTTATATCTTAAAAGAGTCAGTGGCAGAAACAAGAAATCAGTAGCACTTCATGTACACTGTAAAATTAATCAGTAACTTTGGAGACATGCTTATATTCCAGAAAACAAATGGAATGGACATCACATGGCATATAAAGACTTTCCCATGTGACATTCCTGGTGGATTTAAGATGATAAGCGACATAGTTGTTTCCAGCACAGTGCCTATAGAAAAACCAGAAGTGTAATGCTAGGCAAATTCTTGAGTCAGCCAGACACACCCCAAAATGAACTGTATTGTGTTATGTAGTCATAAGAAATGTGTTTTAAGCACGTTTATCATCTTATCATAATTATAGTTGGGCAAAAAAAACAGAGGGCCAGATTCTGCCACTCTTACTCCCGCCCAGATTTAGCAAACCATCCCTATTCAGCAAAGCATAATTATCTTTAAGCATGTGCTTGACTTTAATAGGACTTACATATTTGCTTAAAGAGACAAGGTGGGTGAGGTAATATCTTTTATTGGACCAGCATCTGTTGGTAAAAGAGAGAAGCTTCAGACCTGAAGAAAAGCTCTGTGTATGCTTGGAAGCTTGTCTCTCACACCAACAGAAGTTGGTCCAATAAAAGACATTACCTCACCCACCTTGTCTCTTTAATCTCCTGGGATCAACACAGCTACAACAACACTGCAAACTGCATATGCTTAATGTTAAGCACAGGTTTAAATGATACGCTGAACTGGGTCCTCTGTGAGTAGTCCCACTGATTCCATAGGACTACTTTTGGTGTAAGGCAGTATGCAATGTAAGTGAAGTAGCATCTGGCATATGAATCTTGGTCTACAAATTCCATCTCATTTCCATTCACACCAAATTAAAAGTCTTGAATATTTGTGATTTGACATTCACAAACTTCATCAGCACAATATTTCTTTGGGAACAGCCCATTGCCACTACCGTGACTGTCTGCTGCATTTGTCAGTTCTGTATATCATATGATATTGTTTCTGTTCTCTGACCAAGCAACAACAGAGCACATTTCAAATCACATATTTGTCTTTAAATTTTGCTCTCCAAATTCACACTGCAACCCATGCAACTCACGTTTGGTTAACAGTTAAATATCTATGGGGAGCCATTACACTGCCGAGGGCTCACTAGTATGTTCTACCCTCAGACTCCCTTGCCCCTAGCTAATAAACGTCATACAGCACTAGTATAGACACAGAAAGCCAGCCCGACATGTGTGCAAATTGACTAAAAGCACATTTATTGTAAAATGATTGTAGATAGGCTGCTTCATCCTATATAGTCCCTGGGATCCAAGGGTATGTGTGTGGAGAATCATTTATGACGTGCCTCCCTACCCTCCTTATATAGCGTATGTGCTGGGAGTCAGAAGTAATGTGGGCCGACAATGCTGCATGCTGACTATCCTCAACAAGTGTAATGGTTCCTAGGAAACTGTTAGAAGTTGGGCCATTAAGAGCAAACCTAAGCCAAAAAGGCCCCAGCCAGCCCAGGGACCAAGATGGGGAAGAGTGTGAAGTCTTCTTTGTGTCCCTAACCTACGTGCTCTAGTGCACACGAGAACTGAGCCTAATAAGAACAATGTATTAAAAATAGAAGCTGGCAGAATCTGAACTATACACTGAGTCTGGGATTTTCAAACCCACTCAGAACTGGGCTATCTCTGTTCCCACTGAAGTCAACAGTAGACTGAAATCCCAGTAACTTCAGTAGGAGCAGAACTAGGCCAATGCAGAGCAGTTTTGAAAATCCCACTCTGGCAGATTAGTATAAAAAAAAAGAATTGCTTCATGTGTAATAAAGACTCACTGATAACATAGTAACAATAAAGGCCTGATCTTACTTCCATTAACTTTATTGGGAACAGGTCCAAAATATTTAAGTGAATATTGGCATATCAAATCTACCTAATCTAATCTATTTTAGGATTTATTGTTGTGGCATAAACCCTGAGACACACAGATGAAATACTACTCCTACGGCATTTAATTTATAATCTTAATTTCACTTTCTCTGCACCGATTTATTTATATGGCCCCCATCACCAAAATATCTGAGTGACTGCCAACTGTGTAAACGTATAAATAACAAAAAATTCTCTCTCTCTCTCTCTCCCTCTCTCTTGCTTCCCAGGCTGTAGTTTATAGGATGTCTATTGGTTTATGTTTGTTTTTGTTTGCATTTTGTATGGTTTTGTGTGTAAATGGGTGCATTGTGTTTCTCTCTGTGTGTTAAGAAGCTATTTGGAGAAAGCAAGTCAAAGTAATGAGTTTTCCATTTAGTTCCAAAAGTGTTATGTTTGACAGCTCTTATAACTTGCAAGAGCGAGTTCCATAGTCAAGGTCCAGCTGCTGTGAAAATTCCATTTCCCACGCTCACAAGCCTCCCCTATTGGTTGACAGTTCAGATTGTTCCAGTGAAATGTCATGGGAGGTCACATTAGTGGAGGGAGATGTGATCACTCAGGTAGCTAAGGCCAATACCATAAATATCAAGACGGAGACTCTGTATTCAATGCAGGAGCCAATGCAGAGAGCAGAGCACTGAAGTCTGTGTTACTACGCTGACGGGTGGCTGTGTTTTGAACCATTTGGAGCTTTTACAGGATGGCTTCATTTTTTGATATGATGAGTTGCAATAATCAAGCCCAGGAGTCAAAAAATGCATGAATCACCCTGGTCTGGTCTGTGTCTGATAGCACTGGGCTTCATCTTCTGGTCAGACACAGTTGGGAAAGAGAGTATTTTGCTGCCATGGCTATTTGGGCATCTGATTGCACTGAGGAGTCCAAAAGGAAAAACGTCTCTTGACCATGTCTGATTTTTACATGAAGTGCCGTACTCGTCACATTCCTGTAGTACAGTTTCATAGTTAGCCTCCTCTGCCTGAGTTAACTGAACAGTATTAAACCTAGTAAGTGCTTCAGGACCAGCCACTGTCAAAAATAAAGCTACCTTCTGAAAGTCTTCCTTTCTACTGGCACCCATTGCTTGCAGATACAGAGAGAAGTGCTGGTTGAACTTCCTCCAGTTATTTTTCCATATTTCCAGAGAGTTTTGGCTCTGGGCTAGCTTTTAACTGCTGCATTCATCTACTTAGGGTATTTTCTTAATTTCTTTTTACTCCTGGGACAATGTCATTATTCACTATTGAAATCAATGGGAGTTAGCCACCTAAATATGTTTGAGGATATGGGACTAAGTGCTTAAGGTCCTTAGGAGCTCTCCTTTATTCTAGGTCTGATTCCAACTGGTTGCGTATAAGAACAGTAGCTTCCCAGCACACTGCCCACTCTGTCTGGCAGGCTCAGCCCTTACAGGAACAGTCCCTATTACTACAGACTCCAAGGCTGCAGACTGACAACAATCTGAGGTCAGACACCCTTGATAATGGGTGATGTTACAGAGGAATTGTTTAAACTGCTTCTCTCTTCATATCAGCATCTCCTCAGTTGTGCTTGGGTTCAGCTTCAGCCAGCTGCTCTTCATCCAGGTGCTGATTTTGGCTAGGCATTCAGAGAGCTGGAAGATTGTTCTGTTTATGTTTGACATAAAGGAGATGGAGAATCAAGTATCATCTGCATACTGCTGGCACGTCAGCCTGTGGAATCTCACCAGTTCCTGCAATGGTTCTGTATAGATGTTGGATAATAGGGGGGGAGGACTGAGCTTTGGTGGATTTTGCAGGTGAGGCTTTCAAGGTGAGGAACAATTGCCCTGAGTTTGTCTCAGTGCAAGGACCTAAGCGGCATTTCAGAGAATTTTCCACTCTCCTCTTCAGCCCCTTGGAAGTGGGATAGGAATTCCCCCCCCCCCCCTTTATATTTATAATTACATTTTGGACTGACAAAACCCTGAGAAAAGACACCCCTGAACCCAGTTTAAGTGGTTGTCTGTTTTTCCCCCCTAAATCTTACAGTTCTGCATAAATCTTATTGAATGGCTCATTTAAGGAGAAAACACTTGACAAGATTATTAGTAAACTCCTCAATGGGATAAAAACATCAAAATGGAAAATTCAAGTTTTCAAGAGAGCCATTAAGTGTGATTAAACCTTTTAAAAAACGAGAACAATGAACTCAGTTCTGTATTTCATATCTTTAATTGTCCCAAGATTTTCTTTAAAAGCACAGGCATAAAAGGATGCTGAATGTTACAGTATTTACTGAGAGGGTGCAGTGAGAGAAGGCCAGTGCGCTAGCAAATGGAGTGAAGCCCAGAAGCAATGACAACAAAAGTGGTAAGGACGGCTTTCTAACACAACATCTATAAAAGACGGAACTGTAAAAAGGCAGCATTCTTGACTTAGCCTTGAGTTTCACAATGAATGTGATTACAGAAAGTGAGTGCGAGAGCATTCGAGCAATGGTGAAATCCAGTTGGCTTTATAAGGACTCAAATGCGACCAAAATTAGGACACTGAATTTCAGCAGAGCAAAATTTGAATAGAATGTGGGGAGTATTGATTGAAAGGAAATAAGAGAAAGATACAGGAAATTGAAAGGGGTCAGAGAGAAATTAATATATGCTTATACCTAGTAGTCAATACACATGGTGCCAGATCCCCACTGATGTGAATCGGTGTAACTCCATTGAAATCCATGAGCTGTTTTGAAGTGTTATAAATGTAGATCCAAGTATCACCTGCATCCTGCTGCACGTTCGTCTGTGTGATCTCACCAGTCAGTGGAGCTACACCATTTATGCCAACAGAGGATCTGGCCTTAGAATATTTTTTAAAAGCAATGTGAATCATATAACCATTTTATTTATAATAAGCTTCTTGCTAGAATAACTGTAAGATCTACATTACAGTAAAAATTGTTCTAGAGGCTTTGTGTATACATGGTAGTTAACTTTTATTTTTACTGAAGATTATTTAAAAAGACATCTTACTATATTAGAGTCTGATCTGCAAGCACTTCCTTCCATGACTGACTTTATTCATGTACATAATCTCATTGGAGTCAATGGGACTACATTGGTGAGTAAAATCACACACGTGCATCACTTGTTTTGAGGACCAAGTCTTGTTTTCTCAGGTGCAATGTTACTCTCATTATTTTATAGCAAGTCATGCAAAATTTAGTGCTTGTCTTAAAGCCTCTGCCCTGGAGTCATCTGAATATAACAAGTATCAGAGGGGTAGCCTTGGTAGTCTGAATCTGTAAAAAGCAACAGAGGGTCCTGTGGCACCTTTGAGACTAACAGAAGTATTGGGAGCATAAGCTTTCTTCCATCTGAAGAAGTGAGGTTCTTACCCACAAAAGCTTATGCTCCCAATACTTCTGTTAGTCTCAAAGTTGCCACAGGACCCTCTGTTGCTTTTTACTGAATATAACAGAATCTCAGCTTTCTTTAAAAAAAAAAAAAGCAAGTTTCTAGCCCTAGTGGTTATGGAGACATGCTGGAAAATATGAACCCTAAAGGTGCAAAATCCAGAAGGCAAATAAAAAGAGTTCCTAATATATTATTAAAATCTCATGATTTTGCAGTGCTGACTCACGACTTTGAGCACTGTGGCTGGCAAATACTGAGTTCCTATAAAGTAATATGTAACATGGCAGTGTACCAAATCATGCGATGAGAAAAGAAGAATGAAGTTTTAAAGGAGACCCTGTAGAAAAATGAGCAGGACAATGAGTGCCATGAAGGGATCTGTTTAAATACGACTTCACAAATCCATACAGTACAGCTGTAAGCATGTGATCTAGAATCACGAGGACTTGCATGTGTGATGAAAGAGATGCAAAGAGCTGGAAAAGGATGCCTGGGAAATGTCTGGCTGGAATGATGTCGATAGACAGGAGGACAATAAATAGGAAAGCTGGGTGTCATTTTAAAGGCTGAACAAGCCAACGTAGGCCATAGTTTTCATAAGATCCTCTAATTAATGGAGCTTCCGTTTTTAGGTACCCAATTTGAAACACCTAGGTCCTTATTATCAGAGAGGCTGAGCACCTGCAGCTTTCATTGACTTAAATTGGAATTGTGGCTGCTCAGCACCTCTGAAAATCAGGCCCCAAAGTTGGGCAACCAAAACCGAAACATCTAAAACAAATCACGTTTGAACATTTGGGCCTTGAGTGCTTTGTGCCTCAGTTTCGTCAGCTGCAAAATGGGGATAATAAATCACAGGGACATTGTGAAAATTAATTAATTAATGTAAAGCTCTTGGAGAGCCTTGGATGAAAGAGATGGGCAAGAGTAAAGTATTACTAATTATTATCTTAAGAGGCTAGCAACAGAGAATGATAGCAATGATCTGGTATCCTCTGCAGGACCTATTCAGTTACATTTGTCACTGGAAAGAGGTGACTGGAGGCACCATCACGACACCTTCATCCAGCAGTGAACAATAGAACATGGCAATGATTGTTCTTTTGGTGTGGTAGTGAGTATAAACTCCCTGAAAACACTGTACAGTTTAACCGGGGGTTGATGGAGGAGCAGGTGAGCCTAAATATTTACCACAGAGGGTTTATGCTGGGGTTTTGCTAATGAAGGAACAGTACAAATACTGAATGCTGTAATCAGATATAAAATCAAATTAAACTTTATTTTTCTGTGCTTCAATCTTTAACAATGGTGATAACAGGATAATTAAATTGAATAGTATATTATAATTATAGTTAAGAAAGGAAGTCCTTATATAAAATGAAATTATGAATTGAACCTCAAGTGTTATATCCCTGACACTCCTAAGACTGTATCAGGTTTTTGACTGGTTCTCTTAGACCAGCGTTTTTTATGGATAAGGTGGGAGCCACTAGATGTACAATGGTTTGCATTAGCAAAGCAGTTGCAATGTATTCTTCTATATGCATATAGTAACCTGTGGTGACCAGAAGCCATTATTTCCACAGGACACAATGGCAACCAGAAACATTAACTCTCACAATGTTGGAAGAACATAAATGCATTATCTGATGACCTCCAAGAAGATAATGTATAGTACCGCTCTTTAAAAAAGTTTTGAAACCGGTTTGCAATATATTTGTGCTTAGTCACTCAGAGAAAGTGTTCCTGGGATTTGCTTTGTTTTGACCTTCAAGGAGACTGAATGTTTCACACAGGTCATATTTAGAGAGGTTACCACATCCGTAGCAGGAGGGTTTGGAGTGAATAGGTTAGGAAGGTAGATTGGCAAGTGAGAGTTCTGCTGGACAGTTCCACTGGACAGTGGAGTAAAGACATAATCACATGGGAGGGTAGCAAACAATGCAGTGAAACCATCAGAGAGATTTTTAATTCCCTGGGAGTCTACGTTAGTTAAATAGAGTTGGTTAAAGAAGTGCAGTACCAGGACTCCACTAGCCACCCCCTATCCACAATAGGCCAAACCCAGTCCTTGTGTCGGCAGGGGATGCGCCAATGACTTCAGTGGCATTACACTTTCTTACACTAGCACTGAATTTGTCCCAATTAGGGAAGAAAGAGAGAAATGAGACATTGGAAGAGTGAAGAGAGAGTTGCACATGAGAGGGCAGGAACAGGGAGAGCTAGAGCCACAAAGGAGATTTAGGCTCAGCTTATACCTCATTTTAGCCTCCCTGGAATCCGCACCCCTGAGTTAGGTACCCAGGCTCCCTATTCAAGGCATGGGGAGAGTCAGGCACCTAAGAATAGGATTCACAAAAGCCAACAAGCTGAGTGAGGTGCCATCTAAGCTAGCCAATAGGAATGCAGAAGAGAGTGCGGTGATGTAAGCCCCACCCTCAAAGGGCTTTAGGTGCCTAACTCTGGGCTGGAGGGCGATGCCTATTTCCTGTTCCACTTTGTATAAAGTAATTAAATATTCACCGGAGCAGAGACATGACTCTCCCAGGTGAGTGCTCTAACCACTGAGATAAAATGTCATTTGTTTTCCCTCTGTGGCCCAAGTGGAACAGCTGCCAGAGAAGAAATGGAGAGTGATAGCCAGTGATAAAAGCCCTCACTTGGGACGTGAAACTAAGGGCTTGTCTATACTTACTGCGCTGGTTCGGCGGCAGGCAATCGAACTTCTGGGTTCGATTTATTGCATCTAGTCTGGACGCGATAAATCGAACTCAGAAGTGCTCCCCGTCGACTCCGGTAATCCTGCTCGCCGCGAGGAGTACGCGGAGTCGACGGGGGAGCCTGCCTGCCGGGTCTGGACGGGGGTAAGTTCGAACTAAGGTATGTCGACTTTAGCTACGTTATTCACGTAGCTGAAGTTGCGTACCTTAGTTCGATTTGGGGGTTTAGTGTAGACCAAGCCTAAGACCTGGGTTCAAGTCGCTGTTCCATGTCAGACAGAATCGGAACGTGAACCTGAGTCTCCCACAGCTTGGCTGAGTGTTCTAATCTCTTGACTACATGGCATAAGGGTGGGGCACTGCCACCTCCTCCTTGTTCACAGCCTGATCTGGTAGGTGTGGTCTAAGGTGGCCTCTGAGAACGCTTACTGGATCAGCCCTGCAGGCAAGATAGGTGGGGGAGCCTAGTTTGTGAATCCTGCCGGGGCCTAGCTCTGACCCAGACACCAGGTGTCAGGACTGTAAGCATGCCCACCAGCAGAAACTGGGGCACCTGGGGAATTTATGTGCCTACCGAGTTGAGTGGAGGTTTTGAGGACCTAAACAATGGATTTAAGCAGTGTGACAGACCCAGACCAGTGGGGTACAGGACTCTGGTAGAGGGCAAATATACTGGTCACTGGATGAGTAGTTTTATGTTCCCTGAGTGACCAGAGCAGGGGCTGCACTAGAATAATCAGGAAGCTGCTAGAACCAGTTAAGGTAGGCAGGCTAATTAGGACACCTGGAGCCAATTAAGAAGAAGCTTCTAAAATCAATCAGGGCACCTGGGTTTTAAAAAGGAGCTCACTTCAGTTTGTGGTGTGAGTGTGAGGAGCTGGGAGCAAGAGGCGCAAGGAGCTGAGAGGGTGTGCTGCTGGAGGACTGAGGAGCACAAGCGTTATCAGACACCAGGAGGAAGGTCCTGTGGTGAGAATAAGGAAGGTGTTTGGAGGAGGCCATGGGAAAGTAGCCCAGGGAGTTGTAGCTGTCATGCAGCTGTTACAGGAGTCACTATAGACAGCTGCAGTCCACAGGCCCCTGGGCTGGAACCCGGAGTACAGGGTGGGCCCGGGTTCCTCCCAAACCTCCCAATTGACCTGGACTGTGGGTTGTCCCAGAGGGGAAGGTCTCTGGGCTGTTCCCCAACCCACATGGTGAATCTCTGAGGCAAGAAAATCTGCCAATAAGCGCAGGACCCACTAAGATAGAGGAGGAACTTTGTCACAGCAGCTAGAGTGGCTGTTTGACACCTAAATCCCTTTGTGGATCTAGTCTGCAGAGGAGGCAAAGTCTATCGTCTGAACGGGGACACAGAAAAAGAACCCAAACATTAACTCTGCCCTATAATGATATGTATGATTATGATTAAGGCATTTTAGTTTGTTGCCCCAGATTAGTATAAACTGATTTTTTTAAAAAACATTTGCTTTTTTTTTTCATATTTTTCTCCTCCTAACATCACTGCAGGGCAGAGTTAAGGATGTTTTGGTGCCTTAACTGTGCTGTTCTTACCTTAACGGTGATTTCTTTTAATTGCAATTTTAATGCTACTTCCTGGATTTGTAACACTTGGCTTTGGGATAGTTGTAGTATCTCTGTAACATTTTTTGCCCTTTTTATTGGTACATACTCACAACCTTAACTCCATCTTCATGTAGTTTCCTTGTCTGGGAATATTATCAGGGTTTTTAAACATTTTTTTTTTTTACAGATTTCATTTACCAGCACTAAACAGGAAACCATTAAGAGACTGCTACCATACAATATACCCAATGATGCAGTATCAACTTAAAATCTTTTTTTTTTTTTACTTTTAAGGACAGGGCCACTGGTACACCAGAACAACGCCTAACATTTAGAGATGCCAGACAATTAAGCTGTGTTTCCAGCTGCTTTACATTACCAGAGCAGTTCAAAGCTGCTGAAGTGTAGTAGAGAATATGCCCCTTAATTTATACTTATTGAGGTAGAGGGCTGTCTTAGTGAGACAGATCCTATGTGAAGCAGGGCTGTGGCAGGAAGAGTACAGTCCACAAGTCTCAGTGTCGCTAGCAACAGTGCCGTGGGAGCCTTTCAAGTGCTGATGCCTAAGCTAGTATGCAGTCACACCAACTGTAAGAGCAGTGACACCTGGGCCAGCTAATCTACCAATCAGAACTCTCAATTTGAGCTGGTCAGAAATTTTCTGACAAAACAAATTTTTGTGACAGTTCAGGTTCGACAAATTTGCATCAAATTTCAGGCAAGGTTCCAATGGAAACTGCCTAGAAGGTTGCTGCGGACCCCGGGCTTCCCAGGTCCATGGCTGAATTAACAATCTGGTGAAATCCTTCATCAGTCCCTTAAGCCCTGATTAAGGAGTGTGTGTGACATGATCAGAACTGTGAAGTTAAGTTAAAGGCATTGAGCTCATGGTCATCCAGTTCTAGAGCAAACCAGGCTTTGTTATGTGGGAGACTTAATTAAAAAATATACCAGGCAGAGGACCTTAGCGACTTGAATGAGGCAAGGTTAGTATCAAAAAGGTCAGAGAAAAGGAGTTTGCAATCATTAAGGAGAGGTTGATGGCAGCCTGGATGAGAGCTTTAGTCGTGTGAACAAAGAGAGAGGCTAGATCTTGGGAATATTATGGAGGAAGCAGCAGCAAGATTTGGACATGCCCTACACATGTGCTGCTAAAGAGGGAGGACTGAGACACCCATGTTATTGTCCTGGCACAATGTTGATGGCAGTGATGAGAGAGAAAGGAAAAGCAGGGCTTGGGAGGTGAGTTCAGTTTTAACTATGTGAAGTTTTAATTGTTGACAGCACATCTAGGAGAACCTGTCAGGAAGACCGGCGAAGATGAGATGCTGGATGGAAGGAGACAGGATAGGAGTAGACAGATGAATGTGTGAGTTACCAGCTTAAAGGAGGTAGCTGAAATCATGCGAGTGGAAAAAAGCACCTAGAGATAGACTGTAGATAGAGAAGAGGAGTGGACCAAGGACAGAGCCTTAGTGGCTACCCTCTGAATGGAGAGGGAGAATGGCGGGAAAGAACACATCAAATTAGACACCGAAGGGACACTCAAGAAGGAAAACCAGAAAAGGATGGAGTCACAGAAGGCAAAGGATGACAAGAATGATCAATGTATGATCAATGAGGCCAAAAACCGCCAAGGAGCCAAAAGCTCAGTGTTGGTGAAACGGGTGAAAAAGGAGAGAGGAAGGCAGTAGGGGAAAGGAGTGAAGGAGGGCAAGGTCATGACAGATCTTGTTTCCATTTATTTTTTAATTTGTCAGTAAGAACTTGTGTGGATAAGGAGAAGGGCGCACTATGGGAGTCTTTGTGTGTTTGGAAGGGAACCAGAATTTAAAGCTGGGCAGGATCGCCAGCATGGGAGTCCGTGGGAGTGGAGATGTAGAGCTGCTTAACTAGAAAGATGGCAGAACTGAAGGAGGAGAGAATGAATTATCAGTGAAGGAGTCCAGGTGACCGCAGGACTTTTTGAAGAACTCAGCAGTGCAGGAGCAAGATCAGAGGAAATGGATACCAGGGATAAGCCAAGGTCCAGGGTTGGGGGTGCAGACCTGGGCTGGGAAAAAGGGGCAGAAAAACGGAGGGTGTAAAGAGTGCAAAGTGGATGGAGGAGAAAGAATGGAAAGGAGGAGGGTACTGAGAGTGGCTCAGAAGGCCACAAATTGGAGGTCACGGAAGGGCATGCTGCCAGCCTTACTAGGTAATCCTAGGCAAATAACTCAGCCTCTCTGAGCCAAAGTTTCCTCATCTGTAAAATGGACATGATCTACCTACCTCTTGGGTGGTTTGTCTGATTTAACAGAGCTCACTGAATAGCATGTGATGAGCAAGGCATGAGAAATTTTGCCCCTTTTCTTAGCAAATAGATAGTGATTCTTGCAAATGTTTTCATTATTCCAAATATTTGATGCCATCTTTTCCTTTGAATTTGCACTGAATTTTGAATCCATTTTTTCTGTGGCAAAGGTGGTGGAATTATTTGTTGGGAATAAATTATCTGATTAATTTAGCCTTTTTTTCTTTTTGTTTGCAAATTACTTGTGAACCAACCTTGGTCTATTTATTATTTGTAGTACATACTGTCCAAATAGTTTGCACAAACTTTCCACCTAGGGGTTTTCTGTGAACTGATCTCTTGAATTAGTCATAAAATGTGACTGGTCACCTAAGTCACATGAGGTTGCGTCTGCTCCTTAATTAAATGACTGAAACTAGTTAAACAGGATAACAATAAATAACAAATGATAAATAGCAAATGCCTCACAAGGCAAGTTTGTGCCTGGCCCTGCACAGGGGAAAATGAGATCTACCCACCCTGCTTCATGGCTACTAGAGATCTCCTGGGCCTTGGATCTGGGCACAGGAGAGAGCAAGGGCCGAGTGCCTGGTAACAGGTGGGCAAGAAAGGGGTGGAGGTGGGCAGGGAGTGGTCAGAATTTTAGTCCCTCCCTTCAATGAGCCAGTCAGCAGAGCTCAGCTGGTACGAGGTGGACAGTAAATGGTTATAACATCTCTTCCCAGGGCTTTGTGACACAATTCTTCCCCATGGCTCCTCCTGGGGTGGTCCAGCTACATGCTGCCCTGTGTGCAAGATTCAATCAAACGCCCGGTGAATAGAGAATACTCTTGTTCATGCATGTGTACCCTTGATTGTATGTGAATATGGGCATTTGTACAAAGAACAACGGGTCACAAATATTTGTGTGAATAAACACCTGTTCATGCCAATGTCTGAATTTCAGACAACACAGGATGTGTTCAATGTGCACAGCCACTCTGAGTTAGAACTAGCCTGAATTGGAGTTTCTTTTCTTTTTTTAGTCATAATTAATCGGTTTTCCAGCAATGCTTAGTTCTGGCTGATCACCTCATCCATTATTTCTGGTCACTGATTTGGGGCTAGACTGTCCATTTCGAGTCTACCCAGAGTAAGGGGCAGTGCCTTCTTGTGTTGCCTGTGGAGCAGGCTGGGAGTGAGACTGTCACGTGGGGAGTTACTGTTTATCTTCCAGTCCCTCTGCTGCTCCAGGGAGAGAGAAAATTGTGTGTCAGGCATGCACCTGACACAGCACATGCGCCTCAACATGCTGGCATAGATACACCACCAGGTGCATTGGGAGTGGCAGAGCCAAAATTCCACCTACTCTCCACCCATTCTTACCCAGGTGTGTGAAGTGGGATTATACCAGCTCCATGGATCTGCTATTTCCCGCATACGGCAGTAGTGGGATGGCACACTGGAGTAAGGGCATGCCTTGTGCTTATAGAATTCTAGCCCTTGATGAACATCACTCTCATAACCAGGTTTTTGGTGCAAACATGTCTCCCTGTGGATAGTAGAATATGCAAGATTAACACATTTTCTGTGAGTCAAAGTCTATCATGTGAATGTCTGTGGACAGCGAGTACAAAAGGGGCATGAACTTGATCAAAACAAATGTATTTAAAGATCGGAATGAAGATTTACAGAAATGTTTTTGCATTGATCACTCAACTCCATTGATCCCATTTTCTGTAAATTGACTATATGCGTGCAAGGTATTATTACAAGCACCTGCTAAGAACATGCAGATATACATTTTTATTATTTATTTGTATTATCATAACGCCTAGGAGCTGCAGTGGACCAGGACCCTGTAGTGCTAGGTGTTTTTAAAAATAAAGCCAAACTTGTAGACTGCTCTACAGCCAAAATGCTTCTGAAATAAATGTAGTCAAACTTTACTAATTCTGGGTCACTGAGAATGAAAATGATTCTTAAAATTGTTGATTGGCTCTAGTTTTCAAGATATGCTATTGGGTCAGTATATACGACCCTTGACTTGGGAATGGCGGAGGATAAGTGAGTTATAAAGGGAAGGAATCTCAATTTAAACCAGAAATGACTAAAATACATCTTTGACTGGATCTATGAATAAATCTATGACTGGGTTTGGACAGTACTTGCTTTTTAGGCAAAACAATGAATGATGCAATCTGAAGCTGGTATTGCATCATACATGATATGAATTGCATCATATTATTCCTAGAAGTCATGGATGATGCATTCATAACGAAGCTTACATCACTCTGCTGAACAAATTGCCCTATATAAGCTCTAGAAATCATACAGTGTCGTGCTCTCTTATTTGACAGTGTTTGATTTTGCAAAGGGACACATTTCTGTTTAGCCAAAGTGAGCAGAGATGCCTCGTACTTGTGTGAACAGTGCAGATAACTTCTGCTATGTTTGTGGTGAAGTGACTTTTGCATCACAAAAGCGCAGTATAACCACTATGGTTAAGAAAGCCTATCACCTTTATTTTGGCTGCAAAATTGAAGATCAGGACAAGAGGTGGGCTCCACACATATGCTGCAACACTTGTGCAACAAATCTTCACCAGTGGTTGAACAGGAAAAGGAAATCTATGCCTTTTGCAGTGCCAATGGTTTGGGGAGAGCCAACAGATCATACCAGCAATTGTTACTTCTGCATGGTGCCTCCAGTTGGGAAAGGTGTGTCAAAGAAGAAAAAGTGGACTGTGCATTATCCAAACATTCCATCAGCTATACTCCCAGTACCCCACGGAGAAGGACTGCTGGTTCCTGATGCACCAGAATCATTCTCACTTGAGTCAGATGAGGAAGAGGATGAAACTTCTGGTCCTGAACCATCAATGTCACAGGATCCACATTTTCTCCCATCCTCCTCCTCTGAACCACACCTCATAACACAAGGTGAACTGAATGACCTTGTCAGGGATTTGGAAGTACCCAAGAGTAAGGCAGAGCTGTTGGGATCCAGACTACAGCAGTGGAATCTCCTGGCAGGTGATGTTAGGGTTTCCATGGTCCGTGACCGTCAAAAGGATCTTGTCCCATTCTTCTTCATGGAAGGTGATCTTGTAGCCTGCAACAACATCGATGGTGTGATAGCAGCCCTCAACATCGTTCACGATCCAGATGAGTGGAGACTGTTCATTGATTCTCGAAGACGAGTCTTAAAGCTGTTTTACTGCATAATGGCAATGTTTTGCCATCAATTCCAGTTGGTCATGCAGTCCATATGACGGAAACCTATGACAACATGAAAAAACTTTTGAGGTGCATAAACTATGACCAACATCAGTGGCAGCTTTGTGGCGATTTGAAGGTTGTTGCTCTCTTGCTTGGTCTGCAGACTGGATACACAAAGTACTGCTGTTTTCTCTGCGAATGGGATAGTCATGCAAGAGATTCCCACTACATCAAGAAAGATTGGCCACTCCGACAGTCATTGGAGCCTGGGAGGAAAAGTGTTCAGCATCCACCACTTGTTGAATCAAGGAAGATTTTGTTACCACCCTTACACATCAAGCTGGGTCTGATGAAGAACTTTGTCAAGGCCATTGACAAAACACAAGCAGCTTTCAAGTACCTCCGTGGAAAATTTCTAAGGTTAAGTGAAGCTAAGATAAAGGAAGGTGTCTTTGTTGGTCCTCAGATTCGTGAACTTCTTCGAGATGATTCATTTGACCATGCACTGCATGGCAAGGAAAAGACGGCATGGAAAGCCTTCCAGTTAGTGGCAATAAATGTTCTCGGAAACAACAAGGCAGACAACTACAGGTTGTTGGTGGAAAACCTCCTCAAGGCATACAAAAGCCTTGGTTGCAACATGTCACTAAAGATACATTTTTAGCACTCTCATCTAGATTTTTTTCCACCGAACTGCGGAGCAGTGAGCGACGAGCACGGCGAGCGATTTCACCAGGACATTGCAACAATGGAGAAACGCTATCAGGGCAAATGGAGCCCATCAATGCTTGCAGACTATTGCTGGACAGTGACAAGAGATGCTCCATTTAATGAATACAAGAGACAAGCCAAGAAGCGCCGAGTAGACACTGAATAGGACTAAACTATGTACATAATAGTTTTTTGCCTTTTGTTTCATAATACATTTTATTTATATAACCCTTTTGCTGATTTTTAAAGTGTTACATAAACAGGACAAGTGAAATATTATCATGTAAAGCAATTTATGATTAAAACTCTACTATCTACACAATATACATAGACATAAAATGTAAAAACTTAAATATCTTAAACAGTAGCCAATCAGTTGTTTTAATTGTCATATTTGAATTCAGCACATCAAAATACATAATAAATAGCATATTTTATCTCTGAAGCAGACGACTTCTCAAATTGTAGACCAGTGTTATTGAATATCTTGAATATTTCTGACATTCTTGACTGTATTTGTAAGTAATATCAAATGCACAAGCAGAGAAGCAGACTGTTAGTACAGAGCTCATTCTAGGACAGAGCAAACTCTGTCACAAAATGAGATGCACGTGCCTGATGTTAGGTACATGAGTAATCCCGGTCACTTCAAAGGGACTGCTCGTGAGTAGCGCTGGCCAATGTATTTTACACAAAGATTTTTCATTGAAAAATGGCTTTTTGAAAAGAATTTTTTAATGAAAAATGTTGACATTACATTTTTCCATCCTCACAAAAAATGTCCATGATCTTTTTTAACCAAAATTTTTTATTCATATTTCAAAACCCACTCTGATCAAAACAATCTTTTTTTTTTTTGAAAAACAGCAAATGTCTCCATTTCGAGCCATGCAAAATGGAAACAACTTCAAAATGTTGACACATTCCCCAAAGTCGTTTTCTTTATATTTTTACCAACTTTACTCAGATGCTTGACGTTAGGCATGTGCATAAGTACTTTGGTGTATTGGGGCCATAAAAACGTCATATTTGACCAGACTATTGGTGTATCTAGTTCAGTGGCCTGTTTCTAAGGCTACATCTACATTATGAGCCAGGGTATCATTCCCCTATTTGGGTACACATACTCACACAAGCTCTCACTGAGCTAGCATGAGTAAAAATAGCAACATAGCATAGGTAGAAGCAGTGGAGGCACAGCTCAGCCATGCTCAGTAAAGCCACCTCAAACCATGCTAAGCCATGCCTCCGCTCCCGCTACCCATGCTACTGTGGCTACACTGGTATTTATATTTGTGCAAGAACAATGAGAGTTGGTGCATGTATGTGTATATGAGCAGGGGAATCACACTTCTAGCTCATACCTGAGAGGTGCCCTAGCAGTGTGAAAAAGAAGATGCCTGAAACCCTATAATGAAATAACCTGTCCAGAGGTGACGCTTCTTTACAAATACCTGTGTTCATGAGTTTAACATAACTTGATGCTGCACAGGATTTGATTGTTTTGCATTGACTCCTTTAAAAAAATATACATTCTTCATTCAGTGGCTTGTTTCGCCTGTTTTCCTCATTTTGCAGGTCATAAATGTGGGCCTTGCCACAAGTGTGAGAACCTATTCCCCACCACAGGACTGCCGGACGTTTTCAGAGACTTGTTATTTCCATGACAATGTCAAGTGCCTTGCATAACTCACATTGAGTCACCAGCAATTTGGAGTCAAAGCCACACTGGGAGTGTCATGGCTGGGAATGAAATAATTCATTACAAAGGATTTTTGAAGAAAATAGCAACAGAGAGACTCAGGCAAACAATCTGACACACAAGGAAAAGGGCAGAAGAGCGTAAGTTAGGGTACCAATGGAAATCAGGCTGAATTTTTGTACACAGAGACTAGTAATGCAGTCTATGGACAGCAATGAATATAAGAAGCTTTAAGACAAAGTTAGCCAAAAATACACTGTGGCACAACTGTTCATCCAGTCCATTGGAGATGGGCTTCACAAGGGCCTTCTCTTGTCCTAAAATGTCTTATTCTCCTTGTTAAATGGTATTTAAAAGCATAAAATACTTTTATCAAAACTGCTTTTCAAGGCTAAATGACATTAAAAGCATTTTCTATAGCCTGCATTGCTATTTAGGAGAGCATGTTATTTCTTTTTAATTTGCTCACTCATTCCTGAATAATTTTTCATAGGACTCCAGACACTGCAGTGTGACAGCTAAACCAAGGAGCATCGGATGCGATGGAATTGCTCTACAAGCAACCTTGCCAAAGGCCCTTTTGCTGCACAAAGCTGGCTCTATCTTTGTATATTGAGGGAGCTAAATCAATGTTAAATGCTTGGCTCTTTTCACAGGACAATGACCAGGACCTAAGCTGCGTCCTTCCTTTTTGATTGACACTTGAAACGTTGAGTTGGAATCAGCCAGAGGCACTGCTACAAGCTTGAAGCCTCTGCTGGGGATAACAACTGGTGACATCTGCAGAAAGGCCGACAAAAGGCAGTTGAAAGCTGTGTTTGTTGCTTTCCCCTCTCAGATCTCCTCTCTTTCATGGAGCTCCTTACTTGCTTTAATATTATGATTCAGCACCTGGCTCTTTTGAACCTTGCTTTAAACTTCAAAAGGCGAGGTGGTATTAACAAACATGAAACGAAAAAGTGGCGGTAGTTTGATTTACTGTTGTCGTCTTATCAAGGGGGTTTTTTGTCACCAGCTGCCACTTTCTGTCATCTTTGGAACCATTATCATTTCTCTAAAATCTAAAAGACTCCACTTAATAACAGCTTTGAATACAAGCAGGATCAGTAACATACACAGTTCTGGGGATGACAGGACCATCAAATGAAAAGAAAGATGTTGCCAAAAAAAATTTAAAACAAATAAAAGCTGTAGTACTTTTAAGTGACCTTGATTTCAGAATTAAATAAATCAAACCAAATTCTATTGTTCTTTTTGAATTCCATTTTACACTTTCCTTGAGACATTTCTTTTTGTTCTCGGGACTAAAGAAAAACAAATCAAACCACGGCTTCCATAAAACGGCTCTGCAGACAATCAGCACTGGGATCACAAGAATACCGTGAGCTCCCCACTTGTAAAACATACAATGCTAATTACCATTCTCATTTCACTGACATCCTAGCCCAACACTTAAGGGTAAAAACTTCACATTAAGAACTAGATGGAGACCTGAAACACTGAGGTAACTAGGGCAAAACCACTAGTCTCAGAGCTGTGAAACTGGTTTAATTTATCATGTTTTCCTCATTGTCCTGAGATAAATTCTAACCTTCTCCACAGCAACCAAGCTGACCTCCAGCCTACAGATCAAAACCTAAAATGCCTCTTACAGCTCTAAAATTCCAGTTTACTTGATACAACTTTCTGGACTCCATTAAAAATAAATAAACAAAATAAAAAACAAGCTTGTGACATTTATATGCACATTGCAGTCGCCCCTTAGAGGGAACCTCGCTATTATATTTTATTTCAGATGTCGTATTAACCTTATAAACAAAAGTTAGTTAGAGAAAGCCATTCCTCTTAGTGATTTCTGATATCTTTGAAATTAGATAACGAACACACGTTTACATGTAGTTTCCACCTATCTTATTTTGCCTTGCTTCCCCATTGCCTTGAACCTTGTGTAATTGTTTACACCACTGCAAAGCAAGTGCAGATTGCTACTAAAACAGAATCATCCACTCGACTGCCCCAGCTATTGTGTTTTATGCCCCCTTGCACTCAATTTATACATGTGCAAATAACTACACATAGGGTTACCATATTCTGTGCCTCCAAATGGAGGACATTCCACGGCCCCCGGCCCCGCCCCCAGCCCCGCCCATACCCCCGCCCCAACCCCGCCCCCTCCCCAAAGTCTCCGCCCCCTCCCCTGCTTCCCGCGAACATTTGATTCGCGGGAAGCCTGAAGCAGGTAAGGGGGGTGTGGGGGGGAGGAGGCGCGGCCCAGGCTGGCCCCCCGGCGGCTCCAGCCTGGGTCGGCTCGGGCCCTGGGGTGCCGGCCCCGGCCGACCACCCCCGGCCCGCCCAGCACTGCCGGCCCCCGGCGGCCCGGCGCACCCCCGGGCTCCCCGCGGGCCCGCCGGCCCGGCTCCCCGCGGGCCCGCCGGCCCGGCTCCCCGCCGGCCCGGCTCCCCGGCTCCCCGCCGGCCCGGCTCCCCGCGGGCCCGGCTGACCGGCTCCCCGCGGGCCCGCCGGCCCGGCTCCCCGCGGGCCCGCCGGCCCGGCTCCCCGCGGGCCCGGCTCCCCGCGGGCCCGGCTCCCCGGCTCCCCGCCGACCCGGCTCCCCGCGGGCCCGGCTCCCCGCCGGCCCGGCTCCCCGCGGGCCCGGCTGACCGGCTCCCCGCCGGCCCGGCTCCCCGCGGGCCTGGCTGACCGGCTCCCCGCCGGCCCGGCTGACCGGCTCCCAGCCCGGACCCCGGCCCGGCACCGCGCTCCCGGCTCCCCGTCCGGCCCCGCGCCCAGCACTGCGCCCCTAGTTCCCGGCCCGGCACCATGCCACCGGCCCCGCACCGCCGGCCCCGGCCGAGCACCACCCAGCCCTCCCGATTTTCCCGGACATGCCCGGCTTTTGGGGATTTCCCCCCGGACGGGGATTTGAGCCCCCAAAAGCCGGACATGTCCGGGAAAATCCGGACGTATGGTAACCCTAACTACACAAGATGCAAGACAGTGGAGAATCAGGCCCTCTCTGTCTATTTAAACACTGTTTAAACTGTTATGTCTGGAATTTTGGCAGATCCCTGTACTGACCTCTGATCTGTCACTTACTGGACCATTGGCTCACATGTAAGATGCACTTGGGCTCTTTGGGAAGGTGCTGTTCATGGAGAGGCAGCATGAACAAACACCTCCTGCTAAATCATTCCACTGCCAAAGCCACATATGTATCCAGCCAGCTTGGGAAGGAAGCTACTAACAAAGTTGCCTACAGTCTGTATGGTGCAAAAACGACTGTCTCCTGATACATAAAAGAGTAAGAGACTTTTAGGATCCTGAGATGACTTGTCTTGAGCTGGGACATGAGAAAAACTCATGCTGAAATGATAGGAGATTACTAAAAATAATTGCTATCTTCTGATGCATATGCATAATTAGCCATGTTCTTACTCATGGTAATAAACATTTGTTAATTAAAAAGACTGTACATTCTAGTGGAGACATTACCCAAACATTTGTTCAGGACACAAGGATTCATTCCTAGCTGGGCTTAGCCTTAGACTACACTCACTACAACTTCAGCTCTGGTCCTGGCCTACCAAAAAGTGCCTGCTTCTCAGAGGGGAACACAGCTATGGCTGTTATATAGGGTAGACTGTGATATGTAGATATGTATCTCTTTTCTCCATGGAGAACAGGGAATCCCTGCATGATAGACAGGATCATCTCAGTACAATGGGTCCAGTGTCACCTCAAGTTTAGGACAAACCCAGGAGAGACAGGAGCCAACTGTCAACCAAAGACTTGAACTCTGGCCCTGTTTTCGTTGATGGATGTTGGAAACAAGAAAACTGAAGTGATTATTCCCCTGAGATCTCTGACTTCAAAACCAAGGATAAGAACCTTCATGGCAAAAGAAAGGAAGATCATGATGCTGAAACCAGAGGGTCTAAGGCCTAGGGGGATCTCAAGGTGTAACCCTCCTTCACACCCCCAGCGCCAAAGCACCTGATAAAAGCCAAGATCAGAACTGCTATACATTTCTTCAAGGAGCCTCCCACAAAGGGAAGAATGTGAGAAACAAAAAATGGGGGATCTGAGGAAAGGGCCTGCTGCCCATCAGAAGGGCTGCATTGTTGCCTGACCAAGCTGAAGAGAGGAGCTAGGGACTTTATAAACTTTAGTACATGACCAAAATTACCTCTGTTGGAGGAGTGGGTTTGAAAGGAGCCTCACTAGGTTTGGAAGGTGATGTAGGAGGGAAAGGAGATGTTCAGTGTCCCCACCTAAACCCTGGTTTATATCCAGAAACTTCAAGGGAATACTAGGGTATTACAATCTGCATGAGCTACATGGGAGTCTCTGGTGCTGAGTGTGCCAGTACCAGAGTGTATGGAACAGGGAATGTACAGAACAGGACAATTGTAGTGATTCACCCCGTCTTCCCTTGCTGGCTTCTGGCAGTCAGGAGTTTAGGGTTGCCCCGAGCATGGAGCTGCATCTCTGACTATCTTGGCTAATAACTATTGCTGGACCTATTCTCTATGAATTTATCTAGTTCTTTCTTTAACCCAATTATACTTTTGGCCATCGTAACATCCCAATGCAATGAGTTCCACAGGTTAATTATACATTGTGTGAAAAAGTATGTCTTCTTGTTTGTACTAAGCTTGTTACCTATTAATTTCATCAGATGACCCCTGTTTTTTTTTTTTTTTATTTATTCTGTGAAAGGACAAATACCACTTTCTATTCACTTTCTCTACAAAATTCATGAATTTATAGACCTCAAGCATATCCCCCCATTAATCTTCTTTTTTCTAAGATAAACAGCCCTAATCTCCTCTCCTTGTATGGAAGCCATTTCATACTCTTGATCATGTCTGTTTCCCTTCTCTGAACCTTCCACTAGATCCTTTTTGACGTTGGGCAACCAGAACTGGACACAGTATTCAAGGTGTGGGCACACCATGGATTTATACAGTGGCATTATGATATTTTCTGTCTTATTTTCTATCTCTTTCCTAATAGTGCCCAACATTCTGTTAGCAGTCTTTTCGACTGCTACTGCGCATTGAGCTGAGTTTTTCAGAGAGCTATCAACGGTGATTCCAAGATCTTTCTTACATATCCATAGCATCCATTTGGACAAACTTTCAGAAACTGGACTTGCACTTGCTTCCACAAGGCTCAGTTTAGCCCTTTCTTTTACAATGTGAATGACTAAAGTGATTGCTACAGATGACATAAGATCTTCTGGTTCTCCGGGGATGTAGATAAACAGAGAAAAAATATCTTCTATTTTATTTTTAATTATTAATTAGATAGCACAATAAACACACAGAGTTCTCTACAGTCCAAAAAAGACTTGCCAATATAAGGCCTTAGGCCTTCATCCTGCAATCAGGATCCTTGCATCCATACAGCCCCATTAAAAGCTGTCTTCATGCTCTGAAAACAATGGGGCTTCACACAGGCACCGGATTCGATCTGCATGGAGCTCATTGCAGGATCAGGGCCTATGGTCCCAATCCTGCACACACTAATTGACCTCAAAGGAAAGCAGTAAGCACCACACCCCAGGCATAAGTATTTGCAGGTTTGGGTTGTAAACACTGTAACTGCTAAATCTAAGAATATTAAGATTTTTTATATGCTCACTTTTTCCACTGCATATTAGCACTTTGGTTGTGCTACTGGTACTCTTTATTCTACTTTTATGGACTTTTGTATAATTTGTATAACTCACATTACATGCTGCACCTAGACTAACAAATGATTCACTCAGATGTCAAAATATTTCACAAGATATGGTTGCACTTCTTGTACATTTCAATGTATACAACAACAAAATAAACAGCAGCATTGTGTCAAGTGTATTTTCTCGACATATTACTGAATGTTATCAAGTAATAATACCAAGACCAACCTGTTCTTTCTCATACCTTAAGCATGATTGACCTACTAAGGGTATCTCACTTTTCTGTCTGTTTTTCACCTAGCTAAATTAAAAATTGATCTAATGCTCATTGAAGTCAATGGAAAGACTTCAGGCTCCTACTCCGCACTAGTTTCAATTGTTAAGTCTAAAACTTAATGATACATTTTGCTTGTATTAATACAAAATATTTATAACTAAACTCCTGACTTGGTATGATCTCCAATACTCTAAAATGGTGTTTCATCAGCATAGGTCCCTCTGGTACGTAGTTCATTCTTAGAGCTAAAAATTCCATCCTCTCCTCAATTCTGCCCCAGCCAGAGTCAAACATTCATATCTGACAAATACAATAATTCTGACAAGCCTGAAAACGACAGGAAACTTCATTAAAAACACAACGAATAGGACAGTGACAAACACGTGCAAAGCTCTGGAGAGCCCGATTCCTGTCACTAGACTGGCGTACAGCTAATGTCAGGAACCTTCTATTACACAACATAACCCTGCCTAAATTCCTTTCACAAAACCAAACTAACTCATTACAAATACAAATCATATACAAATGATACCAGCCCTCTCTAAATCAAAACAACACAAGCAACTCCCAACAGGTCAGCTTAAAAAATAAAAAAGTCCATATTAGAAAAAAATTGGAGTCTTTCATGGCATTCATGCTCAGGTCAGTAGGAAGTTTTAGCCAAATTCTGCCCTCCACTGCAACCACATGGCTTTAATAGGGGGTTGCATTAGTGTAGCAGAGGGGAAAATTTCATTCTCTCTGCTGTAACTACGTGCAGTGCATTTTATCTTGCAATGTATATGGATAAGTAAAGATTCAATAAGTCACACTAGTCACTTGCTACATCATCCTCTAGCAGAAAAGTGTTATTTAAAATCTCTCTGCAAGTTTGATAAATGCTTTATTTTATTTAATTAATTGGAACCAGAATCTACTACCCTTATTCATATTGATTAGATACTTACTCCATGCATGATGGCATTGATTCCAATAGCAACACACATGAAGCAAAGCTGTATCCAACCAGAGAACGGGCAGCAGAATCTGACCCTTAATTTAGATCGATCCCTTGTAGAATTATTATATAATTGAAAGAGGCATTCAAACAATGCCCTAAAAACAATGGCTAGTGGTAACATTTTGCCTTCTATAGCAGTCTGAGGAGTTGGAGGCTGAAATGTTACCACTAAATGAAGTATGTTTGGAACTTGTTGAGAGGCTCTGAATGGGCCTTCTTCCCCCCCTCCCTTCTCTCCCCCCCCCGAAGAATAGTATACATGTGACCATTTCAGAGTTGATCAGACAAAGACTTTCTTCAGAATCAACCATGAGGGCATTCACATTCACCAAGTTTTGCTTTGAGTTTTGGGTCCAAATGAACCTGAAATCATTGCAAAACTTACAGCTAGATAATGACTGAACAATATGCTCTGAGTAGGGGGCATCGCATTGTTGCACTGTCCTTGGAGCAGCCCGGGAAGGAAATTGTGACGCAGTTACAGTCTCCCTCCGGTTCTCCCACTGCTCTGGAGAGGAAGTCAACTATATTGGTTGTATGCCTGGTAGACCACATTCCCTGGCATGCTGGTGCAACTATGCAGGTCAGACTACTGGGGAGCACGGCCAATGCTCCATCCATTCCCCCCACTTTCTGTCCACCTGCATGACTGGGGCAAGCAGGGGGAATAGTGATTTCTGTGTAACCTCTTCACTTCTTCATGTCTACCTATGATGTGAGAAGCTGGTGAAAGGGGATGACCTGTGCCACTGCATAAGCCAGGGCACAATTTGTCTGTTGGTTATAATTACTTATTAATTGTTTCCAGTAGATCTCCAAATCTGCTGAGTGCCTTACGAAGGAAGGCACAGTGCCTGCCCTGATGAGCTTTTAAAACACACATCCTATCCAGTTTTGCTTTGAACCCAGCAATCATGAAACCTGAAATATGGATTTCCAGTAGTTTGAGTGGAAAACCATCAATCCTCTGGGGTTCAACTGAAATTGGGCCCAGACTCAACTCTGAAGCTGTCTGAAACACAGTAGAAGTTCTGGCATATATGGGCTGTGCTTTGAATTTGTAATGAACCCCCAAACCAGGTTCTCACATTCCGCAACAAGCTCATGGATGATGGGGCTTTAAAAGTCAAGGTGGATTGACACAAAAGCAGCAGCCACAATTGGCAAACTTGTCCAGGGACACCCAAGGCTGAATAGAGACTAAACTGCCTACATTCTCCAGATCAGGACTGAGGAGGAGTGGCTGAACATTGTGGGGTAGCTACAAGTGATGTTACCACCCTTTGTTGCCCTTGTCCTGTAGCTAGAAAAAGGACTTACTTAGATTCTCTTATGCCTGGTGGCATTTGAGGCAACCTATTTTTCCCACTGCTGTCTGTCTAGAGCAAGATGTTTTATTCCATCATAAGCCATCTCCATGATAGCAGTATACCTTTAGATTGTCCTGCTGTGGTGTTCCCCTCCCCCCCCCCGCCCCCTGCTTCAGGGTGCCACCTGATGTACCGGGGTACCACTGAGCCTGCCTGTTCCACCAGCCTGGGCTACCTTACACTCTCTTGCTGAGCCAGGCTCTCAAGCCTCCTTCAGCACACACACAGCTAGGGACACACCTAGCTGCAGAAAGACACAGCACTGAAATCAGGCTTCAGATAGAGAGTTGCCCAGCAGTCAAGTGCACACCCCCTCTGGAGTGTAAACCCCAAATTATATCATCTTGCGCTGCACAGAGAACTATACAGTGTAAGTTCATGAAATCTGTCCCCTCCCTCAATGTGGAGGAATATATGCACAGTGTTTTGCCCCCCAGTTATGAAATGGATAAACTGGTTTTAGAGAAAACAAAAATAAGTTTATTAACTACAAAAAATAGATTTTAAGTGACTATAAGTGATAGCAAACAGATCAAAACAGGTTACCTTAGTAAATAAATAAAAAACATAAACTGAGCTTAACACACTAGATAGATAGGATATACATTAACAAATTCTCACCCTGGGTGATAAACGGCTGGCAGATTCTTAAGGCACAAGTTGCCTTGGGTTTTCCAGGTTTTCATACACAGGCTAAAGATCCTTTTAGCCTGAGACCGTAACTTCCCACAGTTCAGTCCTTGCCCATCCGGTGTTTCCAGGTGTGTTGTTGCAGGAAGAGTGAGGTACTCTCATGATATCATTGTCCTCCTTTTATATCTTCTTCCCACTTGCTGGAAAGCTCTTTTGCTGTGACCTGGGTCAAACAGTTTCCATTGTGTAGTGCTAGCTCTGAGAGGCTTCTATTGTACACAGTTCTTGGGGTAATCCTTGTGCCTGTGTGCATTTCCTCAATAAGCCATTAACATTGTTTGGTCTTTTTACTGTTGTACCTGAAAGGCTGCTTGTGGGTGGTTTCAACCTCTCTACATGTTTCAATAACACATACGTAGCCAAAGTTCATAACTTCACATACGATGATAGCACATAAAATCCAATGAGATATTAATGTAGAGCAGATCAAGACTTTTAGAATGATACCTCAGAAGGCATACTTTGTACAAAACATATACTAATTACATGATAGTGGTGAATATTGGGGTGTCACACTAGCAATAGGACAGTCCTTGCCCTCCACATCTTCTTTTCCCTCCAATCTATGATGTATCTTGTGCTTCTGCCATGGTTAGCCTGATGACATGGCTAAACTACCATAGCTGTCTCTGTCTAATTATTGAGTCTGCAGTCTGCTGACCCATGCCCCACAACACTTAAAGAATCTTTCCAATGAATTCACAAGATTCTTTTTAAACAATGCTGGTGGAATGCATTCAGTTTCCTATTGTGTACATCTGCCATGTTTCCAAGGCATAAGTAGCATTGGGAGGACAATAGCATTATACAATCTCATTTTAGAGTGTAGATGTACCTTCTTACTCTTCCAGTTATTTGACAGACAGGAAAATGATCCACTACCAATTTTTGCCTTCACTTCTTTAGTGAGCAGGCCATCAACAGATATTTTTACTTCTGAGATAGATGAAGTCATCAACTCTTTCTTCACCATCACTCGCACATCCGCTAGTGTTGACAGCATTCTCTGCTATCTCCATGGTCTTGGTCTTCTGCATACTGATATGAAGTCCCACTTTAACAGCTTCTGCTTTTATGCTCTTAAAGAGTCTTTTCATTCCATCCAAGTTGGTATCCAGTTTGACTACATCATCTACAAAATCAAGTCTTGTGGTTTATCTCTTGCCCAGACAATACCAGCGTCCTTGGCAGCAGCTATTGCTCTTCTCATTACAAAGTCTATGACAATGCAGAAGAGAAGAAGGGATAGAATGCAACTTTGCCTTACAATCTTAAACCATTCCATGACTCCAGGCCCTGTCCTGGTGCAGCACACAGACTTGTCATACAAATCTTTCCTCAAATTAATAATCTTTGCTGGAATTCCACAGTGTCTCAGGATCTTCCAGAGGACTTCTCTGCAGACACTGTCAAACACTTTCATGAAATCAAGGAAGTTAAACACCATCTTCAGCTAGTATTTCTAAATAAGTTTTATCAAGGTGAAACTCTGGTCTGAACATGACCTACTGGATCAAAATCCAGCCTGAGTACTTTATCAAAAGCAGTTTTCATCCTCTTCAAAATGATAATGCAAAACACTTTTCCAGGTACAGATAGAGTGCCATCTCTCTTCAGTCATCACAAAGAAACTGGTTGCCCTTCTTAGGAAGTTTGCAGGTGACACCTCTTTTCCAATCTTTAGGACAGATCTCCTTTTCCCAAACCATTCAGTACAACCTGCCTATGTCATTCACAATCACTTCTTCTCAGTTTTTAACATTTCAGCATCTATCTTATCATAGCCTGGTGCTTTGCCACTCTTTAGTTGGTTTATGGCTTTAATTACTTCCATAAAGTCGATAACTTCACAAGATAAGTCTGCTATATCTTCACATCTCTCAATGTGTGTTAGTGGTTCTGGCTGGCTTAGCACAGTCTGGAAATGTTCCATCCAACAGGCTTTCTGTCCTTTGTCTGTGGTCAAAAGTGTACAATGGCTTGAGAACTGTGATGTTTAGATACTAGAAAATGCTTTTTAGAATCCCCTCTCTTGTACAACTTCTCAGCTTCTCTTGATTTAGTTTCCATCTTCTAACTGATCTTTTGTATTCCTTGTCTTTGTCCACATATTTTTGTTACAGAATAGCTCTGCTACTGCTGTCTTGTTCTTTTTGAATTCTCTTTTTTAATTCTTTCCTGTTTTCAGCAAGCCTCCATGTATCTGGTTGGAGTCATTCTTCGTTCTTTCATCGTCTCACTTTCCACCCCACCTCAGATTGTTTCTTTAACAGGAAGCATTTTTGTTTGGACAGCTTGTTAGCCTGACTCACAACTCTCTACCAGGAGGACCAATGGACCTTGTGTCGGGCTCCTACCCTTTGACCTGTCTGACTTGGGTAGCCTTACCAGGAATGCCACTCCTGCCAGAATAGCTCCCACTGGAGCATGCAAGCCTTCCCACCGTGTCAAGGCGCAGTCCATGTGGAAATAGGCTTTACTCTCAAGGGCACTTGGTTGAGCACCATTCACAAGCACTAAACCACAAGCAAATGTGGGAGTAATATACATGAGTTTCCATCCTCATTGTTTTTACTAGATGCTGTTCCCTTCTCTGCTGAAAGGATATCCCTTGCTCAGCCTATGAGCTTCAGGTTCTTGTGAGAAATAGGCAGCTATGTGGCCCTAAATTACATTTTATGATCAACATCTTAACATTGTTTGTAGGGCCATTGCTGCTCTTCATTTTTGTCCCTACAGTATGTCAACTTTTTACAGGAGCTCATGCAGGCTTTTACTGCACATAAAGGTGAAATATTTTAGTTCTGATGATTCTATTTAAAAAGGCCGCAAATTGTTACCAGTTACATCAGCTGGTTTTAGTCATCCTTGCTGTCACCAATAGGAGACATTTTCACCCAGAATAACTTATTTACAGACAGCTTTTCATCCCAAATGGCTTTAAAAAGCTAAGGCCAACATTTTAAACTTGAGTACCTAAATGTAGGCACCCAAATTCATGACTAGGCACCTGACAGACAACCCAGTTTGAAGAGGTGCTTAAAAGCTTCAGGATGTAGAACATCTGAGAATGTCTAGATCTTTGGCTAGGTTACCTGGAGAAGATCACTTTTAAGCAGAGATGGCTAGGCGCCTCAAAATTCAGATGAAAATTGCAAACCCTTCCCCCCTCAAATTTCCGGGAGTTTCAGATCCAGGTCCTTGCTTTGGCCTGTTACACAGTAACTACAGAGTGGTTCTGGCCTGTTACAGAGATAGGAGCCAACCCGGGTTCAGATTCTGAATCTTTGAATTTGGGGATGTTGCTCTCTGGTGTTTTGGCCCATATCTAATTTTAAAAGAAGTAAAGTGAACTGAATTTTTTCATTTGGGCCTAATAAAATCTCCACATTTTAAAACTGACATTTTTCTGCCTTTGTTCTCTGCAGAACTGTCAGTCAATGTCAAACGGGATGTATGAATCAAAATTCTAGTTATGTTCTGATAGCATTATATAGGCTAGCAGAAAAACACAGGTGAAACAGTGTCACATCCTGGTTTATCTACATAAGACTTTTTTTTTTCATTTTAAATTGAGACATCTGCCTAATCTCAATACTTTCTGTTAAATGAATATAGGCACCACAGAAGCTTATCTGAGCTTGATGTAAAAGAAAAATATTTCTATGGGCATACTTATACCTGTCAGCATTTACTCAAGAGTTCTTTCTCATATATTAATGTGAGTGACATTAAAATGATTAAAATTATTGTTAATGTTAACACCACTTCAGCACTCATTTTTCCCTATTTTAAAATGGATTCTTCCCTTGAACCCAAGTGCAAGTGTGAATTGGGTCATATTTCGATAAAGCTTAAAAAACGTCCGGTGTAGACAAGGGAAGAGTAAAGTCAAAAGAGAAGCAAAGGCCCAGCAGTGCAGTGCGTGGGATTACAGGTGTGTATATAGCTCTATATATGGAGCAGATAAGCTTTCTTTGAGCTGTTTTTACAAGGTAGTTATTTGGCATTTTACAATAGCTGAAGCAAGTGTAGTTTAGGCTCGCCCTCTTTATGTTCTTTACATCTAATGCCATCCACACTTGTGTGGAATGCCTTGCATATAAACCAACCCTACTCAAAGACATCTCAACCTTGACATTTTGTTTTCCTTTGCAAAACTCAATTTCTTTAAAACACCACTTGCCTGGCATGCTCCCACATGAGGCACAATTATCAGAATAATAATTAACAGGCTCTCATTAATTTGGGATCAAACAATACACCCTAATGAAGCAAAGAACAACCAATGTGATCCCTTAAAGAGAGGCGTATGCTTTTCTTACACCTCGTGGCACCTAATCTGCTGTAACCATTAGGCACTGAACTGACCGTAAAGGCCTGTATAACATTGAGTCAAGGACAGTTAATGGATGCCGGAGCACAAACAAGAGTGCTCCAAGCATGTCAGTCAAGACTAACCTGAGGCGAAAACATCAAAATGCAGGTTGGAGTTTTGACATTCCTGCAGGCTCTGTATGCCTCGCCAGTGAATTTTTAAAGTCAATATCCCCCTTCTGCTTGCGAACACTTTCTATCTGATGAGTAGGAGTAATGGGGATCTGATTGAACTGTGACTAAAGTATTACTTAAAAGGGAGCTTTGAATGTGTGTGTGTATTTTTTTGTAAATGTCTGTGATAACAATAAAGACAGTTTACACAGATTATCACAGGCTGTGTCTTTAGACTTCAAGGTTATATGATTAGGAAATTAGAAAAGAGATTAGATTAGAAAAACCACAGAACATTTTTAAAAAGGAAGCTTTTTACAAATTATCTGTGTACTGAATTTACACAGAATCTGATAGATAAATCTTCTAATATTTGGAAATGGATAAATGCGACAATGTAAATAGAAAGAACTGGCTCCGGAGCTCATGTCTGGCAAAAGTTCAAACAACATATATATTCAAAGAACATAAGTATTCTAATTTGCTTAAAGCTTATTTATAAAAAACACGCATATTGCGATATAAAATGTAATGATTCATACATATAAATGTAATGAGCAATAATAATTGCTCTAGATGAGCACAATATGAGCTGTTATAAAGTATGTTCCCTGTGCCTCCAGATTTCACATTAAATCTTTATCTTCATGTTCCCCTTTGCACAATGGAGTGAAATGATTAAGGAAAATGGACATTAAACGAAGCCACGATCAGTTTCAGTGATAAGCAATACATGTGAGCACTTGAGGGGCCACACAATTGGGGCAATGGCATCAATAAATCTATGTCTTCTTACTGGAAAATGATTATTCAAAGGGAAATTGTACTAATTGAAGTGGTATCTTAGTGGATTTAAAGGTTCTGAGTCAAATATCATAGCAAACTATGAAACTTCATTGATTTGGAAGGAAAACATGTTCATGTGTTCTTTGGTGAGTTTAGGCTATTTCAACGGTGGTAAATATTTTGATACAGGGTCATTTTGCTATTAGAACAGATTAGTGGGTGAGCTAATTGATGTGCTTCTCATTTGTCTTGGGACCTTTTAGTTAATATTGTCTTGTTGTTTCCTTGGTTGCTGTTTTATTTTAACCTCTGAAATTTTACTTGAGATCTCGTACGTTCAGGAAACACATATGCACAAATATTGTGCATTAGCTAAACATACATTGGCTATATTATTTTTCTTCACCTCTTGTCAAAAATTCCTGTGTAGTATTTCTGTGCACTGTTGAATACTGAGCTGGCTGCGTTCAGCAGTAGCTAAACTGTTATATGTAGAGCACATTATATATTAAACTTTCAAAGTTCTTGGGGTTCATTTGGAAAGTAAGGTGCTATATAAATGTACAGTATTATTATCTTAAGCTCCTGATTTCCCTACAAAAATATACAGTATGTCTGTAAGTGAACATTACATACACTACCATTTCTTCTTTACAAGATTTATTTTTAATAATTTTAAATGATGTTTTAATCTTTAATGTTTAAAAAATCTGTTTTAATCACTTAACATTCAGCTTCAAAGCAGATGTAACAGTAAAATACAGTAGTGTCCAATGAATTTCCAGTGAGCTTGCTGCTTATCCTTCTTTTACTGACTCGTCAGGTAGCTGTACTGTATAAAAAGGGATAGAAACAAATGACCAAATCCCAATAGCCATTTTTTAAAATAACACCTCTCCTCCCCCTCTCCCCCCCCAAACGGGACTTTAGCATAGTCTAATGATCCCATGACAATGTCATGGCAACTTTGTGGAGACGAGACCATATTAAGATGTCATTATGAAGGCAAAATAATGGCAATTCAGGTCGATGGAGACCATGTGACAAACGATAGCAAAACAAACTCAGTGTAAGTCTATGCAGAGCACATTATCATGTCAAGAGAATGGTAACACCTAATAGGTCTTTTCTCTCTAACTTCCACAAGCCATGTTGATACTTGCTTATGCGAACAATTGAACAACACTGAGGCAACAGCAAAATGACATCAGTCCCAGCGGCATGTTATCTTACCTCCTCTGAAGTGTTACCTCTGAAGTGTTGTTTATGAATTGTAATACTGTATAGCACAGTGATGCCAAACGTCATTACACAGGAGGGCAACATAAACCTAAGCACGACTTTGTGTGGGCTAAACAGATTCTACCTATTTTAATAAAATTTAAAGTCACCCCTATTGATTTATATTTTAAGTTCAGCTTGTTTTGTATGTATTTAGATAGGTTGTTTCTATGTACACTATTGTCTGTTTACACACTTATGTAAACTAAAATTATGTAAATATGATGACAAATCGCTAATGAATTGGCCGTTAGTATATTATGTCAAAGCAGGCTGCAGGCCTTATGAAATACTCTGGTAGGCCATGGACAGCCCACGGGCCGTAGGTTGGGCACCCAGATATAGCATATTAATATACTCTAAGGCCTTGTATCTTTGGTTTGTTTCCAATAAAATATCTTTGTCTTCTAATACATTTGAAATATGTTGTTATACTAGCAAAGAAAGTAAAACTCAAGAAAAAATACACTTACTGTAAAGCGAAACATACAATAATCAGGGAAAAGCCATTTTATCCGTATCCTTCAGCTCTGCTATACCTAGGCATTGTACCACTTATAATCTTTGAGCCACAGTGTTGTCCAGGAGCCAGGGCACTGAACTCAGGAGGCCTGGATGATCTTCCTGGGTCTGCCTGTCACCGTAGGTAGGTCACTTCACCTCTCTGTGCCTCTATGTCACCTATTTAGATTGTACACTCTTTGTGGTGGGGCTGTTTGTTACTCTGCGTTTGTACAGCATGAATCCTGATGCTGGTGAAGGCCAGCAGGTGCTACCATAGTATAAATTAATAATTACCCTCTATCAGAAAGTTCCACAGAAAGTGATTGATGTTATGTGCAAGAGGGAAAATATGTATTTCATTAATATGGGCATGGTACTGTACAGTAAGGCCCTGACCATGCAGGCAGGCCCCTGTGCCAGTGCAGAGCCCCAGCTTACACAATGGGACTCTCTCTAGTCACATGAAGCTCTTTGCTGTATCATGGGCCTACGTAGCTACATAGTCACCTTGCCATTATTCTATTTGATCCAGACCCACCCAAGAGAGGGCCATATGTAGCAACATGACTCAGGGACCAGTTCAGGGTGATAGAGCAGCCTTAAACCTGAATTTTCCTTTTGGTTTTTGGGTGGGTTTTATCTCATTGCTGTAATACTATTTTAATGTGATTTTTATGGTTAATTTATAACAGTAATCATGTACAATGTACTAGTCCATTACCAGTATGTTAATGGCCATCTAGCACTTGGGAAGCCCTCAGTGCTGCCTTGGGGCCTGAATCCCCAGATGGTCATTAACTCTACTTAATGAAAGACCACCACATCATACATAATTACTTAACATCTTGTGCATGAAAACACATTAAACAGAGTGAGCTTTTAAATATTTAGAACTAAATTACATTAAATAAATGTTTATTCTTGGTAAACAAATTTGGGGGTAGGGATGTGCTATGGAGAATTAAATTCTCGACGCTTCTTCTTTCGTGACACAGAGGTACAAATGGATCCGCACAGGAAATGAAAACATTTAGCCCATTTACATTTGGAATTTCATTGATGCACACCTTTCCTCTGTGCCTGTGAGCAACTGTTCTCATCAGTCAGTGCTTTCACTCTTTATGTGTGTTTGTATTTTTGCTTTCAGTTATTTATTTGTAATTATTTCAAGTGAGTTTGGCAATGAAACAGACTAAAGCCCCGGAGAAAGCCCCAGTCCTTCAAGCCCATATGCACACCTAGGAGTAGTCCCAATGAAACCCATAGGACTGCTCACCTGCTTGAAGTTGCTGACCTGTGTAAGTGTTGGTAGCATTGAGGGCTTTAAACCTATTGCTCCACAGAGCTGGTAGAAAACAGATAGCAACAGTGTAGCCTTCCCTCAAGCTCAGCCTGGGCAGGTGGAGCCAATTCTAAGGGCTCTCACCTATGGGCCTCATCCTTCTCCCATGGACTTCAACGGCCAAACTCCCATTGACCTGAATGGAAGCAGGACTGAGCCCTAAATCCTCCTCTTTGTGCCAAGCCAGAATAGCTGGGGCTTGGTGCAGGGGAGTCTTGCGATATATAAGCAGGGGGAAAATTTCCCCCTCTCTGAGCTGCTGAAGTTTTTTGGGTCTGTTTCTGCAGTCACCCGCACTTCTCTTGCTTCCCCATTCTATGGGACACAAAGATGGTGCATCCACTGGGCATATCCAATATTTCTGTCCCTGCTCTTCCCACTCACCAAACCCTAAATGCTTCTGTAAGAGAACACTGATTTGGACACCTGAGTATGCAGATTTGTTTGTGGTACTCCACAGCTCTGGGCAACTTAGCATTCAGATAGCACAGAACCTCTGTGCAAACTCCCTTAAGCCAATATCCATTTCCAGCAATGTAATCACTCTGGTTCCACTGCATCTGAGGTGCTCTTCATTTACAGAGGGAGAAGATTTCTCCTCAGCATGGTAAGGAAGTTCTATCTTCATGTCCATTGAAATCCTTGGCTGTCACTACCTAGGAGGTTACTAATTAGTGCCCATTGTTTTGTGGCCAAGAGTCTACTAGAAACTGGACTGAAACCACCAACTCATTTTACATTGACCACAAGTAACCATTTGGATGATTGAGACTATCAGTCTTTACCAACCTGGCTGGATTCAAATCAGTGACCTAGAGGTGAGCGAAATGAATCTAGGTGTGCTATTGCAAAAGCCTGATTGTTTCATTAATAAAGCAGATCAGGTTTGTATTTCAGACTGTTTGGTATTTTGTGCAGACATTATCCCTTGGATCCATCTTGGGAAAATATCCATCTACAGTAGTCATGTCATCAAAATATACTTCACAATGAGTGTAATCAGTTCAGTTAATATTGCACTGTACTACCACAAGGGAGATTTTTCAATGGCATAAATTATACTCAAACACCCAACTCCCACTGGCTTTGAAAACCCAGCCTGGGGGCCTAACTGCTCTTTGTACCTTCAACAATCTCCCCCACAGTATAATGTATGACTGGTCTGGTCTCAACTGAACAAGAATGCTCAGAATGGGGTTATGCCGCTGCAAAATACTATATCCTTTGTCTTCACTTTAAACATTGAGGCTAGAATTTTCTCAACTGGGTGCCTAAAGTTAGGCTTCTCTGTCCATATTTAGACACCTAAGTAAATGGCCTGAATTTCAAAAGTGTTGCGCACCCAACAGTTCTCACTGAATAAATGTAGGCACTTAGGGCCAGATTTTCAAAGGTCTCAATGGAATTAGGCACCTAACCTGCTTAGGCAGTTTTGAAAATCCTACTAGATGCCTATCTGCATCTTTAGACACCTAAATACCATTCAAATTCTTAGTTTTTCAAAAATCTAGGCCTGAGCTTTTTAACAGTACAGGAGCACAGCTGTACCAATATATGCACAATGCATTCTTCCAGGAGGGTATAAACAAAGTGATATTTAAAAGCTTTCCTTACAGTTCTCTATAGACTCCTCATCCACTTTATTTTTGATTGCTTTGGGCAATATCTTGCTTTCATGTTTTAAAAAGAAACCATCAGCTTAAATACCGCATTTCTGCCTGCCACTTGTGTAACGTTACTATTGCTAGAAGTAACATCTAAGATGAGTACAACTCAAAGAGATTAGAGACAAAGCCATTTTCACATACTTTCTCAGTGTGTTTACTTTCTGAACTGGGTAGCACTTTGGGCTACATTCTCTTATCAGTTTCACCAAAGTAAATCTGGAGATACTCCAGTGAGATGATATAACTGGGAGCAGAATCTAGCCCACTGTGTTGACTCTTTTTCATTGTTTCCCTGTGCCATCAGTTAGTGAATCTGTTTCTCCAATTGTTTATGTAGCTTATTCTCACACTAACACAGGGCAAGAAATCCTTTTAGAAGAGCAGGTGTACTGAGGAGCAGGGGAAATTCCTGAAACTCTTTTAAAGTCGTTTCCATGTGGCGATGACCCTGCCTGAAAGCAGATCTCCTCATTGAAATCAATGGAACTTCCTACAAACTGACATTATATCAACCTTTGTGATTTGGTGGACTTTATTTCAGACTGCAGATTTATTAAATTCATTGATTCCAAGGCCAGAAGGGACCAATATAATCATCTAGTCTAACGTCCTGTATAGCACAGGCCATAGAACTTCCTCAAAATAATTCCTACAGCAGATCTTTTAGAAAAATATCCAATCTTGACTTAAAAATTGCCAATGATGAAGAATCCACCATAACCTTTGGTAAATTACTCCAATGGCTAATTACCCTCACTTTAAATTTTTACACTTAATTTCCAGTCTGAATTTGTCTCACTTCAACTTCCAGCCATTGGATCATTTTCTACATTTCTCTGCTAGACTGAAGAGCACATCATCAAATATTTGTTCCCCATGATGCTTCTTATAAAATGTGAAGTCACACCTTGACTTTCTTTTTGTTAAGCTAAACGGATTGAGCTCCTTGAGTCTATCCCCATTAGGCATGTTTTCTAATCCTGTAATCATTCTTGGGGATCTTCTCTGAACCCTTTCCAATTTAGCAACATCCTTTTGAATTGTGGTCACCAGAACTGGACACGGTATTCAAGCAACAGTCACATCAGAGCCCAATATAGAGGTAAAATAACCTCTCTATTCCTACTCATGATTCTTCTGTTAGTGCATCCAACAATCTTATTAGCAAATCAGAGGTTTGCACTGGGAGTTCATGTTCGGCTGATTATCCACCATGACTCCCAAATCTTTTTCAGAGTCAATGTTTCCCAAGATAGAGTTCCCCTATCCTTTAAGAATGGCCTACATTCTTTGTTCCTAGATATATACATTTACATATTAGCTGTATTTACAACCATATTGTTTGCTTATGCCTAACTTACCAAGCGATCCAGATTGCTCTGTATCAATGATCTGTCCTCTTCATTATTTACCACTCCCTCAATTTTTGTGTCATCAGCAAACTTTATTAGTGATGATTTTATATTTTCTTTCAGGTCCTTGAGAAAAATGTTAAATAGCACAGGGCTGAGAACGGATCCCCGAGGAACCCCACTAGAAGCACACCTGCTCAAGGATGATTCCGTGTTTTCAATTACATTTTGAGACCTGTCAGTTAGTCAGCTTTTAATCCATTTAATGAGTGCCGTGTTAATTTTATACTACTCTAGTTTTTTAATCAAAACGTCGTGCAGTACCAAATCAAATGCCTTACAGAAGTCTAAGTATATTACATCAACACTATTACTTTTATCAACCAAATTTGTAATCTCATCAAAAAAAATCAAGTTAGTTTGACAGGATCTATTTTCCATAAACCTGTGGTGATTGGCATTAATTACATTACCCTCTTTTAATTCTTTATTAATCAAATCTCGTATCAGCTGCTCCATTATCTTGCCTGAGATCAATGTCAAACTGACAGGCCTATAATTACCTAGTAGCAGATAAATAACAGAACAATAAAACAAAACACTTAATGTTTATGTAGAAGTTTTCATCAGTAGATTTCAAAGTGCTTTACTTTATCTCACCTTGCAAGGTGAGGAAACTGAGGCATAGCGAGGTTAAGTGAGTCGCTCAAGGTCACAACACAAGTATCATGCTGCCTCTCTCTTAATCCATTCATAAATCTGCCTGTCCTTTTCCTGGTACATGGATACGTCCCTATTTTATCACCGAGGATATGTCCTAATCTCCATCCTTTAATCTCCTTCTTTTTTTGGATCTTTGATTCAGGATGTGACTATATTAGGATGACCAGATAGCAAATGTGAAAAATTGGGATACTTTTTTTGCAAGGGTGGGAGGGAGCAAAGTTGCATATATAAAACAAAGCCCCTAATATTGGGATGGTCCCAATAATATCGGGATGTCTGGTCACCCTAGACTATCTCCATATTGAGTGATAACTAGGGCAAAGATCTTCCCACATTAAATATTGGAGGGTGGGGGATCACAGATAAACATAACCTAAGGCTGAAGTTATGCCATGTAGTAGAGAAATGGGTTACGTGTAAAAATACACAAAATAGTTTGCTGTGTTATGGATCTGTCAACCCATAGCTATTAGCTGGAAGAATGGTCACAAAACTGCCTAAGCACCAAGATTCCCTTGAGAAAGGGGTGGAAAAAACCACTCTGATTCACCAGTATGGTGCAATGGTGGTTTGTGGATTTGTATTGGCCACTGGCTGTAATGGTGTATAGTGTATCTAATCTTGTCTTTCTAGGTATTTATATCCCACTCATCTCTGTGGTGAGTACCTTCTCAGGAAAGAATGTAAATTGTGTTGGAGGTTCAGATGTGCTTGCTTCTGTGCACTCCTATTGTAACATACTGATTACAATTCAGTCTACCTTTTGTTGATATTTGTGGAATTTTCAAAAGCACCTAAGTGACCTACGAGCTCAAGTCCCATTGCAAAATCCTACCCACTAAGGCAAGAATTTGTCATGACCTCAGCACCTGTAACTAGGATCAGGCAGACTTATGTATGAGCCTCCTTTAGGCACCAAATAAGTGGCCATATTTTCAGAAGAGCTCAGTATGTTGAGTGCTCAGATCATTTGGAAATCTGGCCATATGAGTCACAATGGCAGCTACTATTTGCTGTTCATCTTTGAAAATCTGGCCCTTATTTAGGAAACTAAATGGGAGCTTGAGATCTTTTTCAAAACATAGCCCGAACTATGCATCTGGAGCGCTTGAAGAAGGGGCACTGAGCTCTTCTGGAAATATAGCCTGATTAGTATGCTACATCTTTTCCCACTTGTTACAACCTGATGCTTAATTGCTGAGGAATAAGCATTCCATTGATAAGAATTTTAATTGGTAATGTTACAAGATGCTCTGCTTCTGCCCCTATTTTATATGTAGCCACCTGATGACACATGGCAATGGAAACAACAACAGTGCATCTGGCAGTTTGGGTAATAATATCAGTGCAAACCACTATCTTTGGATTCATGTGTACAGTGTATTAATTAATGATGAATTAATGTCCTAAAACTTTAAAGTGTGTTGCTTATTCAGCACAAATATTCACTTTCTCTTGAAGCTACCATGTAGCGTACCAGGATTTCATTTGACCATGACCATTTTCTGCCTGGGCATACCTCTCCTTTTGGTGAATTATTACTCTCACATGGATAGCACTGGTAATTCTGCAGATCTACCACACTGGACAGACAAAGACTATTGTTTGGGGCAGGAAATCTGCTATTCATCTTCCAAAATGAGTCATTTGCAATTCTTTTATGGGATCCAGTTTGCGGATCTGATTGACTGACTTGGCCTGAAGGCTGGAATTGTTTACTAAAATATGTAAAATTAATTTTGCAACTTCAGTAGTTTTTATATTAAATTTTGTAAGGATAAGACTTTATATCTGCAAGAATTTGTGGTAGTTTCTAAAACTATTCTGGATTTTGCAGACTATTCTCAACTATGGTGCTTCATTTAATATATGCTGTAAGAACTGATTGCATACAGTCAACATCCATCATTTCCTTTTAACTTACTGTATGTTGGGAAATCTCAGTGATTGCTTTAGACTTTAACCTTCACAAATGTAGATAACTTGCTACTTGATTCCACAGAACTACAATTTTGGTTATGTGGGGAATTTAATTGTATTTATTACAGCTAGGTTCAATCTTTGCCCTTGGGGGAAAAAATGAATATCCACTGCACTTTTCTCTTTTAAAAAAATTGTGGTTAACTCCAGACTTTGATCGCTATCATTTCAACTTTGGACTTTTATTAAAACTGTTTTGAGTCTGACACAACTGTAGTGACAGATAGAGTGGGAAGATAAATGTAACTTCTGAATAGGTTTAATATCAAAAGTGGATAACAGAGAAGGCAAGATATTTCATCTATGAAAACTTCACGTCCATAAGATTTGCCACTTACTGCTAATAATCCTTTCAGGCTTGAGGGGTCAAAAGGTGAAAATGATTGAGGTACCTTTTGCTATGAATATTTTACAAGCTGCATATCCCTTTTTCACTGAGGTCTATGTGCTGACTGAGGGCTTCTTCGGGATGAGTCCTTAGTTGACTGATGAATACAAAACACCCCTCGAACAAAAGGCATTCAAGATTAGCTGAAGACAAGTCAGCCTACTTTAGTTTCTGTGCATGGTACCTGGAGTATCAATGGAGATAAAACACTGAGTGACAGGTAACTGAAATACAGAATAATACAATATATTGTACTCCTATTGATTGCGGAAATAAAGGGAAAGTTTGCAAGTCACGGTAATGTCATGGGCAGTGATGAACTCTAGAGAACTCAAGGACCAAAAAGTAACATGAAACAAGAAGTAAAATGAAGATAATATTTGGTTACAGTACAGTTCTCAAATTGTAGTGAAACACATCCCTTTGCCTTTGAGTGTGCATGGTTTTTAAAATGAAGACAATGGGAAGAAACTGGCTGCTGAAACAATATAGCTATTTTCTTTTACTGTGGCCAGTAATGTGAACTTCTTGGAAGACATCTTCTTTCACCACAGTTTTGAGGCCCGGCACATTTGGAGACTCTGAAACAAAATTATCTTCTTCATGCATAACCATCTTAGGGTCATATCGTGCAAGGTGCTGGGGGACTTCAGGATACTCAGTACGGCACCAGACTAAGTCCTCCCTTTTGTTTGTTTATAGCACTGAAATGAGGAGCCAGTCTCCTTCAATCATATCTTAGCAGCTATTTTTTTTAAAAGGATAGTTTCTTAGCAAAAACCAATAATTGTTAGAATATTCAACAATTTTTCAACTCAACTCTTGTATGCAGACTTGGAAGGACCAGATTTTTATTGGTAAATGTCATTAAACATTGATTTCACTGCACACACAGAAACAGATGAAAAAATATTTCTATCAATCAAAATTAAAATGTATAGATAGGAAAAGTAAGAGACAAGCTGCGTGAAAAGTACAGTTTGATTTAAGGATATTTACTTTTTATATTTTGACATGTGATGTTGGCAATTTATGTTTTAACAGTTACAAAGTGCTAACTTTTTGAATCTCAATGTCCGCTGTCATTAAATAATCATTGTTTAATCCCCCCATAATCTGTCACCCCCCAAAACCCTGTAACTGTGAACATTTAAATTGATAAAAAATGAATAAACATAAATATTGATATTTTTGATAAATTTGATTGATCCATCAAAATAAAATCTGAATTCTTCCAAGACTATTTATATAACACTTTTCAACTTGAAAGTACTTTTCTAACTGATTTAGCTATTAATCTTCATAGCATCCCTGTGAGGAAGACAAAAACTATATCATCCCTATTTTATAATGAAGAAACTGAGGCAGAAAATTGTGGCTAAACTTTTCAAGAGACCTCTGAGAATGGCCGCCTCAGTTTCTGGGTGCTCAGTTGGTTCCACATAAGACCTGATTTTCACAGGTGCTGTCCAGCCCTGCACCCTCTGTCTCAATTTGCAGTTGTAGGTAATCCACAATTCTGAAAAATAGGTTGCAGGTGTCTCAAATGGGGGTTCAGAAACTGAGGAACCCAATCCAGAAATCATTTCTGAAATTGGCCTAAGTGACTTGCTTAAGGTCACAGGAGAATCAGAGCCACAATTAAAATATTAGCTTTCCTAGCTCCCAATCCTATGCTGAGACCACTAGACACACATCCCTTTAGATCTACCGATGAATGCAGAGTACCACACAAATGGCTGGAAATGTTTATATATTTTTAACATTTTCAAAGCATATTTTGGCACACGATAAAAATGCATGCTATATTGCTTGTCTTTACAAAGATGAGGTCCAATCTGGGTAAGTGGCAAAAGGGTAGCAGTATCTACAAACGAATAAAATTCTCTGAGTTAACAAGGTTTGTGTGTGTGTGTGTGGGTAGGGGCGGGCAGCTTGTTTATCTTTATCAGTCTAGTTTTCATACCACATACTTCACCCACAATTGGCAGCTCAACAGATACAAGCCCACAGGCAGTTGTGGAGGAGGCTGCTGTAATTTAGACCAACCCACTGGGTACCTAAAATGTACCAGAGTTGCCAACTTTCACATGGTAAATAAGCATCCAGACCTTCACAATAGGCCAAAAATCAAGCTAATCCCATTTCAAAACTAGGTGTAGTGGGGTGGTCACCCCGCTCCTGCCCTGAAGGGCTTAAAACAGCCTGGGAGAGGGCTGTGGCAGGGAAAACCTTGGCTGATTGTTTATATAGGCCACGCCCCAATCAGGCCACGGCTGGCCCTATAAAAGGGCTGAGGGCCAGAGACTGAGGCAGGACACTCTCTCTCTGGCTCTAGAGAGAAAAGGACCTGGTTGCCTGGGAAGCTGAGGAGGGTACGTAGGGTGGATCAGTGCTGGGGAAGGGCAGAGGGAGCTGGGGAGCTCCAGCCTAGCAAAGCCCCAGGCTGCAGGCTGAGTGAGGGTCCACTGAAGGGTACTAGGGCTGCAGAGGGGCAGCCCAGATATAGGCAGAGGCAGCTGGTCCAAACCCCCTTGCCGATGATGAGTGGTTATAGACTGCAGTCTGTCCCAGTGAGTGGGGGCCAGATGATGACTGGCAGTAGCCACTGAGGCAAGGTGGGGATAGGAGGTTGGGAGTTCCCCTGGGAGGGGAGACCCAGACAGAGGGGGTACTGCGGTGGGCAGAACCCCTGGGAAAAGGGCACTGGAGTCCGGGAGGCGACGCAAGATATCAGCCAGCAGAGGGCACTCTGCAGCTGGAAAAGAGCTAATTCCCTGGACAACCAGCAGGAGGCGCTGCGCCACTGAGTCGTCACCCCACGACACAAGGACAAAATAAGCCAGTCCCTAAGAACCCCAACACTCTATGTGACTGAATCCCCCGGTGTGCAGTCTGGAACTGTGGTGGGCCCACTGTGCACCCCTGACTCTCTCCCCTGCTTGTTCCCCTTTGTCCCTGCTTGCTGGGAGCCGATCGAAAAAAAAAAAAAAAAAGGCAACAGGCTGCAACAAGCTACAAGCCAAACAAACAGCTAGCTACAAGCCAAAAACTAGCCAATAAGCCAAAAACAAGCCCAATTTCTGTTTTGTTTTGTTTTTTTAGCAGGTTTGGCATGTTTGAAATGTATATGAGTGATTCTTCAGGAGGAGGAGGAGTCAATTCTCCTTCCCATTTTATGTCATTCTGGATGAATAGCTAGGTTTAGCTGGATTGCTCTGGGAGCATGTTGTCAGGGCTGTACCTAGCATGGGTGTTATGGAAATGTCTGCTGAAAGAAATGAGTCCTGCACCAGGATCTTAAGGTTGCACACGTTGGGCTCAGCCAGGTTCTCTAACAAGAGCAAATTCCATAACTAGAGGCCTTCTACCAAGAACGCCCTGCTGCCAGTCTGTTTGACTTATAATCTAGGTAGGCTCTGTCAGTCACAATGTTCTAGTGGAGAACAGAGAAAGGTGATCTTTAAAATAGACTATGCTTTGACAATAAGCATAGAACCCTTGAACTGTTCCAGGGGCTCAGAGAGTAGTCAACAGAGTTGGCAACATATTGGTATTATTAAGTGCATTTGTTTATTCACTTCCCTTAGCAGGCCAGCTGCTGCATGTTGGACCAAACGAAGCTCGTAGGTGGCCTGTTGGGTCAGGTTAAAGTAAAGTATGTTGCAGCTGTAATTCAGCCCTGATGTGACAGAAACATGGCTCCATGTACTGTAGCCAGGTACACATCTGAGGGAGAGTCTCCTGGCCAGAGGAAAATGGAAGAAGGCAATATTTTCTTCATGAGTTACCCCACACACTCCTTCCTTTCAGCCACTGTGCTTTAGAGGCAGCTGGGTTGCTTTGAACTTTTACTTTCACTTTAAAAGTAAATCAGCAGGTGGTTTAGTCTGAGAATTTACCATTTCTAGAGTGAAAGTAAAAGCTGAAAGAATAAGGAAGCACTCTTACCCTTCCATGCTTAGACATTAAACATTTTAATTTTAAATAAATATAAAATTATGCTCAATAGAAGCTGTTCATCTTCTTTTCTTCTCTCCCCCCCCCTCCCCCCGCAGCTATTTCTACTTAGCCTTCTACTACGAAATTTTCTCTGTAGTGGAAGGATATGTTAAAAATGAATGTTTTTAATGGTTATTGTAAAAAAAAAAATCTTAAATGTTAAGAACCACCCAATAATTGCATTAACGTATTTCAGAACATGTTTCGGGGGATTATTATCAATGTTAGTATTAATCATATTAATTAAAATTTCAGATGGTATTTAAGACCTAGAAGAATGAGGCACACAACTTCCATTCACTTTCAATAGGATTTTGGCACCTCACACCCTTAGACTACTTTGAAAGGCCCAACCCTCAGGTTATTAAGAGCTTTGGTTCAGATCTTTATCTGTTGTACATTGGTGTAAGGCCATTGACTTAGAGGGAGCTATGCCAGTTTATACCAGTGGCAAGTCACTGGACCATTGAAATGAAATTTGGTCATGTCTAAGGTCCCAATCCTATTCTCAGGTCTGCACTAGACAGATTCTTAACTTCAGTGGGAGGATCTGTGGATATAAAGTTCTGCCTTAGGCGATTCAGGGACAAGATCGGGGCCTCTGTATTATATCAATTTCCATCTACTGACAAAAGGCAAATGAATTATGTTTGCATTGCACAGGAACATAGCCAAGCCATGGTTGTTAACAATACACACACAGGAATATTTTCATATCCAGCAAGTATAAACATGTAGCAATTAATCATCATTAGATCCATTCATTTATATGGTAGAGTTTGAAATATTATCTACCACAGTAGTTACATAAACATGCTGTGACTGGGCCAGCTGAAGGTGTGAAATCAATCTCCCATTCCAGTACCAGGCCTGCAGCCCAGTGCCCTTGCAGTTGCTATTCCAACCAAGGGGCTGGGACTGCACCTCAGTACCTCTTTCATGCTGGGGCAGTGAAACCATGGGATCTGTGTAATCATGGCAGTGAATGCATGCTTCCAAAGCTGCCCTCCACACAATTCTATCTGCTGGCACTTCACTCACAAGTCCCCCCACAAAGACCCACCATAGGGCTTACGTGAATATCTCCTCTAAGCATGTATAAAAACTTCAACCCCATACAATCTCTCCATCATATTTAAAAATGAACATTACATTTTGTGCTATTAATGGCAAAGGCATAAGCCATTAAATATTGTAGGGCCTGCTCCTGCCAACATTTATTCACAGGAGATGTGCTTACCCATAATGAAATCTATAGGGTTCCACTTGAGTAAAGCTTCCCAGAGTCAGGAGATGTAACATTGGATGCCAACCTTGGATCCCCAAACCTGATCCAGTCTTCAGTGGGGATTCCACACAGGATCAAGGGTCATTCCAATCCCATTATACTGTTATGATGGGGCCTAAACACATGCCATATATCTTTCATTTTAATAGAAACAGTAACCTAGCCATTAGTGAGAAGTCTGTCCAGCCACCAGTTTGTTAATAAACAGGTAACATGATAAGAAATTACTGACAAATAGCCCACAATAAAATAATTTTACCCTGTTCAGATTTCTGAGTTTATTGAATTGTAAATAGATAACTATGCTGGCTCCAAAACATTCACTACCCATTTTCTGCCCCACTATTAACAGATAAGAGAAAGGAAGGGGAATTTGTGACTTAATGTGGTATATGCATCTCATGCCATCAGATTACCTCAGGGTCATCAAGTCATGCTTATATAATTTGATTTTAATTTATGGGGGAGGGGGTTGTTGGTAGGTTTCTGAGATTATGATTTTATTGAATGTCTGTAAAAATATCTGTTAGCTTGTAAATGGACTCTAATGGATTATGCTTCTTGAGTCTTCTCTTATATAGCTGTTCACCTTTGCATGGTATAGTAGACAAGTCACCTCTTGCATTGACTGCACACAGTACCAGCTATACCAAGTATATGTCAGAGGCCATAGTAATCTTGTAGTACAAGATTAGATAGGCTACAGAGACAAATTTGGCTGTAAACAGCATTTATACTACCCCAACATTGGGGCGGTCCAGTCCTTGGTATACAGTCGATAGCCTGAAGGCTGCCAGGGATCACTAGTGCATAAGGATGTCCAGTTTATGTCTTACATGCTGGGACCTGAGAGAGGCTGGTATAGGTATCACTGTGATGGCCTAAGAGAATCCCCCTATTCTGGATGTTGTGGCACTATGGCTGCTTTGCTGGAGTATCTGGATCATGGGATTTTTATTCCAAATTCTGGACCTGATTCTGATCTCACTTATACAGGGCAAATGAGGAATAACTCCTCTGAAGTCAAGGATGATTTGCCAGTGTGAAACTAGTGCAAGGGAGCTAAGTCTCAGCCTCTTGACTTTTTACCTGCTTGGAAAATAGTCTCTCACCAACATGACGTTGGTGATATGGTCACAATAGTGAACTGATTTGAAAAACACAACATTAACATTTGTTTTGAGCTATCCAGGGATATGATAAGTCGTGGAAGGGAACTCTTTTCAGGTCACCTAGTGAGAAGACTGAGGCAGTACTGAGTTTCTCTTGCAGCGCTAAAGGGAAGCTGTTTGTATTATAATTAAGGTTTTATAGCATAAACAGAAACGTTCTTTGAGTACTCAGACGTGGCAGTATAGGTAATTACCACTGCTTGGGGCACTCAGTGCACACTCCCACCAATTATTTTCACTCCTAATTGAATTTCTTATGCTACGACTCATGCATTTAAATGTTTTGAGGGAACATTCCAAAAACCAGCAGCTTCCCCTCAGCTTAAAGGCCTTTCTCCAGTCATGAGACTTTCTCTGCCTTCTACCACAGGCATGCTGTGTGGATTAGTGATTGCACTTTGAAGATTTGAAGTGCTACATAAACACAAGGGGACAAAGCAAAAGGAGCTCACCCTCCTATCCTTCCCCCTAGGGTGGGGGCCCATTGCTTCCCAGCACTTCCACTATTCGCAGCAGGTAAGGGATCTGAAGTGGAGAAGGTGGGGAATTTCTGGCAGTGGGTGGAGCAAAGGCAGCAAGTAGCTGCCAAGGGAAGAAGTAGCTCAGACAAGAGTTTCTTCACTAACAGAAGATCTATCCCGCTGCATTTTCTCCCTCCCCTGTTAATGGGAGGGGAACAAGGACAGCCTATGGCCTCAATGGCTGTTTTGGCAGTCAGGGATCTCCAGCACATAAGATTTCTCCAGCAAGGCTCCCTTGTCCCTGGCTATGCCCCCCTGCCCTAGGAGCACCAGCTGAGGCATCTCCTAGGTGAGGGAATTCTTAAATAGCTAGTTAAAGCAGCCATCAGAGTGGCAAAAAGCAGCCCAAGCATATAGGCTGCTCTGGCCTTCTGTGTTCAAAATTTGTACACACAATGACTGAAACTTTGCCCCACTGTGCCGGTACATTTTCCAAGGCAATAATGTCCTGGTCATAGAATACCTAAAGGATTACTTAAAGCTCTGGGTTGAAAATTTCACTCCTCAGGCACAATGGAACTTTGTACCACAAGGATAAAAATTGTTTGTGCAGGAGACAAAGCTTCTCAAGGACCTGTCTGAGACTGTGGAATAAGCTCCCCAGGAACTGAGGACCATCATAAACCTCACCACCTTCTGCTCCAAGCACAAGGCGCACATCTTCAACTTGCGCTCTGGAAGATGACCACTGAGCAGTTTGTACACTGAAAAAAGATATCCTCCCCTCCCCTCCAAAACTAAAACCCTACCAAAACATCACTCCACTGCACACACAATTCTCCCCCTGGACAGAGGGGGAGAGGAAGAAGGAGCCACATGTGACAGATATTAATCACAGCACTTAATAACACCCCTGCCCTCAGCTGAATGTCCCACTATTCATCATAAGCTCTAATACTGCTCCAGCTAAAGAAGATGCAACCTTGGCTCAAAGGGTGGACAATGTGTCTCTGGAGTAGAAAAGCCTGAATCCTATCCCAATGGGACCATGAAGTGCAGGTCAGGCATGGTGTATGGCATGGTGGTGACTATGAAATCCTGGCCTGCCACAAATCCAGTACAGGGTGTGCCTGATCAGAACCATTTTTTGACCCCAAAAAAAAAATTTTGGCTGCAAAAAATTCCAACCAGCTCTACTCAGCAGTACTGATTGCACAGCATTCAGTGTGCTCTTTGGGTATGTGTTTGTGCAACCCTGGCAGTGATTTTTCATTTCATGTTGTACTACAGTTATTGACAACAGCTTGTTGCAGAGACCATGCCAGAATGTTTTCCCCACCAATCTTTGTCCCTTGGAGCAACAACATGAATTTGTATGAATTTGCCCAGGGGCAGAGATGCTTTGTGTCCTCTCACACTAGCATAAAGCAGAAGTACCTCCATTGAGTTCAATGGCAAGATCCTACTGTCCCAAGTGGTTCATGATTAAGCTTTCTAATAACAAAATAACAGATCAAATTCTTTGCCCCAATCTGTCCCCTTAGCACCATTCCTATAGTGTGAATGGGATGAAATCTGGTCATAGTGTCTCCACTGAAGATTTCCCTGGTGTAGGGGAGTCCCCAAAGGGCATAGCTAGCTCCTAGATCACCTTCTCAGAGACCCCGGTGTGACATTGCACTCTATATGATTTTATGAAAGTATGCTGATGAGTGTGAATATAATGTAACTAAAATATGCTTCATGCAAAGGGTCTCTTGTAAGGTATCATTACAAAGCTTATAATCTAGTGAGTGTGGTCATCTTATGTGTATAAATTTATCACTCTTATATCTGAAACTAGAAATATGAAATATAACTCTCAGGGCCTATTGTAATTATGCAAAGTGTGAGCCATTAATGGTGGTTTGGAATCTTGATTGCTCCCATCAACCAGGACAATTGACTGTAGATGGCTCTGTTTTACTTGTAAGTCTTCCTGTATATGTGTGTGCTGGCAAGTGGGTAATGAAGTCTTACAGTGACGAGATCATGTCACCTGAACTGGAATCCATCTTTAACCTGGTGTTTTTCCATTGAGAAGGAGGGGGTGGGAACCCAGAGAGGTACAAAGGATTCTCACCTTATGCAAAAGATATATAAGTGGGTGGAACAGAACAAAGAAGGAGCCATCATGAGAAATCCCCTAGCTACCACCTGAGCTACCACCTGAGCTGGAACAAGGGCTGTACCAGGGGAAAGGATTGTGCCCAGACTAGGAAGGTGTCCAATCTGTGAAAGAAACTTATTGAAACATCTTTGAGGGTGAGATTTTATCTGTATTCATTTTTATTACTGTATTAGGCTTAGATTTGCGTGATTTATTTTATTTTACTTGGTAATTCACTTTATTCTGTCTGTTACTACTTGGAACCACTTAAATCCTATTTAATAAAATCACTTTTTACTTATTAATTAACCCAGAGTATGTATTAATACCTGGGGAGGGGGAGCAAACAGCTATTCATATCTCTCTATCAGTGTTATAGGGGGCGAACAATTTATGAGTTTACCCTGTATAAGCTTTATACAGGGTAAAATGGATTTATTTGGGGTTTAGACCCCATTGGAAGTTGGGCATCTGAGTATTAAAGACAGGAACACTTCTGTAAATTGCTTTCAGTTAAGTCTGCAGCTTTGGGGCATATGGTTCAGACCCTGGGTCTGTGTTGGAGCAGGCTGGCATGTCTGGCTCAGCAAGACAGGGTGCTGGAGTCCCAAGATGGCAGGGAAAGCAGGGACAGAAATAGTCTTGGAACATCAGGTGGCATTTCCCAAGGGGGTTTCTGTGATCCAACCCATCACACCCGGTGCTGGGGGGCTATGTTGGGCCAAAGAGGATGAGTGGCTGGAATGCAGGGTACTCCAGCTATGCTCAGTTAGTGTGGGGGGGGCCAGGGGTCCTGTGCCAGGTCTGGACAGAGAATCAACTAAGTGCAAGAGAGAATCTGACTTAATATGAGCAAATGGGCATGGGACTGAGAGTCAGGAGGTCTGGAGATGGATTCTGATTTCCGGTACACTGATGTAAATTCAGTGAAGTTACCCTGATGTGAAACCAGTGTTGGATTGGAATCAAACTGGTTTCTAATTCTGGATCTGCCAGTGACTTGCTGTGTAACTTTGGACAAGTTCCTTAGCCTCCCTGAACCTTTGCTTCCTGATCTGTGAATGGACGTAATGATGCTTACCCATCATTGTGTAGGGCTTTCACCTCTACAGAAGCCAATCAGCATACAAGCACTAAGAATTACTGTTTAATGCATACAAATACTTGTATCACTTTTAGTTTTGAAGCAATTGGAAATAAATGCACAAATCACCCTTGAGATTGTGGCAGAACCAGTGTCTATGCAGCTGGAGAGAAACACAGCAGAAGCCCCAAGTTCAGAAATGTAAATTCTCTCTGGGCTTTCCAGTTCATTTGCAGGGTTTGTTTTTTTCCTAGTGCAGCCAAAATAAACACAAACCAACCAAGTCTCTGGCCACAGTCCCTCCATACAGCTAAATAGTCTGTAAACTCCAATTCAATGGAAACAACTCTTGTAGGGCTTGATTCTGCCAGGTGCTCAGGGCTCCTGCCAAGTATTGCACACCCTAAACTCCCATAGAGGTCAGAGCTTGCTGAGGGTGCTGAGCATCTCACAAAAATGCTCAGCATCTTGCTGGATCAAAGAAAATCTGTAAAGAAACAATTATAAGACCAATATTCCCTCAAATTCTCCAAGCCATGGACAACTTTCCAGAAAGAAGATTGAATATGAGCTGGAGAAGTGACACACACCCTACAGGATGTTACTAGATTCCAACAGGGATCCATGCAGTTCAGGGCACAGATCTTTCTAATTTTGTGACAGAGCATTCTTACACTCGCAGTGTGCTCTAAATACTTTCTACTGAAATATAGCCCCATCCCTTTAAATGCACCTCTCTCAAGTCCACCTGAATTATGTGTGTTTCACCTCACATCATGAAGTGAGCACTGCACATAGCAATTAATTCCCCCTAACCCTGCAGTCTGATCACCGTCATCTATCACCATCTGGTACAACAGGATCTATTCAGCCCCGGGCTCATGATACCCTTGCCTGAGCGAGGTGTGACCGGTGGAGCGCCTATGAAAAGAATACCCACAGCATCGTGTCAGTGCTGGCAGCTAACTTGAGAAAACAGTCAAAAGTATTGAACACTACCAATTGTGGCACTGACAGCTTGTCTCTTCCTTTTGCACTGTATCAAGACCAAGAAGAGCGGTTGTAGAAATAAATAGAGCTAAAGAACTTACAGCACATGCCCCACCAGTGACAGTCCAGTATCCCAAAGTAAATCAACAGAATGTTCCCTAAATCCTGAAATTGAGCTAGACATGGCAGAGAATGAAAATTTTGCTAGGTCCCCCCAAAGGAGGAAATTCATTTTAAAATAACATCCAAATGAGGCTATGATTTTATTCGTTCCTCTGGAGAAAGCCCACTTGAACCTCTTGGCCACAAAGAAGTCAATATCTTCATTTACTGGGTAGAGAGTTTTCCATTGTGTCCTGAGCTTTTTCCTGGCTGTAATGAAAAATGTATTCTTGCTCAGCCTGGGCTGAATTTTGAAACCTCTGCATACAGGCATATTCTACAGGCAATGGACCCAGGACAATATGCCACGACTCAGAGAAAAGTGGTGACTGTTGAGCTACATAATGGAATCTCTGTGGTGTCTGCCTAATCTGGGTTGCTCTAAGGTACACCTGCTGTCAGTGCCTCAAAAGGGCCAAAGCTGCAGTCAGGGATCAGTGTAGTGTGGGGTCATCTTATACACGGCCCCTTTCCTCCAGCCACACCCCCACACTAGCAGCAAGAGGCTGGGGCATGGCATAGGAATCTCTACCTCAATTCTGTGCCATGGGAGGAGAGTTCTATGCCTTGCACTCAGGTCTCGCAAGGCCAGATGGACCTTCTCTATGACTAGAAGCTGTCAGTGATGGAGTGCAGCTCTGGACAGTCTGGCCTAAAGTGTGCACAGGAGAAGCAAAAGTAGCATATCAATGGGACACGTGAGGAGGAGGTAACAGGGAAAGCAACTAACAGTAGAGCATAAGGGAATGCAGGACTTCCCACTGTTTTAACATTCCCTTCCATCATCTCTAGCACTTCTGGAGCCCATTCAGCCCTAGTAAGAGTAGAGGCAACTTCCAGTAGCTTACACCCAACCAGAATTGTGTCCTGGCAGAATACCAGACTAGTGTTAAGTTACACAAGTTTTGCAAGCCACGTGAATGGCAAATTGGTACAAGTTACTCTATTTGGTCACCTACACTAGTTTGCTGACTAGCCTGCACCTGACCTATAACTTCCACCGCCCTTTCCATCATTGCTGACTTATGATCCAAGAGCAAACCATTCACAGCACATTATTTACACCTCTGTTTCATTTTATTTGTGAATTGGCTGTAACAGGGACTGAGAATCATGGGTGGGGGCAGACAGGAGTACTATCCTGGGGCTAACATCCCTGATTCAAGCACTGAATCTACTATTAGAGGAGAATTATTATTTTTACTGTTAGACAATTGTCTTTCTGTGAGGCAACTGACAGTGATTTACCCCAGAAATGTCTGGCTGCTGACTGGGTAACTAGCCAGCAAATACAGGATGAGACACATCATGCCAGCTGCATGTGATCCATCGCTGACCCAGCTGCAGTACATGATATGTGCTGGTTTCTTTGCTCTGGACCGGTTAGTAGGAAGCTACATTAAGGAAAGGGAAGCGCCAGCACAGCTACATGACTTTTAGTCATAACTCCAGTTCTAAATGAATTGAGTCCTGTCTACTTTAGAGACCAGGGTCCTGGTTCCCCACTGCATTTTAGCAGTTACATTGATGGGATTCCATTGGCCTCATTTACTGATCTAAACAGAGTAGAAAAGTCAGACCCCATCTCCCTCCATGAAAGACAAGAGAATGCTGGTGGCAAGACCTTCTAACTGAAGAGTCCTCAATTCTGGAAATTATGCACTCTTTGGTGTGACAGAGCCCAAATCTACTCTGAACTTCTGGGTATGTTGCAAAGCCCCTTCTCTTTTCTCAGGAGAGGTGGGTATGGGGAGAGTTATAATATTGGTAGGTGGGGAGGTTTGTAACTGATATTGGTTCAATTTAATTTTAAATTCCTGTGTACATTTGCCTACAGTATTGGAAAGGTGCATTTTTGTAACCTAAAAAAAATAAAGTGAATTAGGAGACCCTTTATCAAACAATAATGTCACAAGATGCACAGTAAATAATTACACACAGAAAGGGCACGATCCTCAGCTGATCTAAATTGGCATAGCTCCACTGAAATAACAAGGGTTTACACCAGCTATGGATCTGGCCCACAAATTATATCAGGCTTTATGAACTGATTAAATTTGCCCATCAAATGACAAGGACTGGCTCAATGACAGGAAAATTAGAAATTTACAAAGAACTACAAAGACAATGGGATAATGTTCTCAGAAACAGAGGGATTTGGGCCAGGCTAGGGTGCTCATCGTTCTAGCCCCAATCTGAAGCCCATTTAATTTGTTGTGGTTATTTCTCACTTCTCTGCTTTTCTCTCCTTCCCCTTTTTGTCCTGTATGGGATAGCAATACTGTTGAAGGCTGATAAGACAATTCTTGTAGCAAACAGAGGCAGTGGGACCCAGATCCATTGAGGAGCTGGGTTTCAGGCAATTCCTTCTGGTGGCAAACACTCAACCTGCATGGTCTTAACTGTCAAGCAAGTCAAGTTGCCTAATGTGGTGCCCTTACTCAGCTGAGTTGTTCCTTTGACTTCAGTGAGGATGGGAGACAGGACCATGCTGGGCGGCTGGAGCGTTCTGGTTTTGACCTCGGTTACTTGTTATCAATCACAAAGCTCTAAAATCTTTCCACTCAGGAACTTAGCAGAGAAAAGTCATCAGAAGTCTTGCTTCTACTCTCACATTGATGTTACACTGCTGTAATTCCATTGATTAAACTTGGACCCACTTGTGACTTACACTGGTGAGAGCAGAATCAGGCCCAGAGTTTAATTATCCTAAATTCTCTTTCATAGTCATGTTAGTTTTATAGAGTATAAATCAATTTGTCCTAATAGGGGAATAGGTTCCTGGCCTGTCTAGGAGTCACTGGATACATAATTGCTCTCTTGCAGAGATTAACACCATATCACGCTGTTAGGACTGTTTATGAATCCTGCAGTGCTGATGAAGCCTACAGTTTAGAAACCATCCATTGCCTATGACTACAATTCTGTATGCTGCTACGTCACAAACAATTGTTGCGCAAGTGCTACATTTAATTAAAGGCCTGTCATGGCTGAAGCCTCAGTGTGGACAACAGAAACCTAACCCAAAAAAGGCCTTTCTGTTGATTAGGCAGCTTTAAGCAAAATAGGATTAAGGACAGGGATACCGCTACATAGAGGAATTGGATATGGCTATCACAGAGAAGTGGAAGTGGCTGGGAAGATAAAAAGAGGGATATTTTTTGAGGAATTCAAATCAATTAATGTCTTTCAAAAAGAAAAAAGAGAATTTAGCTACAAATTTACCCCTTTTTAATACTTTATTTGAATTCTTTAAAACATTGACTTTTAACGCCGAGTTTGGACAAATAAAGTCACTAAATTCTAAATCTAAGGGAGAAAAATCAAAGAAAAGTTAGTTCAAGCTCTATGTCTAGAGGAACAAAGAATAAATACCAGTCAAACCAACATGTAGCTCAGAATCTTGTTTGGTTCATTTTGGTTGTTTTCTTTTTTTTTTTTTTTCTTTTTCTGAACAAAGAAAAGTCTTTGCTTGTGATGGTTCTTGCTGGATTAGGGAAAAAAATCAAACAGGCAACAAATAATTTTACCATTACCAGGTAATATGTGTTAATTGCTCAGTTTATATACTCTGAATGACATACCATTAGAGACTGTGTATGCATTGTAACTAGAGCATTAATAAATTTAAAATGTGCCTATTAGGATGACAGCTTTGGAGGTGCAAAGGAATAACAGTTATCACTTGGCAGAAGCAGATCTCACCCCATCTGCCGAGACTTTGCATACATTTTCAGCTTCCTGAGCAATGATTAGGGCTGTCAGAACCTCTTTAACCTTCTAACTGCTGGTCCCAACTGGCCTTAATTAGAGACTAATGAATTCAGAAGATGCAGGCCGTGAGGAAAACTGCCTTGACAGTTTGTGTACAAATTAAGCACCAATTACTTCATGCATCTTTTGCATTGCTGATACAAGTCTCTGTTATTATTTTTGAATATGGTCATTTTAGCATAAACCGAGAACTTTGCTAATGTATTTTGTCATTTTTATGGCTCATCATAAAAAAAAATACCAGGAGGGTCATGAATATGTGAAATAAACTACTGTAGATGATAAAAGAAATGCATTTTCCTCTAGGGAATATCATCCAACCTTTTTTCCCCCTATTATTATGTTTAGTCACATAATGATCACAGTTTAAGAAACAGACCAAACATGGTACCCTGAATATTAGTATTGTGACTGCTGTTATTAGCATAAGAAAGAAAACAAAAATGAAGAAAGAGTGTTGTGGTTCTGTGGTGTCAAAACTTTTTCACCTGCCTATGTGAACAGAACATTATTGACACCGTTAGAGTTCGAAAAAGGAATAAAGTTGACAATGTACATACAGATTAGCTCTTAGTTTTGAATGCCCCCCATTCCTTCTTTTCCAACCCAGAAGACATAATACTGACTCAGTCGTCACGAAAACACCAATCTATAACACTACCAAAACCGCAGACACATAAGCAAGAGTTGCCAATGTGTGGGAGTGTTCAGCAGAGTTGGCTGTATGTTGTGTTTAGGATGAGGCAGTGATATGCCTACCCTCTGGTAATTCTGCGAGAGGAGAGGTGGGGGCAAGCCTAACTATGAATTGTTTTCTATTTCTCTGGTGCAAAGGCTATGGGTGGAGACGAGTCCAGCTAAGTCGCAGAGCTTGCCTGAGATGCAGGGCACTCAAAAGAGTGGAGCACTGGACAGCCATTTGCTTTATCTGACACTGGGGTTATATCCCCCCATTGTGCATTGTTGACATTGGTAAATCTTTTCATTTGTGTGAATACATGTGATTTTCCCATTCTGTCTAGAAAATGAGGTTCTACTGTATAAACCAAGATTTTTATTTACAAACATTGCAGATGTCACTATTGAAAGACCTATGGTCTTCTCTCTGGGAAAAGACCCTGCCAGAAGATCTGAGGGAGGAAAGCTAGAAGAGAAAGTAAGAGGTGAACTATCTGTGTAAGAATGTGCAGTGTAAGTCTATCACTGACTTACCAGGTTACACTTCTGTCCACATCTCAAGCACTTTGAGATCTATGGATGTAAAGGGCTATATAAGAGTTATGGAGAGTTTCCATAACTCTCCAGCGCATTATCCACGATCTACAACCTATCCTGGAAAATGATCCCTCACTCTCACAGACCTTGGGAGGCAGGCCAGTCCTCGCTTACAGACAACCCCCCAACCTGAAGCAAATACTCACCAGCAACTACACACCACACCACAGAAACACCAACCCAGGAACCTATCCCTGTAGCAAACCTCGTTGCCTACTCTGTCCCCATATCTACTCTGGCAACAGCATCAGAGGACCCAACCACATCAGCCACACCATCAGGGGCTCATTCACCTGCACATCCACTAATGTCATATATGCCATCATGTGCCAGCAATGCCCCTCTGCCATGTACATTGGCCAAACCGGACAGTCCCTCCGCAAAAGAATAAATGGACACAAATCGGACATCGGGAATGGTAACATATATAAGCCAGTAAGTGAACACTTCAATCTCCCTGGTCATTCTATTACAGATTTAAAAGTCACTATCATTGAACAAAAAAACTTCAGAAACAGACTTCAAAGAGAAACAGCAGAACTAAAATTCATTTGCAAATTCAACACCATTAATCTGGGCTTGAATAGGGACTGGGAGTGGCTGGCTCACTACAGAAGCAGCTTTTCCTCTCCTGGAATTGACACCTCCTCATCTGTTATTGGGAGTGGACTACATCCACCCTGATTTTTGAATTGGCCCTGTCAACACTGGTTCTCCACTTGTGAAGTAACTCCCTGCTCTCCATGTGTCAGTATATAATGCCTGCATCTGTAACTTTCACTCTATGCATCCGAAGAAGTGAGGTTTTTACTCACGAAAGCTTATGCCCAAATAAATCTGTTAGTCTTTAAGGTGCCACCAGACTCCTTGTTGTTTTTGTAGATACAGACTAACACGGCTACCCCCTGATACATGGAGAGTTTTATTTATTCTGCTTATTATCTCCTTTGAAGCACTACAAATACATCCTGAAGCAGCATTAAGAATGTGAAAAGGGGACGTTACACTTAAAGTTTTCTGTGTTTTTGCTACTCAATACAGTATACTCCTGTTTATCCAAAATCCTATTATCTGAACTTCCACATTATCCAAATCCTTTCCTTGATCCCCAGGTATCTCATACTGGGAAACAAGGAAGGGATTCAGATAATGTGGAGGTCCGGATAATAGAGCAAAGACCCCTGGCCAGGATTGAGAGGAGGAAAATAAGGCCCCCTGGCTGCAGGGGAGGCCACCAGGAATCTGGTTGTCATAGTGGACCACAAACTAAATGTGAGTCAACAGTGTAACACTGTTGCAGAAAAAGCATACATCATTCTGGGATGTATTAGCAGGAATGTTGTAAGCAAGACACGAAAAGTAATTCTTCCGCTCTACTCCATGCTGATTAGGCCTCACCTGGAGTATTGTGTCCAGTTCTGGGTCCTACATTTCAGGAAAGATGTGGACAAATTGGAGAAAGTCCAGAGAAGAGCAACAAAAATGATTAAAATTCTAGAAAACATGATCTATGATGGAAGAGTGAAAAAATTATGTTTGTTTAGTCTAGAGTAAGAGAAGATTGAGAGGTGACATAACAATTTTCAAGTTCATAAAAGGTTGTTCCAAGGAGGAGGGAGAACAATTGTTCTCCTTAACGTCTGAGGATAGTACAAAAAGCAATGGGCTTAAATTGCAGCAAGGCCAGTTTAGGCTGACATTAGGAAAAACTTCCTAACTGTCAGAGTGGTTAAGCACTGGAATAAATTGCCTAGGGAGGTTGTGGAATGTCCATCACTGGGGATTTTTAAGAGCAGGTTGGACAAACACCTGTCAGGGATGGTCTAGATCATACTTTGTCCTGCCTTGAGTTCAGGGGACTGGACTAGATGACCTCTCAATGTCCCTTCCAGTCCTATGATTCTCTGAATGGCTCCTGCGGCAGTGCAGGGACCCCTCTGCATCCCTGATGTCATGGGCGTAAGTGAGCAGGGCCATGGCAGCGGAGCTGTAGAGGGGTCCTGGTGCTGCTACAGGGCCAGAGACACTGGATCCTTTCAGGTATTAGGTGTGGGAAGGGCTGTGGTCCTGGCAGGGCAGAGCAGAGCCTTAGCCAGGGATCTCTGCTTTGCCCTGCCAGGACCACTGCCTCCCCTCCTCTCACACACACATGTAGGGAACAGGTGTCACCAGCCCAGTGGCAGTGCAGGCAGCCCTCTACAGTCCCACTGTCACAGGAGCGAGTGAGTGGGGCAGACAGAGACACCCCTCCCCCAGCCCGGATTGTGAGGAGGAGGTGGAGGAGAAGATCTTAGCTGCAAGGGAGGCCACCCCATTGCTGAATGGCTCTTGCCATCTCAATCATCCAAACTCCTCATTATTCAAACAAAATCCATGTCCCCCAGGCTGTTTGGATCATTAGGAATATACTGTACACCATGCTCACCTTTCCCTACCCACAGTTCAAGCACTGCCCCTGAAATGATCAGGCGTTGTGGGCTTCTAGAGGAGACATCCAGCGCCTGCCCTCATGGCATCTTAGTTTTCTTAACAAAAAGAAGGAATCCCACTAGTACTGCAAATATGTTCTAATATCTTCTAAGATATGCCAAATCCTCCACAGAGATAAATGAAATCTTCTCATCTCTTCCAAGAGGAGATATGGAGCATTAGGCCAAACTTTAAATCTGTGAGGTCACTGTTGAGAACTTTGAAAATGAGTCAAGTTGGTGGCAATTTAAAGAGCATTATATGGTCAGCAGCTGTAGGTCTTGAATCTGCATTAAATAAAGCCCTAATTAATATCTCAAATTAAATTTTATCTTTGTCCACATACAATCATAGATGCCCTCTTGGCCCAACCCCACATCAGGCAAGATCTTCCTTTACATAACTCTCACTAGCATTTTATGAAAGTTATTTTAGATGCCTCTGATGAAGTCTCAACTACCTCACTAAGCACGCTAAGCAATTGATTCTACTGCCTCATTGCCCTTATCACTGAACTTTGTTTTCTGATATCTAACCTGAATATTTTATGCTTATTTTATACCATTACAACATACTTTTACAGAAAATAGTCCCTTGCTCTTTCCCCAGACAATACTTCCCAAATATTTCCACAGTGGTATCCTATTTCTTTCCATCACCTTTTTTCTGGGCCATTCAAGTGAAGTTCTATCAGTGGAACTTTAGATTTCATACCACCTATTCTTAATTAGACAGTATCAATAGAGTACTTGGTGATAGTCCCACAGCTGGGCCAGTTATGAAGATACTATCTAGAGAGCTGGGTTCAATTTTCTGCTCTACTACAGACTTCCTACGTGCAAGTCACTTCATCTTCATGTGCAAGTCCTTGTGCAAGTCACTTCATCTTACTATGCCTCAGTTCCCCACCTATCAAATGAAGATAATAATTCATTTCCCTACCTCGGGTTTGTTGTGAGGGTAAATACATGAAAAGCTCGTGAGGTGCTCACATGTTATGGGGCCAAATAGGTAGATAAGATAAGGGGGGCAATCTAGATACATAGGAAGGCAAGCGGTAGAACTTTTTAAAAAGTTTAGGGCCAGATTTTTAAAGGTATTTAGGTGCCTAGTGTGATTTTTTTCTAAGCACCTAACACCAATACTTTTAAAGTGACTTAGGAGTACTTCAATGGGATTTGTGCTCCTAAGTCAGCTAGGCTCTTTTGAAAATGCTACCCCCTGCCTCTTAGGATTTACAGTGTAAATCCCATTATTGTTGCAATCGTGCTTTTAAAACTTTCTCTAACTTCTCAATATCCTTTTCATAATGAAGGACCAAAAACTGCATGTATTTATTTCAAGTGCAGTTTTATCAAAACAGCATCAATAGGCATTACTCCACCTTTTATTTTACAAGTTACCATTTTATACATCCACCCAAGGATGGAAGTTTCCTTTCTTTTTTCTTTGCAATCTATTGTATCATGAGCTCCTATCAACTTTCAACCCTTAGACATTTTTCTACATTTCTGCTTTCCGTGTAGCAGTCTCCCACCTTGTGTATGGAAAGGAGTCCAAACCATGGATTTGGATCCTTTAAACTTGTGGTATTCACATTCAATTCATGCTCTTTGTACAAATAGGCCCATGCTTTGAAATTCACATGCAAATCTGAATTTTCCCAAAGCTCTGGAGGTGAATCTGGTGTTGTGGTTCGGGCCTGTCTCTAATCTATATATTTATTTCTCAATTGATGTATCACCTTAAATGTATCTATATTAACTCTCATTCTGTTTACTGGATTTACTGTTTACTGCCCATCCCTATGAGACTGATAGATTATTCTGCAGTTTTGATCTACCCTGTCTGGTGTTTTTATCCCTCCTCATTTAGTAACAAATAGAAGGAATATAGAGTTTACATTATCATCTAGGTCACTGTTACACAGTACACAGTTCAGTCCTGTTCTAGGACTTCTAAAACCTTCAGATAAACAGGAGAGACAGATGAATGGGGGAGCTGGGAGACCAGCTTTGAAAAGGCCATTTGTCTTGTCAGCAGCCTTGGAGCATGATGAAGATATGCTAGCTTTGAAGAAATCCTGGAGACATAACTGAGTTTTGGTTTTAACTAAGTTTGTATTGTAGGTCAAAGAAAGCAGGTCAAAACTACTTTCTTCATCTATATGGGTATGTGGTCATGTCATCCTCTAGTGGCTGGCCCACTGGGAGAATAAGGGACTTACTACCACTGCTAGTTAGAGGACAGATCCTCCAGCTTGAAGAGCAGAGACCTGTATCTGGGAAATCTAAACCCTAGGGTTCTTGTCGCAATTTTCTCAGGATGGGTCTAATTTCTTTAGGACAATAACTCTATCTGTTGCCTTCAGCATGTGGATTTGTTACATCAGTATTTCCAAGCCCCATTTGATTCCCCCATTTTGAGGTTACTTCATGAATAAATCACTCACTGCCTGAGATGAATCAGCCAGGTACTGTGTATTTTTTCCCCTTTCTCCACATTGACACTCCGATTTGACTGCTACATGACGATAGAACACACGCATTTCAGCTTCTGAATAATTCCACCTCACAAAATCACCTCTTCCACTTCACGCAAGATGTCCAGAATCCCAGCATAACTGATTTTTTTTCAGCCTTCTTTTTATGAACTAAAGCTCTCAGCTTTTTACTAGCTGAGAGGTCTGGATCTCTATTCTGCTTTCCAGTTTTATTCTTCCATCTGGTAAGTCCATTCAGTTCATCTATCCCACCAGACCACCAAAAAAAAAGGGGGAAAGGGCGGGGGAATTAAGTAAACACAGATTAAAAATCATGGAGCAGTTAGTAGCCCCCTTATACACAATATTTATATTTAACTACTGTACATGGAACCAAAGCATCACCTAAAAAAAAAGCACTCTATGTATAAAAATTTAAAACCACATTGATAACCCATCTGGCATGCTCCTAATTATGAATCTCTTAGTGGACTAATATTCCCTTTAGAAGCAAAACAGTAAATATAACAAGGGAAACATGATTATTAATTTCTGTTTGCTCTGTCTTTCAAGACAAACACTCACTCTCATGTGCTCCCAAAATTTTTCACAACTGGAATTTATTGAAGTAGTGACATGACACCCTAGTTTTGATCTACCCTGTCTGGTGTTTTTATCCCTCCTCATTTAGTAACAAATAGAATGAATATAGAGTTTACATTACACACTACCCATTAATTAGACATTTAAGAAAGAAAAGCACATGCTGTTCTTCAGCAGGAAGGCAATGTTATCAAAAGCATCATACTGTAAAATGCATTTGAACCATATATATATATATGAATGAAGCTATTCTGGTTTAAATATATATATATATATTGGAATGACCCAACTTTCACCTCTATAGTTAGGGCCCATCTGACCAATCTTGGGTCCATAAAATTCATTCCTCCTGCAGAAACAAAGCATAATGGTTGATTATCCATGCAGACGCTTCCTTCACTTTCTAGAGAATTCTGCTATTTAGGAGGTGTTATCATTGTGCAACTTATTTTGATGGGCATCGGCTTCCCTTCTTTCTGCACTGAAGTTGGGAGGAAAAGAATGTTGTGGCTTGTGCATGGAACAGTGCCACACGTCCTCTGGTTGAGTGAGAATTTGTTTTCCTGCTGTATATTTTGTGCTATGGATAATAATGGCATATATAGCTTCCTCACTGAAATGTGAACAGTCTGGCTCATTAAGAGCTAAATCCTTAAGTCTTTACTTAAGGCTACATTATACCATTCATTTCAAGCAGAACTCCCCCTTGAAATCAATGGAGAAATTCATGGAAGGGGGCCAGATGAAGAGGAAGACTAGGGAAGTTCTCTTCACAGTTTTCTCTTTATTGTCTCACCAGGGATTGGGGTTTGTTTCCCACACACAAGGAACTGGGTGAGTGCCACCTTTTTGGAGTATCTATAAACAATGTAATACCAGCTCCTGCCCCACTGGGTGCTACTTCTCAGGAGTGGGGTTGGAGTTTTACAGCTCAGAAGGGATCTGTGCAAAAAGTCAATACTGACTCCCTCCGGATTAGCTCTGCTGTGGAATCCCTGAGGAGGTGGTGGGGAATTATGTGTGTCCTTTCCTGCTCCAACCAGGGCTTCCTTTTGTCCCCACAAGTGGATCCTCGGCTCTGCAGGAGGCGGGAGGGGTTGGCAGCTTCTGAGGGAAGCCGGGGAGGAGGAGATACCCCAGCAGCGCCGTTCCCTACTTCCATAGCCGGGTGTGGAGCGCCTCCCCCACTGGAGGGGGAAGAGCCAAGCTGGGGCTGAATAAGAACTTCCTGATTTGGTCCTAACTGAAGACACATGGTCTGAGCAAGAAATTCCTTGCCCAGATTTTCAACACAGACTAGTGGTTTTGGGTGCTCAGCCCTTGACTCCTTAAAGGGGCCTCATTTTCAGAGGGTCAGTGGGTGCTAAGCACTTTCTGAAAATCAGACCCCTTTATAACATCTCAGTCTGTGTGCCCCAAAATTGAGACATCCAGATTCACCAGTCACTTTGCAAAGTGTGAATCCCCCCTATTCTATTTCTGATTTTTGTCCTAATGAAACAATGTACACCTGTTGTTCGCCTATGCTCCCTCCTCAGCTGATCCCATCTATCCACTACACTACCTACCTGTTCCATTATAGTGTCATGTAAGGCTGATTTGCAAGCATGTCAAAGCCTGCTGATTTTGTGTCTCCAGTTGTACAAGTCTTGCTGTCAGCCTCTCTAATTTCCCCTCCCCACCCCCACTGCCATCGTGTGGATATCTCTGAATTTGATAGCTCGACAGACTGAGCTGCTCAATATCGATTACCAGCTTTAAGAAATCTTTTCAGTTCAGTCCTAGGCTTATCTGCTTTGGTTGTCACATGGTCAGGGATGATGGCATCAATACAGATTATGAATCCGTCTCAATGCCCTATAAATCTGCAAGTTTCCCCATTTCAACCTTCCGCCACCCTAAACCATCTTAAGTTCTGCTGGGAAGTCAGCCTGTGCTAAGTAGTGCAATTTAGAATATACAAAAGGGTGGGAAATGAGAATCCAAGAGGGGTTTAACAACGTTCTTGTTCAGACATCTGCTCCCAGCAAGGGCATCTAGGGACCTGCCGTACAATTTTTTTTCCTTAAAGATGATCACCATGTATGTTACAACACATAAAAATGTAAAACGTTGTGACAGCCAAGTAAGCCATGAAACATTAAATCTCGAAGGCCCATATGCTCCTCTCCGCTAATGTAAATGGAGAGGAGCAAAAACTCAGTGGAAGCTGGCAGGGGGAAGCAGTGGTTCCACAACACACTCCCCATTTCCTCTCAATCACATGGATTACCTCCCTGCCCAAGCATGTGGGGACAGGACTCTCAGCATGCAGGGAATAGGGGGGGGCAAAGGGATAGAATGCTGCTCTTTGGGGCACCATTCCCCATCAAAGCCGGGGAATTTCCTAATGGAAGATAATGATGACCCCTTGGTACTCTGAACTTCCAACCCACACCTCCAAGCAGTGGCTGGCTGGAAACCTATGGGATCAAATGGGAAAAGAACCCTGAGCTGCCAGACACGGGGACCTGTTCTTTGAATGCTATGGATCCATGGGATTTCTGTGCCATTCTCAGGACATCAGCAAGTCTGAGTGATCTCAGCACACCTTCCTGCAGGCCGGTTCCACAGCAGTGGGGAGGGGGGGAATCCTTGCCTCCCAACAGAATGCTTTGAAAGAAACTCCATGAACTGAAATTTACCGAGTTTCTCAGTCCCTCCTGAGAAGATGTTATGCACAATACAGCCCTAAAACAGGAAGATATTTTGGAACCACTCAGATTCTATTTATCCAACAAAGCTCCAAGCCTTAATGCCTATAGGTCCTGATCAAGATCAAGGCCCCATTGTTCCATCTTCTGTACAAACCTATCATGAGATATGATCCCTGCCCCCAAAGAATTTACAATCTAGGAATGTTTTAACATGTATCTTTCAGTAGTTTCCACTAACATTTGTTAAATGAATGAATTATAATATACAAATAAGCAGATTCACTGTGTAGGTCAACCTGCAGCATGGTGTCGATGGCTCTGGGCAGGCCTCCAATATCTAACACTGGTCCCCGAACTCCAGAGCATAACTGTACTTTGGGGCTGCTGTCCAATTGCAGTAGTAATTAGAGACAAACACCTAATGTAGCCAAGGGAAAACCAGATGGGAAATAACTTGTCCCTTGCTTGGGGGTGCATCTTTGCCCTCTGCACAGGCACGGCTCCTCCTGGTTTTGGATCCCTAGTGTACACTTTACTATTGAATTCACTTATTGGAAGGGTAGAGTTATGCTTTCAGTAAGTGCTTGATCCTGCAAGGTGCTGAGCACTCTCAGCGCAATCCAGCAACGCATTTAAACATAAATACTGGGCCGCCCATGCTTAAAGTTAAGCAGCTGCTTAAGTGCTTTACTGAATCCGTGCCCGAATGCTCAGTCAGCATCTTGCAGGGTGAAGCCCTAAGAAATTTTCTTTTGTTTGCTGGTGAACAACAGCTGTTTGAAACCCATGTGATCTTGAAGAAGTGAAAACCATACTGGGCTCACTGAAGGGGGAAATAAAGGCTCCATGGCATGACATCTCTAATATTTTGCCATAGGTGAACATATGCACACACCTAAAGCTGAATATTCAATATCCCTCTGTTTTAATTAATCGTTATGATTGAGGAAATCCAAGATCCCATAGGGAAAGAATTGAGCTGGGACATCAAATTAGGAAAACGTGTTTTCAGAAATGAATAGAATGGTCTTCATTAATTCAATAATGACAGAAATATTTACAATGTAATTACATCCATTCTTTTCCTATTCAAATATTATTTTAAGGGATTCTTGGCATGGAAGAGACTTTCTTCAAAAATCCTGACCCAATGTCAGGAAGAGAACAGACCTAAGTCTCTTAATCTAATGGCTGTTACTGAGGGGTGACTACTTTAGCAATGCTCAGCTGAAAAATGAACTTTGCAATAAACGACCTTCACAGAAGAAGACTATTCATGTTAATTAGTAGCTCTTTTCAAACAGGATTCATATATGCATTAGGCCATGTCATTTTGAACAATGCCAGCATTGTAGTAAACATCAAGACAAGACTCAAGTATAGTTATCAACATTTTAGAAAACTCCAGTTAGGATTTTCCCTAAGATTAAAAGTTGCTGCTACTGATGTATTGCACAATGGTATCTCTCCTAATGGCTTTTAGCTTTTGCCACTGCCAACTTTTTATATTTAAAATCCATACAATTATGGACAATTTATAAGCATTATGAGGTTCTCTCTCTTTATTTCCCCCCCCATTGATTCTTACTGATTCAACCAGCTTTTATACCCAGCAAATCAAATGCATTTTGCTTGCAACACTACATTCATTCTCACATATCCCACTTTCTTCTTATTATTAGTATTACTTATTATGCATATTTAATTTAAGAATGCATTTTCTCCATTAAAAAATTAGAATATTTTGAAGTACTAGAAAGTGATTATTTGTGTTAGTTTCCTTTGCTTAACCATTCAACTGCGGATGTGGTCTTTCTAAAGTACATGCCTAAAGAGCATTGAAAATGGCAAAAGGAGAATGCCAAGGGGAAGAAAAATAACTAAATAAATTAATTCCCAGAATATAGGATATTATTTTTGCATATTTTGTCAAAATATACCTCCAGGGATAGTTTCAGCCTTTTAGAAATCTGTTATCTTGGCAGGACAAACTTACTACAACAAACCTGATATACAAACATGTTCTTAAGAGATACAACAAGACATAGGGGAAAATAAGGAAAGTATGTATTACTGATTCTGACTGAGTTTGGAGTCAGATTTATTGATTTATTTAATTTATTTATACAGTGTCTCTCTTGTTGCACATAAGCGCCATACAGCCAAACCCAAGTACAAATTGGTAATGAAAAAAAAATCCAACCAACCAACCAACCAAGTACAATGCAGACTTACATGGCATAAAAAAACACTTAACCCTCAAAAGGATCACTTCCCAACTAATTAGGGTATTAACAATAACTTTATTATGGAGGTAGCATTCTAAGACTCTGATTTATGAAAAGCATCATCTGTGTTCCAGAATAATCAGCTAACATGGACAAAATGAATACATATTCATTGTACCTATTATATCTACATTTTATATTGTGCATTTCGAGCCTTACTATTAATGTAACATAATTCCATTTAGCAAATAACATTGCTGCAGGATTAGCCTAACTGTAAGTACTTGCTACCACCAGTATTTTCATTTTTCTTGAATTTCTGAAAATTCAGTTGGTCTAATTTTAAGCTGAGCATCCTCTGGGAGAAAGGACACTTAAGCACACGCCTAACTGCAAGCATGTAAGCAGCCCCATTGCTGTACCTTGCTCTTCTTTGTTTGCCAAATGAAAATAATAATACTTCCTTTCTCTCCCCTTTGTTTATCTTGTCTATTTAAAGCTCTTTGGGGCAGGGATTGAGTCTTACTATGCATTTGTACCATGCCTAGCACAGGGGCGGGCAAACTTTTTGGCCTGAGGGCCGCATCGGGTTTCGGAAATTGTATGGAGGGCTGGTTAGGGGAGGCTGTGCCTCCCCAAACAGTCAGGCGTGGCCCGGCCCTCACCCTCTATCCCTCCCTGCTTCTCGCCCTCTGACCGCCTCCCCCAGGACTCCTGTCCCATCCAACCTCCCTCCTCCCCCCCCGTTCCCTGACATCCCCCCAGGACCCATGCCCCATCCACCCCCCTGCTCCCTTTCCCCTGACCGCCCCCAGAACCCCTGCCCCTGACTGCCCCCATCACCCCATCCAATCCCCCCTCTCCTTCCTGACTGCCCCCCTGGGACTCTTGCCCCCATTCAACCCCCCTGTTCCCCACCCTCTGACCGCCCTGATCCCTATCCACACCCCCGCCACCTGACCACCACCCTGAAATCCCCTGCCCTCTATCCACCCCCCCACACTCCCCACCCCCTTACCGCACTGCCTGGAGCACTGGTGGCTGGCAGCGCTAGAGCCATGCTGCCCAGAGCACCAGGACAGGTGCCCGGCTGGAGCCAGCCAGGCCACCTCGCAGCACAGAGCACTGGGTCAGGCTGGTCTCTGCAGCTGCGCTGCCCCAGGAGTTCACAGACCCGCTGCCCAGAGCATTGCGCCGGTGAGCTGGGGCGAGCTGAGGCTGCGGGGGAGGGGGAAAAGCAAGGGAGGGGCCAGGGGCTAGCCTCCCAGGGCAGGAGCTCAGGGGCCGGGCAGGAGAGTCCCGCAGGCCACATCTGGCCTGCGGGCTGTAGTTTGACCACCTCTGGACTAGCACAATGAGGGGCCATGGACACATTTGGCACTCGTCGGTGCTACCAAAATACAACAAATAAATACTATTACAACTAATAAGCACTGACTCTAATGGGAGCTGCAGGTGCTCAGCCTTTATGAAAACCATCTTAGATATGCCTAGTTTCTGGATAAGTTTTATTTTGATTTTCATTGGCCTCTGTTCCTCCCTCAACATTCCTGTCTTTAAAATACAAATCTCTAATTCTTTCACTCCAGTTGGGTCATAATGGGGATGGGCCCACATCAAAATCTTTCATCTTGACCCTACCCTGTCCAGCCTAAATTTGGATGGTTTGGATAAAATAAAACCCAGGACAGGGCAGAGCAGAGTCTAGCAACCAAGAAGGAAAGTTTGCTTCAGGTAGCTTCTGAGCAAACTCTCAACAAAAGATCCAGGAAGTCTTTTTCAAGCATAAAATTCCAAGAGTGCTGTGCTTATTGCATCAGCAGCCATCTTGTTCCTATTCTCTTGATGGGAAGAAGTCTACCCAAGAGCTTTTAGAATCACTACATAAGAAAAACAGATGGAGAATTTATCTATGCAAATAAATTCTCTGGATGGATGGATGGTCATTGTGGAGCAGCAACTGGATAAAGGTAAAAGCAATATGAAGAAACTTGCAAGCTTGCCCAGAGAGTGCAAAATAATAGTTTGCATTAGATTTAGATATGGGTATTTAATATAGGCAATAGGCAACATGTATAAAGCAAACAATTTTGAATCTCTATCAAGAGTGCTTTAAAAAGAAGCCAAAAAACATTCTTCTATATTTCTTTATCCTCCACCACTCCTATGCCCATATGGAACCCAACTGCTCATTTGTTTTAGGTGACGGAGTCATCTTTCCGATTCAGTGGCTAAACATTTAGAAGAAAGTTAGAGCTGGGCAAAGCTGGGGAATTGGGAAGTCTAAAAAATAGCTTAAGTTTGAGTTTTTCTTCCCTAACAGATTTTGGTTTAGTAACTCCAAACTCAGAAACGGAGGTAGCTTAAATCTAGTTCACATTTCATCTAAACACCCAACGTTTGGAGAAGAATAAGAGCAGAATTGGTTTTGGCTCATCTCTATTTCAAAAAGAGAGGAGCAAATGAAACGTGAAGGGCTCTTGGTTTGGCAACACCTCCTGGATGTCTCTTTTCTAATACTAAAACCAAGGGTGGGTCAAATCTGGGTCTCATTTAATTCACATCAAGACTTTGAGGGATCCAGATAAATGGTTCCATTTTTTGCCCATCTTTACAAATAACCTTGAGTATGTTTCAGCTGTTTCTCAAACAGCCTTTTAAAATCATGTATAATAATAACCTACGTCATATCAAAATATATTTAATATAAGTAAAATTTTCAAAAGCACCTACAAATTGAGGTAGCCAAAAATCACTAGTCATTTGTGAACATCTTGATCCATGGTGCTAGATGCCTTGAGGTACAATAGAAAGAGTACAGAGAGCCGATATATTAGAGCAGATAAGTAGCTTCTGATTTGATGTGAAATGTGCATTTCACAGACAAGAAACACAAACACCTTTCTACAAAGGTCTGCTGTCATTGATTCTTAAGTAGAAATCATTTTGCATCAAATACATATCAGGATTATGTATTATCTCATTGCATTCACAAGAGTGCTATTTGTTTCCCTGAAAACACATAGAATACAGGTCTTTGCCCCAAAGAGTTCACAGTATCAACAATGGCTTTGTCAGACAAGCAAGGATATAACAAAGGGCCATTAGAAAAGTGGGAGGAAAGACACGGGTTGTAGATATCTGATTGCTTGGCTGTACAGCTTAGGCAAACGGATGTCTTGATGTTATAGGTTGTTGCTGTTTTACTAAATGCAGACCCACCTGTTTTTAATCCCGTCACATCCAGAAGCACTGCCCACAGCATCCCATCCTGCTTATGTGCAGAGATCCATATAGGAGCTGAGCTGTGTGGCATACTGGGGATTTTCAAATCCTCTGGGCCAGGATCCCATAGAGCCTATAGTGCTGAGTGTCCACATCCCTTTTACAAATGGGACTTAGGCTCCTAAGTCACTTTGGGCCTTTGACATATTTTACCCTGATACCTTGTTGTTTTATAACAAAGCCATGACACCGTTGGGGCTAACCAGCCTGTACGTGGCTCCTGCTGAGGGGATGGTGCTGATGTCTTCTCAAGCCCTCTCCCCACTGCACAGCTGTGTAAGGGCTGACCTCAATCAAGTGCAAAGTGCTAAGGCCCAGTCTCCAAAAGCATTTAGGCACCTAACGCCCATTGAGTTCCATGGGAATTAGGTGCCTAAATACCTTTGAAGAGCTAAGCCGTCAGCCCCGCTCCTGTGACTGAACATGCCCAGAAGCATGGCTGTGCCTGTACAGAGCCTACGGGCACAGCAGTTTGCCTCTGCACTGTCAGTTGCAGGATAGGGACTAAATCAGTTCTGTTCTGAGGAACATACTGTTTGTGGTAGGGGAAAAAACCTCTATGTTTAAAAGTTGTGATCCAAACCACCAGAATGATCAATTTCAAAGGTAGGGTTGCCACTGCTGTCTTTAACCAGAGGGAGGGCAGTCCAGTGGCTAAGATACTAGCCTAGGACCTGGGTTTACTTCCCTGCTCTATCGGAGACTTCCTGTGTGTCCAACTCACTTAATGTCTCTGGGCCTCAGTTCTACGTCTGTAAAATGGGGTTGATAGCACAGCCCTGTTTGAGAGAGGGGAATATTTAGAAAAAAATGAAATTCTAAAAAATACCAAATTCCGTTGATTGAAAACTGTCATCTCCCAAAATAGCTCATGATTTTTTTTAAAACTTTGATAAAAATTATTTCTGTCTTGAACTATTGTTTGCTAAATTCCAATTCTGAATTAGCTTTTAAAGCAGAGACTCAGGGCTTTATTCTGCCACCCTTATTTACATGGGGTAAAATTTGGACTCCATTGAAATCAATGGATTTTTTTTGCCATTGATTTCAGTGGGGGGGCAAGGGGTCACCCATGGAGTAGTACTTTACTCAGTGAATAGCAGTCCCACTGATTTTTCTGCAGCCACACAAAGAAATATTCAGTGGGCCAGTTCCTTAGCTGGTGTACATTGTCTTTGCTCCATTGGCTTCAGTTTACATCTGCTGAGGATCTGCCCCAGTGTGAGTATGGATGACACGCTGAGGCACTCCAAAAACAGGGGTTTATAAGACAAGTACAGTCCCACTTTATCTATAGTTAGGGCCCTACCAAATTCATGTCCATTTTGGTAAATTTCACAGTCATAGGATTTAAAACATCTTAAATTTCACGGTTTCAGATATTTAAATCTGAACTTTCACAGTGTTGTAATTGTAGGGGTCCTGACCCAAAAAGAGGTCATGGGGGGAGTTGCAAGGCTATTGTAGGGTGGTTGCAGTATTGCCACCCTTACTACTGCGCTGTTGTGGGTGGCGGTGCTGTCTTCAGAGATGGGCAGCTGGAGAGAGGTGACTGCTGGCTGTGAGCCCAGCTCTGAAGGCAGCACCACTGCCAGCAGCAGCACAGAAGTGAGGGTGGCATGGTATGGTATTGCCACCCTTACTTATGTGTGTGCCACCACCGGAGGTAGGTCTGACCCGGACTCAGCAGCGGCCCATGAAGGGGAAAAGGAAGTCTTGTCCCTCTGAGGCCTGGCTGGGACTAGCAGCTGGAGCCCGGCGCACAGTAGGAGCCCCTGGCCAGGGCACCCCCAGCCCTGCTCCTCCCCAGCGCTGGGAGGTTAAAGGGGCCTTGGGCTGGCTGTGTGGGTGTGGTGGTGCACAACCACAGCACCCCCACTGACTACAGTGCCCACCCATATGGTTGGCCCTGCCCCCCCAAAAAAGTGACATCACCCTCCATACCATGTCACCCTCACTTCTGTGTTGCTGCTGGTGGTGGTGCTGCCTTCAGAGCTGGGTGCCCATCCAGCAGCCACTGCTCTCCGGCTGCCCAGTTTTGAAGGTAGTGCAGAAGTAAAAGTGGCAATACTGCGACCCCCCCCTACAATAGCCAGATTTCACAGGGGAGACCAGATTTCATGGTCAGTGATGCATTTTTCATGGCTGTGAATTTGGTAGGGCCCTATCTAAAGTGTTATACATATCACTGCTACCATCCTTTTAGTGGGCATAGAAAGTTGGGAACCAATTCTGCTGTCCAGGGGCGGCTCTATGTTTTTTGCCACCCCAAGCATGGCAATCAGGCTGTCTTCAGCGGCATGCCTGTGGGAGGTCCGCTGGTCATGCGGATTCGGCAGCGTTTCTGCGGGTGATCTGCTGGTCCCGCACCTTCGGCATGCCGCCGAAGGCTCCCTGACTGCTGCTGTCATGGGGACTGGCATGCTGCCCCCCGCGGCTGTCCCTACTCACTTGAGCAGTCCCATTGAGCTGGATCCTGTTCTTGGTAACACTGATGTAAATTCACTTAAACAGACTCACTCCAGATTAACACCAGTACAACTGAGATCAGACTTTGGCCCAAACTTATACACGCACGTCACACCTATTATACATATAGAGGAGGAAGTGACATGCTACAGCATTCTGTACTAGCTGGAGGTTCCTCAATGCTGAAGACTTTATGCTCAGGTATATCACATTTCTATAGTCTGGCTGAGAGGAGATGAAGGCATGAATAACTGAGGTCACATCACCATCTGCAGTGATGGGACACTTTTCTAGCCAGCTGGAGATGATAGAAATCATTACTATAAATGATGCTAAGGGAGCAGTGAGGAATCCAAGAATACTCCTAGACTACGGATTGAATTGACCAATTGAAGGTATGCAGCTCCAACCAACGGAGGCTGCACCATAGCTGCAAACTCTTATGCTTAGGGCACTTCATTTTCAATTTTTGCCAATTCCCTCCCCCACCCCCCCCCACCCCCCCCACCCCACCCCGCAAAATTCCCAGGTTTGACAATAACCATTCTTTGGGTTTAACCAACTTTCACCCAAATTTTTGAAGTGCCAGAACTCCCCAGACCTGGCTCCCCACTCCAGAAAGAGAGGGCAGCTTAATATCCCTTTGCAGAGCCCTGCTGGACAGCACCGTGCACCTGAGCGGAGGAGGGTAACGCTGGCTTGATAGCTGCTGCTCTGCAGTGGGGAAGTGAGACAGGCAGGAAGCTGATTCCTGGTAGGCGAAACCACCCAACCACTGCAGTGACAGGCCCTCAGGAAGATGGAGGCTCCCTCAGCTGCTACATTGCGAGTTCCAGGCACCCCATCCCACTCTCCTTTGTCTTCAATTTTGTTCATCCATTTTTAAAATTTTGGAATGAACACTGATAAATTCCAAGGAAATTTTAAACCAAATAACACACACACACCCCAAACCGAAGGGCCTGATGTATGTTGCATATCTCAATTTGGTTTTGTGTTCACTGTATGTGAAGGAGTCCTGTTTTTGCGATTCATTTTCCTTTGTGATCTGTCTGAATCCAATCAGAATGTTTTGTGCATTAGATGTTATAATTTTTGACATTCCACTTGATAAAATACACTTTACAGTTATGATTTTTAAAAACCTATGTCTTTATTTTAATAAAAGACAGCAAGGATTTAAAAAAATAATATTATAAATCAACCTTTGGCACCATTTAGGAGACCTATCACTTTTATGATGAACTGAAGCTCAAATTGGGTCTGTAACAAAGTAAAAGCAGATGGTACTTACAGCACAAACTGTTGCCCTTTAATAAAATGAGTCCGGATACAAGCATTTCTCAACTAGACTTCTTCACATCATAGGAGCTCGGGTGAGACTTTTACTATACAAAAATGATGCTCTTCACAAGAAAGAATTTTTTTCAAGTGTTTATTAAATGCATCTAGTTGCTGCATTTGACATAAAACAAAAACTATTTTGCTAATTACCAAGACATTAGCAGGATAAATTAGCTGGCTTAGTAGAATTGAATTTATACTCAAAACTTTATACAAAATCCTCTTGTTTCGCTAACCCATTAATAAGATCAGGAAAACAAAACAAAATGTAGATTAGGTTTGTCTTTCAGTTGTAGGCTCAATCCTGTTCAGTATCGAATACAGTAACATTCCTTATAACATAGTGCTTAAAAATGTAAGTCCTGGTTATGGTTCCATGTGTTTTCATGATAAATGATAACACCAAATTTTTAAATATTTGTGGCTCAATTAATTTATATTAAATTAATAACTTTTTCTAACATAAATTCCTCTGGAAACTTCATCCAGATAATGTCTATTACCAAATGCTCCCACTTCTCTATAGTTATGGAAGTATTTTGTGCAGATGTAAGATTTTCTTTAATATTTTTATATTCAGTAAAAGAATGGACAGGGGTCAAAGCAGGATTGATTTGAAGGAGTTAGATTTTTAAAATCCCTTTAAAAATCAGGACATAGCATACCACACTATTAAAATAAAATGCTTAAAAACGAAAAGTATTATGCACGCCACACAGTAGAAGATCAGATTTTTATTAATGCAAGTTTTAAATGCTGATTAATCCTCTTGAGAATCAGTTTCCCAAAGCTTTGGCCTGCATTCAAGTCTTTTTCAAAGGGGCACATCACTTCCATTATTCTGAATATTAATTGAACAACATTATAACTAAGGATACAAAGCAAGATTTAAAACATGATTACAGCTGTCATTGCTTACATCTAAATAAGTCTTTGGAAATTCAAGCTCGGGTAAAAACGTGGTAAATCTCTCTTATCAGAACAGTGGAGCTTTTCCCCTCCCCCACTTTTCGAAAACAAAAATGCTGTGCAGCGTATATTTGTGGGTTGATCTTAATAGATTCACACAAACTCCCCTCCATTGGAAAATGTGGATGTGTTTTGTCTGGCAATCTTATAATCATCCCAGAAGAGACATATTGTCTTTTATAGATGTTGGGGCGAATGGGATGCTATTGGGTTGAAAGACGAAGCAGTCCATGTACTTCCTTTTAAAAAGATTTCTTGTGTTTTGTTTGGAATAAGCATTTTAAAACCTCAATTCAACATATGTTTACATTTAAGCATCTGAGCAATCTCACACAATACTCGTGTGCTCAGGGCTGGATTAACTTATCATTGGACCCTAGGCAAACGTACACTTTTGGGTCCTACCTTCTCACGAATAACAAAAAACAGCTGTGGATATCCTGGGATCGGCTGCTCATCCTGCTACTGCTTGGAGGGACAGCTGGGCCAAACCAGAGCATGTGGCATTGTGATTTAGCACAGCGTTTCTCAAACTGCGGTCCGCAGGCCCTGATGATTAACTCCTCCCCCTCCTTCCTGTGCCTCCTGACCGCCGGGGAATAGCTGTTCAGTGGTGTGCAGGAGGCACTGGGAGGGAGGGGGAGGAGCAGGGTCAGGGCGCGCTACGGGGAGGTGGCAGAATCATGTCCAGAGCCACTGGCCCACCGATCAACTCCTCCCACTTCCTCCAGGTGCCTCCTGCATGCCGTGGAACAGCTGTTCAGTGGCGTGCAGCAGGCACTGGAAGGGAGAGGTTGGAGCGGGGATGGGGCGTGCTGGGAGGGGAAGGCAGCAGAAAGAGGCGGGGAAGAAGAACGGCAGGGGTGGAGTGAGGGTGGAAAGAGGTGGGGCGGGGATGGGGCTTGGGGGAAGGGACGGAGTGGGGGCGGGGCCTGAGGTGAGTGGGAGGGCTTGAGGGTCCACGTAAAATTTTACATCAAAAGGGGGGTCCTCGGGTAGCTAAAGTTTGAGAACCGCTGATGAGCACCACTCATGTCTGGCCAACCCAGGCACTGTGTGTGTACTGTACAGTTGTTTGTTGGGCCCCATTCCCCATTGAAATGTGCCTAGTTTGCCTGTACATTAATCCAGCCCTGCATGTGTGCTTAAAGTTAGGCATGTGTTTAAGTACCTTCCTGAACACAAGCCAAGAAGAGTAGCCTCTTAAGCAGAAGCATCTCCTTTGGAATTTTTGTATGTATTTGATGTTCTTGGAATGATGCCTTTTTTGGTTAAAACTGATGCAGGGTTATAGTAACATCTAATTCTGATGAGACAAATTGCATTATGAAAGGAGTATTAAAAATTTATAGTCCTATTTACTAAGTTTATTTGTCAGCCATAAAAGTCTGGATCTTACTTAACGCAAAAAGCATCCAGTCCTAATGATGAAAAAGATATAAAAAGATAATGGTGCGATCATAACATGTCTCAGAGTTTGTACATCTCAGTTGCAGTTTGGCACATTGCATAATTGTATTGTGCCAAACTGGCACCAACCCACAATATGTTAGTGAAAAGGGTCCACAATTTAAGAGGAAAATCTAGAAGTGTTAACTATACACTGTCTAATTATACAACCTTACTGTCCCAGAATGTGATTTCTGAAACCATTTCTGACATATGGGAAGGGGGTAGAACAGCTGGTCATTAAGGTTTTCTCAAGACTATTTAGTAACACACTTGAATGTAATTAAAGTGCTACATTAAATACTGCACTTGTGTACAATGTATTTTTAATCTTTATGGCATGTTGTAAAAGTAAATACATGCAAAGCATTAAAGTTTCTCCCCTTCATCTCCTAAATTGTTAAGATATGATGATATTCCCTAGCCATGCTGTGTGTATTACCTAAAGGATGCTATGCTACTGTGTAAGCATCTTGTTTGCCCCAGGCAATAAGTAAGCCTGATGTGGACTGCAAAAGATGGCTCTAAGTTTAAAATGATTTACTTGACAAAATGAAACCTAGCAGAAAATACTCTGGAATGCGCTGATTTATTTGGTTATATTTTGATAGATAATGTTGCTGTGAACATCAGTTGGTCAAAGATTTTGTCTCCCATCAGACAGCTTTTGGAACCAATCAGGGTAACCACTCTGGGATAATTTTGAACTATGCTGGATCTAAAATGAGAAGTAAAACTGTGATTTTTCTCATTAACGCCCAGATACTCAAAGGTATTTAGCTGCCTAACTCTCATTGAAATTAATAGGCGCTAGGTACCTAAATACCTATGAGGAACTGAGCCTAAATATCTTACAAAAATAAAGTTTGTGGGTCAAATTTTGTCTTAAGATGCACATGATTTATTAGAAGTTGTGCATATGAGTTTGTAGGCAGAACTTGGGTCTGGATGAATATACTTGTAATCTTTAAGGCCTGGATTCAGCAAAGCACTAAAGAATATGCTAAACTTTAAGCATATGCTTAAGTCCCATCTACTTCAATGGGATTTAAGTACTTAAAGTAAAGCATGTGCTTAGATGAATCAGGGCCTCAGTTGTTTGTGTGTGCCCAGGTTTTATTTTCTGTGATACTTACGTCTATCTGCTGAAAGGGGGCCCAATAGTTCCCTTTTCTGGTGTAAATCAAGGATAGTCAGTGGAGTTATACAGATGGAAAACCAGTGTCAATGATGTTGGAGCCAGAAGATATGGGAAAGGATGCCTTTTGATCTTTGATATGACTCCAGTAAATATTGCATTGGTATTTTGTATCCCTGATGATTCAAGTGTGTGGTCCACTCCAGACATGGAGGATAACTTAGTATCACCACATTTTTAATGCAAATTCCAGAAAAGAAACCATTTACCCTACAGGATCAAGATGCAACTCCTACTGTAGATTCTAGATAAATTAATTTTCTTTACTCAAGAACTATGTAGTGGAAACCCAAAATAAATAAAAAATATGCATGTTGTTGTATGCTGCTTTTAATCCCATTATTGTTCAGGTTTCCATTTTTTCTGGTCACTTATCAAATATTAACAGAGTGAAACCCACCTATGTAGGGGGCCAGCCAAGGGCTAAAGAAGGATTTAAGTGATATATGGCCTTTGTGCTGTCTCTCTGCACAGGGATGAATTTCACAGATATGCAGTGGATGCATTTCTCTCTCTCTCTCTCTCTCTCTCACACACACACACACACACACACACACACACACATCTCCTCACTCAGAAATTCATTTATAATTAGGGTTCCATTTGTGTGTGGTACACCTCTACCCCGATATAACGCTGTCCTCGGGAGCCAAAAAATCTTACTCTGTTATAGGTGAAACCGCATTATATCGAACTTGCTTTGATCGCCGGAGTGCGCAGCTCCACCCCCCTGGAGCTCTGCTTTACTGTGTTATATCCAAATTCATGTTATATTGGGTCGCGTTATATCGGGGTAGAGGTGTACTTATGAATGACCAACAAGATTGTGAAATGCTGTGGGTTTTCTCCCTTGTACTAATCATTTTAAAAATTACTCAAAATAATTACATTTATTAAAAATAAAAAAAACCCAAAACATTCCCCTTCTTCCACCAGTGATGTGTCTGCAGCTGCTCCCTTGGGGAAAGTAGTTGTGGAATCTTTAGCCAATCACGCTGACTCATTGACTCAATATTCATTGAAGCTGTTTGCACCACAAGTATAATATATAACCTCCTGCTACAGCTATGTTCCACTGGAACAATGAAACAGCAAAGAGAAGCCTGTGAATGCAGGACTTTACAAGCAGGGCCGGCTCCAGGCACCAGCATTCCAAGCAGGTGCTTGGGGTGGCAATCTGCAAGGGTCGGCATTCCGTGCGTTTTTTCCCCCAAGCAGCGTGCCGAATTGCCGCAGGGGCAGTCCGTGTGCTGTTAAGGCGGCACGCGTGTTTCCGCGGCAGCGGAAATTCGGCAGCAGCTTCTGTCTTCCAGCAATTCGACGCGCTGCTTGGGGCAGCAAAAACAGTAGAGCCGGCCCTGTTTACAAGACTATTGAATTCACTCTTGCAAGAGATAAGAATGACCACAGGTCTCCTCACATTCAGAACTAATTGCAACACTCATCTCTTTGACCTAGTTATTCCTCATTCATTTCTTTACGTATAGTCACCAGGCACACCCATTTAGATGCATAAACAATAACAAACCAAAACCAAACTAATCAAGCTACTTCTCCCACAGGCAAAGGAAGAGAAGGAGGGAGGAAGAGAAGGAGGGAGGGAGAGACTGTTGTTATTTCTATTTTTAAATACTTGAAAGGTATTCAGATTCTAAAGTGAAGGGGGCTGTATGAATACCTAGATAAGCCCATTACTACAGAATTGGTTAAATACTCCTGCAAAGCATGTTGTAGTCTGACTTTTTCAGAGGAATAGCTAATCTCGATATTAACCCTAAATATTTATTTTAAGATCCTTGTTCCTAGAGGACTATAAGGACAAACAATGCAGTGATTAGCTTTAGAACGGCTGTCCTTGGCTTGCTATGTGAACTTGGACAAGACACTTATCCTCTCTGTATCTCAGTTTGCCCATTGGTTGAATGGGGATAATCATATTTCCTCACCTTTGTAAGGTGCTTGGAGCTCCTCGGTGCTAAGTGTTATTAGCTTCCATTCACGTCCTCCAAACCATAGTAGATAGCCACATTTCCAAATGTTCCAAGACATCTTCAACATCCACTCACCTGGACAGGTAGCAGAGATTGGCAGGAAGAACTTTGATTTATCATCTTATCCAGGAGATTACATCCCAGACAATGCTGCAGCACACAGTGAGCTTTGTCAGGGGTATGAATTGCCCTATTGACTTCAAAGAGCTCAGTACACATTTGAGGACAGAATGTTTCTTGTGGTGTACCACCCACCCCCTTTTGGACTACAGGAAGAAGTTACACTAATTGAGCCATATTATAAAACGTCTGTATTGATGGTAAGCAGAGTATGTGCAATTTGCTCATTTGATTTAACCCAATATAGTCATACCATAAACACCCCAATAACCAAAGCAACATATAGTAGTAATAAATTATTGCAGAGCAGCTCATGTCTGTCACAGAGGTCCCTTCACTATTATTTTATTTTATTTTATTTTATTTTATTTTTTAAGTCTAGGTGCCTGGTACATGTAAACTGGAATGCTCATCATTTCCGTTGTGATTCTAATCTCAGACTGAATTCGACTCAGCTGAACCCTAAATTAAATCTAATAGATCTTGGAAAGTAACACATCAATCTTAAGCCACGTGTTTCTAGTGAATGGACATCATATGTTTTTAGCACAAAGACCAAACCACACAGAATTACAGTGTTTCATTTCTAAGCCCGAGAGTACTCCTGAGGCACGTAGTTCACATTCTGTGTTACTACTTTTGGGGCCTAGTCCTAGAAAGTGTCTATGCAGAGCAACTCCTGGGAATGCTCTCAGGTCCTGCTGCAGTCCTATGGGAGTTGCAGGTGCCTGGCTCTATGCAAGGGCATGCCTCTTGTTGAGAAGCACAAGAAGGAACTGAAGACTAGAAGGAGAGACTAAGTCACATTAACCATTCACACTTATAGATCCTTATGACATTTCCTAGTCTTCTTAAGTCTTAGTTACAGTGAGCATGCAGACTTTTAACTGTTCCAGTGCCTTTGCTTAAGTATAGTAATAGCTGTTACTGTGAAGAATACATAGGTTGATGGTGGCAGAAGTCCTCTTTTGCTCCTCTTCCCTCCCACTCCTAACTACTTCACCTCTCCTTCCCTTTTATACTTTCTCCTCTTCTTCAGTTCTCTTTCTCCTCTTCTCCTATTGAACAGCTCATTGTTGAGTGGTGGCATAGTGACATTAGAGGTAAGTCATCCCTGCTCACCATCTCTCTTTTCCTCTTCCTTTTCCTCCTCTTCTCTTTCTCCCTTTTCCCTGCCCTATGAACAGCAGAGCCTGTATATATTTAAGTGGTCAGTCTTGGACATCAAAGATTTTTCAGCTGTCTGCAGGCTAGAAAGAAACTGTGAACTAAACCCCGAACCTAATTGTCTAAACACATTTTAAAAAAATTAATAAAACATATTCATTATGGGCCAAACACAGCTCCTCACCTTCTGTGGACTCACCAAGCCCCCAAAGCAGCAGAATCACCATGGTTCCTCTGCATAGATGGGGCGGGATAGGGAAAGGGTGCTTTTGCAATCAGTTTATGTCCCTCTCTGTTTGGGGATATTAACGCATTGTTAGCTTCTCTAGTTGGTCCCTGCATTATTTCCCTATATTTTTTGCCATTGCTGCCCATCCCCTCCTCTTCCAGTTGCAAACACTGAATATTTAGCCATTAATTATTCAGGTCACACTATTATTTGATTTTGTGTCAATAAAGAAATCGTCACTACAAACAAAATTATGAATTTGTTCAAATCAATGATTACACACGAGGTCAGATCCTGGAGTACAAGCTGGGCCCTTTTCACTTCAGCAATCCCTAACTGCTGGATGGCCCCCTTGGAGTTGTTATTAGCTGGTACACTTTAAAACAGCCCCTAGGCTGATGAAAAAAATGCCAGGCCCACCACATAGCCAGCCTACGATCAAGAAGCCACAAGGGGCAACTTTGCAGCACCCCCTGTGACCTGAACACACAGGAAACTTAAGTGCAGCTGAGAATTTAGCCCCTACCTAAAGCTAGATGGAAGCTAGAATTTTCACCCCTGTAGCGAGGCGGTGGGATACCCCACAGACCTGCTGAGGGCCAAACCTCCCCTACTGCCAACATGGGCGGAGCCACCGGGTCCGGCGCCCGCCCCTCTGAGGTCACGGCCCCGATCCGGAAGTATAAAAGCCCACCTGCAGAGCTCAGTGGAGCCCAGGCCGGCGGAGAGAGCAGACATCCCTGGCTGAGTTCCTGCTTGGGGAACAGCCGCAGGCCGCGACCGGCCTGCTGACTCACAGGCCGGTCGAGCCTACCTCTCGCCAGGTACCCTGAGGAGGACTGGCCAAGCCCCGAGCTAGCTACCCCGACAGGAGCCGAGCCTGCCCTTCGCTACCTACCCAGAGGAGCCAATGCTGGTGGAGAGCACCGACGACACTAAGATGGCCCAGGTACCATACAAGGGGGAGTGTGGAAGTGGCCTGGGGACAGCCGACCCCAGTTTGGCTGCTGCACTGCCAGAGCCAATGTCAGTGTGTTGCGGCCAGGATCCCCACTGACAGCAGCGAGTTTCCATCGCTGCTAGGGCCCCGGGCTGGGACACAGTGGAGTGGGAGGGCCTGCATCCCCCCTGCCACCCACTCCTTGGGTGGCAGACTCCCCCATTTTTCCCTGGCCTAGAGAGGCTGGGGGCTGCTACAAACCCTGACCCAGCCCTTGCTTAAGGGCCTAGGCCTCTGACTAACTATTTGCTTGCTGCCCTGCCCTGACCTAGGGCCTGGGCTGCCACAAACTGACCCAGACCCTGCTTAAAGGCCTGGGTACCTGATTGACTATTGGTTTGCTGCCCTGCCCTGACCTAGGGCCTAGGCTGCCACAAACTGACTCAGCCCCTGCCCAAGGGCCTGGGTTTCTGATTGCCTATTTAATTGCTGCCCCGCCGTGACCTAGGGCCTGGCCGGCTATAGACTTTGCCTCAGCCCTTGCTTAAGGGCCTGGGTTCCGACCTCTTGGCTCAGCCCCTGTTTACGGGCCTGAGCCCTAACTGTGTGTCTGTTGTCCCAGACTGCCGCCGGACTCGGACGGACGGCGGACTGTAGCGAGGCGGTGGGATACCCCACAGCCCTGCTGAGGGCCGATCCTCGGCCAACACTACTACAACCCCACAGAAAATCCCAACATTTTAAAAAAATATTCTGAACTGGAGCACAAATGTGAAATGCCAAAAAACAAAAATGCCCAAAAAAATTGTTTTGGAATTAGCAAAACTCTTTTGGTTGCAATAATTTCAAAATTGTAGGATATAATATCAAATACTATATATGCTATATGTGTCTGATATTAAGTATATGTATACTATGGTGTTAAATATATTTGTTATATTAAAATTAATATTTCAGTATAATAGAAACATGAAATGAAGCTAAACACTAAAGCTGAAACTAAATGTTTTTATCTTTTACCAAATGACACATTTCAACATTATCAAAAAGGCACATTTTGGCTTTATTGAAATGAAATTCTTTGACATTGTTAAAATGAAATGAGAAAGTCGAAATGATTCATTATGACTTTCCTATTGAAATTGTCATTGAAATGGACATGTTCCTGACAAACACTTCAATTTTAGACATAGCTCCATTTTTCAACAGAAACCTGTTCCATCAAAAAAAAAAAATACAGCTATCTCTACCTATAGTTTCTGATTCTATTGGGATATATTCATAGCCCACACATTGATAATTTGGAAAGAATATGGGGAGATGGTGGGGAACTGTTCCCCCAGGGATCTGTGTGTGGAGGATCTCTTCATGTATGGATCTCCCCACTCCCACATAGAACTTTTTCCAACCTATCATCTTCATCCATCCCTAACCTCAAAATTAAATAACTTTTAGAACACTTGCTTCTTTTCTTGATCATTTAAACACCAACATTGCCATGTGATACCAGTGATTTCTTTAGTAGTGTCTCTAAGTGCTTATCTACACAGTGCTTTTGTCCACACCAAGAGTCCTGTTTCAAACAGTACAACATTAATGTGCACTAGGGAACTTCTAGTGCACACCAGAAGGGTCCACACTGGCCAATTAGTGTGCAACACGTGAGTGTGGACTATAATTTACATCCCTCTGGTGTGGACTTAAGCAGCATGTAAACAAGGCCTATCTCTTTGTTAGTTCACTCAGTTCTGTAGCTGGATGGCTAGATGAACATGAGCATTAACGTGAATAATCCTTCACTTTACTTCAATAATCTGTTATTCTAATTTATCTGTTTAAAAAAGAATTCCAAATCCTAGCCAAGTCTTTGTTAATTATAAATTAGCTCCTCCTGTAATGCATTTTCCTTTCCATGGTAATAGAAAAAGCTTCTTCCTATGTCTATAGAAATCTTTGTTTCCTCAACTCAGTAAATCATATTACATTTCCCTTTATATTCACTATTTCTAATTATTCCAGTCTACTAACTCCCCTAGAGATTGAAGACTGCCAAGGCCAAATTGTATAAACGGTTGATTTTTAGCACCTCCTACTCATTGGTTCTGGAGTTATTAGGTCCCAAATTTCTCTTTTGGATGAACACACATGGCTTGCACTGAAGTCAATGGAAACCAAGCATTTATGCATCAAAGGATAGAAACTGGTCCTTACACATTTTGCTCCCTAGCACTTAATTTGGTGGTAACAGCAGTGGCTTGATTGTTCACCATGTTGATAATGAAGTAGTGAGCCTGGTCAGTTACATCTTTATACTGTGTGCATGGAACTATTATAGCAACACATAAAATTCATGTAGAATTGTCTACTTTCCCCACATTGAAGGCGAGGGGGAGAGAAAAGCATCCATGAGTCTACACGATGAGTAATAAATCATAAAACTACACTTTACCCAGGAGAAAAAAGCCTTTGACAGGAGTAAGTAAATGTGAAAACTGCATCAATGGGAGGGCATTTCTTTTTCATATATTTTTCTATATTTTTTCCTCACTGGTGCTATTTAGTCTGGGCAAAGAACCCAGAAACATTGTAATGCAGGTATGAGGTGTTCTGTTATTCAAAAAGATCTGAAACAACCAGAAACTGCAGAATCAGAATTCAAATGAAGAAAAGTATTAAAGCAAGTTCTAAGAACATCATTTAATTATAAGAACAACATAACAATATGGGACAAAAACATAGTCAGTCACAGAGTATTAATACCTCTGAGCATGATCCTGCAAGCTGCTGTGTGCTTCCCAAGAACTGCTTGTAGGAGGCATTCAGCACCTCCTAACAAAGCAATGCAACCTCCTCTCCCTCCACCATGTACACAGGCAAAACATGTTCAAGCAGAATTTTCCAATTTAAAAAATCATGTTGGGTCTCAACGCATGAGAAATTGCAGCCCCCAAAATGACCCCTCCCAAAAGCTAGAAGCATCTGAACACAAATAGCTCCTCAACTTTAACTAGAGTTGATTGAAAAATGTTGGTCAAAACATTTTTCAAAGGAAAATGGCTTTTCTGTCAAAATGGAAACCTTTGTGGAAAGTGTCAACTCTTGTCACATATTTTCTTGTTTTCACTGAAAAACTGAAAACAGATTTTTTTTCTCAGTTTTTGGCAGCTGAAAACTCTATTTTGGGCTATTTAAAAAAAAAAGTTTCACAGCTAAAGTAGAAAACTATCCATCTTGTCATTTGTAACTGAGCACAGTCACTGAGTCACAAATAACCATGGCATCCCAATGAGACTATTTTTACAGACTCCCTTGTCAGACGAGAACTGCACTATGTGTCAGGCAGCGCCTTTTACATCACTAATTCTTTATAAAATTCATAGTCATGCAAGTGACTACTCACAGCCACAACATGGTAATAAATACATGTAGCACATACGTCGCCTGTATGGTAAACTTCCTCTTAGCACTTTCTACAACTGGTCATGAATAAAATAAGATAAAGCCCTCACAATGGACAAAGTGGTACGGTAACATGTTATTGCTTTCTACAGTTCATCATTAACTTGCTATTTATTGGAAGACTTTTTTTAAGTACCCCAGCTTGTTCTTTAGCTCAACATTGTACCGGCCAGAGACTGCCTAACTTAATAGCCCGGTTGAAATCAATGGGACGACTGATGGAATCAGATGCTACTTAGTGTGAAGCAAGGTGGCCTGATAGTTTTCATTCCTCTTCCAGTTCTATACTGACACTCCACTACCAACTCTTTTCTGTTATCAAAGCGTACATCAATCACCTAACTAGTCATGATTTGATTTTTAAATTGTGTAACTAAATCAGCTACCAAAAACCACTGTACAGAATCTGCTATTACATACAGTATGTATATATTTGTTTCTTTATTTTGGATTCCTCCAACACATGTAGCCTGGGGTTTTCTCAGGAGCCTGTGGGGGTGAGGCAGCCAAACCCTTCTAAATTTCAGTGGGATTTGGGTGTCTAGCTCCCGTAGAGTCTCTTGAAAATTCCAGCATTAAGGTTCTTCTCTTCCTTAGCGAAGGTGACTGTATTTTGTATCTGGGAATTCTCCAGAGGGCAGATGCATTGTGGTACTTGGAGTACAAAATATAGAGCTCATACTTCACAGGACATTTTACAAAAGAACTTTCAAAGTTCACCTATCATAGAATCATAGAATATCAGGGTTAGAAGGGACCTCAGGAGGTCATTTAGTCCAACCTCCTGCTCAAAGTAGGACCAATTCCCAACTAAATCATCCCAGCCAGGGCTTTGTCAAGCCTGACCTTAAAAACCTCTAAGGAAGGAGATTCCACCACCTCCCTAGGTAACCCATTCCAGTGCTTCACCACCCTCCTAGTGAAAAAGATTTTCCTAATATCTAACCTAAACCTCCCCCACTGCAGCTTGAGACTATTGCTTCTTGTTCTGTCATCTGCCACCAAAGAGAACAGTCTAGATCCATCCTCTTTAGAACCCCCTTTCAGGTAGTTGAAAGCAGCTATCAAATCCCCCCTCATTCTTCTCTTCTGCAGACTAAACAATCCCAGTTCCCTCAGCCTCTCCTCATAAATCATGTGCTCCAGCCCCCTAATCATTTTTGTTGCCTTCCGCTGGACTCTTTCCAATTTCTCCACATCCTTCTTGTAGTGTGGGGCCCAAAACTGGACACAGTACTCCAGATGAGGCCTCACCAATGTCAAATAGAGGGGAATGATCACGTCCCTCGATCTGCTGGCAATGCCCCTATTTATACAGCCCAAAATGCCATTAGCCTTCTTGGCAACAAGGGCACACAGTTGACTCATATCCAGCTTCTCGTCCACTGTAATCCCTAGGTCCTTCTCTGCCGAACTGCTTCCTAGCCATTCGGTCCCTAGTCTGTAACAGTGAATGGGATTCTTCCGTCCTAAGTGCAGGACTCTACACTTGTCCTTGTTGAACCTCATCAGATTTCTTTTGGCCCAATCCTCTAATTTGTCTAGGTCCCTATACCTACCCTCCAGCGTATCTACCACTCCTCCCAGTTGAGTGTCATCTGCAAACTTGCTGAGAGTGCAGTCCACGCCATCCTCCAGATCATTAATGAAAATATTGAACAAAACCGGCCCCAGGACTGACCGTTGGGGCACTCCGCTTGAAACCGGCTGCCAACTAGACATGGAGCCATTGATCACTACCCGTTGAGCCTGATAATCTAGCCAACTTTCTATCCACCTTATAGTCCATTCATCCAGCCCCACTTTAACTTGCTGGCAAGAATACCTCCGTGAAATCATTTAAAAGGCTGAATTTTGTTACCTCAAAACTAAACCTAGGCCACTTCTTGGAGTGATGCAATTATACATGATGGGGCAAAAACCATTACAATGTGTATATGTGTTTATAGAGTGTGTCTGTGTATGTATGTGTATAGATATAGCTAGTACTTAGATTCTCACTCAAGGCTTATGTTCTTATAATAACATGCACACTAGACTTGAAGTACACATCTCTTTATATACTCTATTACCTCATTGCCATTTACTTGTTGGTAATGAATGCCTGTGTTAACAGAACAGCATGCTGATGCATTTTTTCTGCCATTGTATGTAACATATTTTCTAATTCTTCTGCTCTATTCAGCATTTGACCCCAACGATAGGGGATTATGGTATTAACTCTCTACACAGCACACATTCTTTACAGACTTTCACTAAATACTGTAAGCCTGCTGCAGAGCGGAATAAAAGTGAAAGCATACCGTCTGGTCTTAAGCTGTGCACACAGAGGGTCGTGATCCAATTGGAAGGGAAGCAGAATTTTAAAAAGAAAGAGGTTTGACAAAATTTTAATCCTTGTCATTTTCATTTCTCTTACCCTGTGGATTTGGGTGATTTTATTTACACTGTCAGCTTGAGCCTAGGGATTGAAAATCAGGCTTTTATGGAGATTATTAAAAGTACATACAGTACACTAAAGGTTGGACCACTGGTATATGCTACTAAAAATATGAATGTGGATGCTCTGCATTGTGCATTTAAGGAAGAATGGTGCATTCTCCCTGTCAGGCAGGACTTAGCAGCTAGACTTGTGGTGATGATGATGAGGGGGATGGTGTAACGAGGATACTTCTGACTGGTTTCAAAGTGCTGAGTGTGTAGTTGAGAGTCTAGGGGTTAGACTGGTCCTTTAGGCACAACCCTGAGTCAGGGCTGATGCATAAGCCTTAGGAGCAGTGGAAACCTTTGTGAATCAGACACCCTTCTGAGGCATAATTTTCATCCCACCTCCCCAACGATGGCCACATCTCAGAATAATATGGCACTTAGATTGCTGGTGCACAATGCAAAGTGCAGCAACCCTCCCAGATCTGTGCACCTACCTAACCGGTAGCTACCACTGGGGTCTAGCTCTAGCCAGCCCACCCCAGCCAGCAGTGCTGGGAGGAGAGGTCATGGTGTATCCTCACAGGGTGTTGGAGCTCCCATTTTGGCCCCCAGTGCTCCTGGAGGCATTATGCCTGAATCAGCCACAATGTCACTGGGCAGAGCACCTCTGCACTCCAAGCCTCTATTGTGGGCTTTTGCTGTAGCAGCCTAAATAGAGCTCTGAATAGGGGGAACTGCACTTTAAAGTGAGAATGCTAAGCCAGATTGACAAAAGCCACTGAACTCAAAGACAGGTTTCAGAGTAGCAGCCGTGTTAGTCTGTATCCGCAAAAAGAACAGTAGTACTTGTGGCACCTTAGAGACTAACAAATTTATTAGAGCATAAGCTTTCGTGGACTACAGCCGAAGAAGTGGGCTGTAGTCCACGAAAGCTTATGCTCTAATAAATTTGTTAGTCTCTAAGGTGCCACAAGTACTCCTGTTCTTTTTGTGAACTCAAAGAGAGACTCTCAGTTCGTAACACTTTGGTCTAATTCAGTTGTTGGGTTTCGTGTGAGGGTGGTGGTGGTGGCCTGTGATACACAGGGGGACAGACTAGATGATCTGGTAGTCTCTTCTGGCCTTAAATTCTATGAATTTATTCAAATAAAAAAGAAAAACCTTAATGATGCAGCACACAGGACAAAAGTAGAATATCCAGAGACCTGTGCTCAATCTATCAAAATAGCATATAAGTGTCAAAGCAAATCACCCGTACTCCATTCGTAAGTGCCAAAATATGATTTGCAACAGAAAGCACCTCAGAGAGATTTAAATTTAGATCCAAAAGTGGGCTTGCTCTGGCCCCTAAAATATACAAGTGCATTTTGCAGCACCTTCAAAACATGATTCAGTGTTTAAAGAAGGCTGATGGCTAAGGATCTGATCTTACTCCCGCTACAGTCAATGACAAAATTCGAGTTGATTTTACATGGGAGCAGAGCAGGGCCTTCAACCCCAGTCCTGCAAAATAAACTCTCCACACGTGCAGGTGTATAGTTCCATTAGCAGCAGTTGGACTATTAGAAGACATGCATATGTGTATGCAGGACATGGTCTTAGTCATTACATTTTCACATAGATCCAGGTAATATGGATACTGAAAGAATCCTGCTTGAACCCTGAGTCAAGGGCTCACTACAGCAGACTTGTTCATTTCAAAAAGATACTTTTCTACTTCAGGAAAATATTGGCCTGAAATCAAAATATGTTTTTATCATGAAGCACCATCTCCTATAGCTCCACCACCCTGACTTAAATGCCTGTTTTATGCATGTAACAGTGGCTTCTAATAAGGAGTGGAATGGGCTGAAGGGCACGCACAACTTGGATGGCCAACAGTCGAAAATCAACTTAAGCTGGAGCCATCTAACTGCAGTGCCAACAGCACAGGGTTTATGTAGATGTACTAGTTATGTAGCTTCCTAAGCCGATTTTCAACACTCTTAGAGTGTCTTCTGATAAGGGGGCCTGATACAACTACTGTTAAACTCAATGGGAGTCTTTCCATCTTATGTTATTATTTTTTGTGTAGTAGTAGTTGGATTGAGCCCATAGTGAAAATTTGGCCAGAGCTTTGAAAGTCCTTTTAATGTGGCAAGCTTAAGAAGTCCAAATTGGCATCTCATAAAAATCCAGGATGAGAGTGTCAACTTTAGCTTAGAATTTTCTGATTTAGGGTCTGATCCTGTCAGGTGCTCATTACACTCAACTCCTGTTGACTATAAAAGGAGATGAGACCGTTTAGCACTTCTTAGGGATTGCTCAATATCTTGCAGGATTGAGCCGTTTGTCCTTAATACTATCCCATTCCTATTATTCCCCTATTGCCCTGGGATAATCCCATGGCATTATTCCCATTATGCCACTTGCCATTCCCATTATGTTCTTTAACACTGATCTAAACCTATCTTGCGTATTTAATTTCCTTAGTAAAAATATGTGTATTTTTAATATTATGCATTTATCTGTTCCAGTTACATTTATGGAGCCTTCTAAAATGTGCCTTTATTATGCACACAGTATTATAATGTAGCTGGACTATTCTACAAATCTGGTGGATGAGAATAACTCGGAGTACTAGGGGAACCCATATGTCTAAACATTTTTAGCATGAGTCCTGTTACCTGTTTGTAATCATAAAAGTGCCATTAAACAGCACGTAGTAAAACATTACACCATAGGCATCATTGCAACATACTTGTCTGTCTCATACAACTGGAATTTTTTTCCCTATCTTTAAACTGGAAAGAAAGTAAAGGGCAATCATAATCAGTTTGCCTTTAGTATCTGCAAGCCACAGAGTGGAGTATTGGGACCTTACAGACCAATATATTTGCAATTCATCTTTCTCCTTGATTAATTGCTAAGCTGCTGCACAACAGTGGTTTCAAAATGAATTCATCAGTAAGCCTTCTTCATTGGCACTGTAATGCTTTCTAGTATCAGTGCCACCTGGTGCAGTGACTGGCTCGACAAGTGAGCATCACCTGGCAGAAATTTGGTTAAGTCAAAATTGTTGAATCTGCTTCACACTTTACCATAGTACCAAACCCCTGTGTCAGTCCCCTCCTACCTAACCCCCCACCCCACCTCCCATGCACACACAGAGATGTAGTGATCACTTTGGGCATATAGGAGCTCCCAGGTCCAATTACTGACATACTTTAAAGCCTGGATGGTGCTTTTAGGCACAGCTGTAAGCAATTGGTGGTGCATAATTCTCTCCCTGCGCCCTACCTTCTTCCAGGAGGAGGTGGTGCAGTCATTTGCTACTGGCCTATGTCAGCATAAATTAAGTGGCTCAGCTGTGCTGGCCAGCCCATTGAGGGTGTATGGGGTAGGGACAAAGCTTCTACCCGTTCCCCCACCCTCTCCAGCCCATCAGCTTCAGAGCCCTAGGAGAATAGAATGCACACGGTGCCCACTTACTCCTGAACTTAACCCAAGGTCTGGGTAACTTGTGCAGGTATCCAAGGAGGTTCTGCTTTCCTCATAGACCACTGTGGGATGGGAGGGGTAGTCCTAGTCCCAATGAGAGCCATTGGTGGGAGGGAGGAGTGGGAGGAGAGAGAAGGCTATTTAAGGTACAGCCCATGAGGGCGAGTCTCAGAGCTAGGGTTAACAGACTGGCTCACAGAGCTCATGCTATGGCACTAAAAGTAGCTGAGTAGATGTTTGGGCTCTGGATGGAGCTTGGGCTCTGATGCCCACACCTCCTCTTAGGCTCTAAGCCTGAAAATCTGCCATTTGCTGTGTAAACATACCTTTAGAACCAACAGATTCACTAGCTCTTCTTTCTTTTTCTTTCTTTCTTTCTTTCATATGGCTTAAAAACAGCAGTGTTAGATGTCCAAGTCTTGACTGGTGATCCAATGGATTGCTTCAGGTGATGCAGAATGGATGGCAGAGATACCATCAGGATGGTTTCCACTGACAAATGAACATGGGCACAATATTCATTAAGAATGAAATGGAGGGCTGGAAGAAGGAGAGAGGGATGGGGTAGGTAAGAAAAAAAGCACTGAGAGAAGCTTAGTTTGCTGGAGGTTTAGAGCCCCAAAGCCTTGAGGTGGATGGAAGGCATGAAAGGAAAAGTCAGGGAAAGATATTTGTTTAATAACTATTGAAGTCTAAAAGGTATTAATACCTATAAGCATGTGACCCACTTCCTTCTTTTCATACTCTTTTGTCTTATTTTAAGATTCCTCTGGCCCCAGTTTTTCTACTTTCAGCTGGGTCCCTTCACTTATCCCATTAGTTACTCAAGAAAAGTCAAGTAAGGTGTCATGAGGTACAGTAGCCTTTTCTCTGGGAATGGCAGAATGTGATTCTCTCTCTCTCTGCCTTTCCTCTTCTACGTTCTTCTGGTTCCTAAACCTCCTCTCTGATTGGCTCGCTCTTCTATCTCCACCCCCTTTTCTCTACACTCTTCCCCCTGCTCTTTCCCTCTCATTTTCACCTCTTACTCTGTGACCCCTTCCATACCATGACTTCTTGGTCTTGGGGCTGCCTCTTCATTTTCTGTGCACCTTTCTAGCTTCATCCCCAATCACATAATGGTAGGGTTAGCCATCCATTCAATTTTCCTTGCATTTTTGCATGATCTTCTCATTCCTACAATGTGCAAGCTATGCTAATGCACTTCCCACATCCCTGCTCCTCTCATCTGACCATTACCCTGCTCCCACATCACCAAGGATTGCAGAGAAAAATAGCTATGCTATTGGGTGAATAATTGTCTAGGTGTCCTGTCTTCCCTTCATAATTTTTTAGCTCGGATGGGACCATTATGATCATCCAGTCTGACCTCCTGCAAAACACAGGTCTTCAGGAGACACCTGGATAGGAAACAGCAGCCCTACTTCATACAATCCTATTACCATGGCCCAGTGCATCAAAGGCAGGCTTCTGAGAAAATAAAGCACAGTCCTGTTTTATGGAATCTTGCAACAGGATTTTTGATGGTCACTTGCAGAAAATAGTGAGAAAATACTACATGTACTCCTTTGAAAAGTGTATTTCATACCAAAGTCAAAAAGAATGTACATGATCATACACTAGCTATTGGAAAGATTTATTATTACTATTAATATTTATTTATTTGTAATGCCAAAGCTACATGCTTAAAAAGCATACCCAGCTTTTCTTTTGCTGTTAGATCTGCTCACAAGTACAGGTAGATTTCACCTCCATAAAATCACAGTAACTGCCATAGCAAAAATAAACAGGTTGCTCTCATAAAAATAAACTAATACATAAGAAAAGTACATATTTAGATGATTGACTAGTATTCTCTCTTGGCCTAAATGTAATTGCCATTAAAGTTAATGGTGTTTACATCTCTTCCCTAGGGCTTCCTAACACCAGCACTTGGGGATGGTTCATTAGTATGTCAGAACCTACCACCTACTGAGCCAACCAACCCACTCTCTGAAGACCTACAGTAATCAGCAAAAGCTTCTCATCTAAGTACCGACCTAGTCTGACATGTCTTAACTCATAAGTAAGGCTGTGTGTCTGTCATGGAGGTCACAAAAGTAATGGATTCCGTGGCTTTCCGTCACTTCTGCAGCGACCAGTGTGTCTGGTCTCTAGGAACAGCTGCTCGGGCAGCCCCAGGGACAGCCACACTGGCTGCTGCTGGAATGGCCCTGCAGGCAGCAGCTGGGGGGCGGCCCCAGCGTAACCTGAGCAGTCCCCTGTAGGCCCCCCAGAACAGCGGCCCCCCCAGGGCTGCCCCAGCTAAGATTTAGTCAGGGATATTTATAGTAAAGGACATGGACAGCTCACGGACCATGAGTTTTTGTTTATTGCCCATGACCTGTCCATGACTTTTACTAAAAATACCCATGATAAATCGTAGCCTTACTCCTAAAATGTGGTAGGGCCACAGCACAAGGTGATGTAGCTTCAGGTCACATTTCTATAGAGAAGGTACGTCTTTCTCAACTCAGTTCACATCACCATCTCCCCTGGCAGTACTGCCACCTTAGCAACCATGCTGCCAGTGGTTATGCCCCTTGGTGCCTAGACGTAACCCCTCTGAGGGCCAGGGGGGTCGACAACATAGAGGAGAACTACTGCTGGTTCAACAGGCAACATGCTGCTCCACCCCTAAATCCGCCGTCCCCTCCCCCCCCACCTATACCACAGTCTGTGGTCTCTGAGGCAGGATGGAGCATGTAGTGAAGGTGCAGGTTACTCTCTTCTATGCTTCCCAGGGTTTTAGTGCCCCAGTTTACTCATTCTAAATTGGGAAGTGCATGGCCCCAAATCTGTATTAATTTAACTCTGTTTAATCAGGTTGAGCTAATAGAAATGTCCAGAAAGGTTTGAGATCTGCAGCATCCTTACCTGCTGTCTTATGCAGCTCAGTGTTAGAGTATCATGCCGACCAGTCAGCCAGAGGTGTGGGGGGGGGAATACTCCCTGAAGAGATTTAAAAGGCCCTACAGACACTGTGTGTTGTAGAATTTGCAGAGACTGAACAAATGGCAAGGAGTCACAGCAAACGGAAACATGCAGCTGCTCGCGCTCCGAAGGGAAGCCCACTCATCCGTCTGGTGCAGGTAGCCCCTATATAATATCCTCAGGAATCCACGGAAACTCTTGTTCTGCCACAGTGAGTAACGCATTCCCTGGCTATTCTGTGCCTGGAGAGAGCCTGCTTTGCCATGGAGAAGGCCCCCGTGGCACAGACCCCCTCTCCAGAGCCTCACATCAAGGGAAATCTGAGAGGGTTTTAGGTACAAGGTGGAAGAGGATGTGTGGAACACGAGATTGTGGATCTGTGCAGCACCATCCTTTATTCTGGACCTGGGTTTCCATGTGTAAATCCAGGCTGGGAGCAGGGAAGTACAATTTAGAGTTGTGTTACCTCCCACTGAGACCCTTGTGTGACTGCTACTGAGAAGCCTCAGGGGGACCCTGCCCATGGCTGGGTAGTTCCTCCAGGAGCCCTGATGCCAGGAATGGGGGGGAGGGGCAGAGGAGCAGCAGCCTTCCCTCCAAGTCAGCTCCTGTCTCCACAGAACAGTAGTGTTCTCTCCTTGTGGCTCCTACAGGCAAGAGAGGGTACAGCATTGCAATTCCAAAGCAAGCAGCCCTTCTCACCAGAGGGGCAGTCTTCCAGTCCCCATGTGTGGGTTTTTATGCAGGAGGCAGTAATCTAGCTTGGAAGTATTCCTGTGCTATCACTTTTCTGTAGTAATTTACCCTGTCTTTCCCCCAAGGATAGGGGCTGCAGGACTCTCCCCTGACTCCGCCCACCTTGCCTCAGCCGCCATGTTCTCTTGTCTGTGGAGTATGCCATTCTTTTGCAGATCTCCTTGCACAAGCCCATCTCTGTGCTGTAAGCTGGCGTGAAGGCAGCATATCAAGTAGGAGGTTTTGGCTTGTGTGTAGAAGTTGGAGAGAGGATTTGTAGTAAGTTGCTACACTTTTTGGCGTGCAAGCCCTGGGAGCATATGGCTCATTGCTTGCAAAATGCTGGTATTTTAAATTGGGGGAGGAATAGAGCATGGCACATTTATTTGACTTCTTCATTGCCACTATTTTTGCCAACGCCTCCCTCCCTCCTCTATTCTAGATCATACTGTTCCATCCATTTTTAAAGAGAACTCCCCATTTACTTCCAAACTCATGGCAGGAGATGGTCCCCTACTAGACATAATAAAGAAATCTCCTGCTCAGTAATACCCAACTAGAAATTTCCATCAATTCAGAGCTGAAGTGAGTACGCAGCAAATGCGTGACTTGTTCTGCTCATTCCTGAACTCTGTCTGCAGTTGGCCTTGCTCAGACTTTCAACACACATCTTTTCTTTTCCAAGCAATCAAAACTTTATGGACTGTTATTTCCTTCCTCTCAACCTCCCAAGAGCTAACACCAGCACACTTGAGATGCTGCAAACTTGTCACTTCCACCTTGAACTAGTGGTTGACCTGAGCAGAAAGATGCCAGGAAATAAAATCGCATCCTTAAGTACAGACAGAATAACTGTGCTAATCCAAGCACAGCTCTGTTAAGCCACTACAGTAGCTGTCAAAATGTGGTTGAAATCACTCCCCCCACCCACCCGAGACATTTAATGATGCTGAAAAGTGCAACATATTGTTTTTTTAAAAGTTAATAAAATAGTAACTAAAGGTGACCTGCGAGACATTAATTTACTTGGATTTTCAAGATGCTTTTGATAAGACCCCTCATAAAAGACTATTAAGGAAAATAAATAATCGTGGGGTTAGGGACAAAGTCTTTGTTGTGGATTAAAAACCGGTTAAGCAACAGGAAACAAAGGGTTGTAATGAACAGCTGCTTCTCAGATTGGAGAGGTTAATAGTACGGTACCACCAAGAGTCTGTATTTGGACTAGTGTTATTTAATAGATTTGTGATCTGAAGGAGGACATGGACAGGGCTAGTGATGATGACGACATTGCATTTCAGTGGTCCCAGTCCTGCAATCCGTACTCAGATTAGCAATGAGTGCTCGTGCAAGTAGACCTATTGAATTTAGGTGGACTTTGAGTAAAGATTATTTAGCTGTAAAGGGTTTGCAGGAGTTGTCTTTTGGTTCATAACAACAGTGGAAGATTGTGAAGAACTCCAGGTGTACTTAAATGCACTGGCAAATTGGGCCACATGACGACTGATGAAATTAATCTGGGATAAGGGTAAGGTAATACATCTAATGAGAAATAGCCTCAATGTTTACCAGTTGGGTCCCAACATGTGGGATCCTTTAAAGAAAGAGACCTAGGAGTCATTGTGTGTAGATTATTGTGGGCCCAATTATATCACTCTTATTCACACCGAATAGTGCTTTATTGGGCAAAAGGTCCAATTTATTTAAATGGTGTAAGAATGGCCGAAGCAGGCCCTAAGTTTGTCTGCCCAATGTGTAGAAGACTCTACAAAATAGCAAATAGGATAGTTGGTTGTGTTCATAAAAAGGATATACAATGACAGAGCACATTGTAATGAAATTGCAGCCAACAAATCCCTCCACCGGTGTTCTGTCCAGCTTTGCTCCACTTCCCATAACTAAAAGATGGCTTAAAGTGAAGAGTAAAACAGATGTTCAGAGCTACAGTGGCATGTGCAATCTATTAGCTTGTGGTATAATCTCTCCCACAAAGTGGTGGAAGCCTCATCATTGTCATGTTTAAAACGCGACTGGATAGAACAGCTAGGGAATGTGCAGTAGGGGACAATTCTGCATCCAAAGGCCTTTTGCACCTCTAGACTGTATGGGCAAAATTATGGTCTTGTCAACTGTGGTGAGCTGTACAGGGCTTAATGATGGTTTATGGCTTAGTGACTCCCAGGGCCTGGGAGAAGGACGGTAACTGGCTTTTGCTACAGCTTATAAAGGTGTGACCTGCATTCTACACACTATAGCTCTGCCTATACCTGCTGGCTAGCAAGAGCACTGGGGGACATGGCTACCATCTATCCAGCCATGCCCCCTTTGTGGAAGTACTGGCAGTAGCCCCACTTTCACGCCCCACTGCATGAGCCAAGTACTGCATCCATTTCCCTCCCCCAGCTCCCCCACATGTGCCCCTTTAATGCTACCTTACATATATGGAGACACTTGCAGAACTAGGAGTGTTTAGATTAGAAAAGAGAAGAGTTAGAGGGAACTTGACTGAGGAATTCAGCATCATGAACAAGGAAATCCATTAAATTAATAGCCAGAACATGTATAGACACTGTAGGGAAACCAGCATGTTTATTAGCCAGTTTCTGGAATTCACTGCAGCAGGACCTCACTGAATGAAAGACTGTGGCTGGACTTTTTAAAGGGCTAGATCACTTTGTGACTAACTTACTGACATGAAATCTAAGATAAGGGTAGTTATAGCTCCAGCTTGTGGTCATTAGCTGATCCACCCCCAGGAAGAGATCACCTCTCCCACCCCAGACTAAGCAATAGTTATATTATGCTTTGTGTAAGTATGGATGGTATCCTGGGAAGCATCAGGCACCAGCGATGACTGGAAGCAGCCTACTGGACTTGATGGACCAATAGTCAGATTAGGAAAATTCCTATAAAACCACAAAGGAGCTCCAGCTAACGCTATTAATGTAGGTGTTTAGACAAACATGCTGTACACACAGCTACTGTATATCAGCTTGAGCTATGATTTTGTTAAAGTTTAACACTAAACAGGCTTTTATAGTTGTATGGAAGATGGCTGAGGAAAATCCAGGGACTGTAGGAAGTGAGGTTAGATGCATCTTTCCCTCTTCATCACCAGGACACTAGTGTTCAAGGGTAGTGCTGCAGGGTGCCATCTTCAACAGGAGAACTAAAACCCAAGCCCTCAGCACTCGAGCTCATTAAATAGCACCACATGGGGTGCTTGGCCCAATGCCGGGGCTAAATTCTAACTACAGTTTGTCTCCCTGCATTTCTTATTTACTTTACACTCTACAAGTTGATAGTCAGCTTCCACCCTAAACTGCTTGCTGTATTGTTAGTACTGGTGATCAATGCTACCTTCTACCCCAGTGAGACTGCACCTGCATGGCTAGATTGCAACTTTAGGTACAGTCCTGAGCAAGGGGTGGTGAGTTAGCTGCAACACCTTAGGAGATACCCCTGTTAGCCACAATTCCTTGCTGGATTCTCCCTTGTGCCATGGGGGAGAGGTGTAGTTATTTGCTTCTGGCATATACCAGTAATTAAGACACACCCTATAGAGCTGTGCTTGCCAGTGCACTGGTGGGTGGATCACCCCCACACGCACTCACCCATCTGTTCTGGGGTGAGAGGAAAGTATGTACACATACACACCCACTTATTGCTTTATTCCCAGGCCCAAGATCCTGGTAGTCTATGCAAATGTATAAGGAGATTTCTTTCTTCCTGCTTCCACCCCTGCATGGGGGTGTAGTCCAAGTCATCATCTAGCCCATAGACTGCAGGACTGAGCACTCGTCTGACATCTGTATGGAAGAGAACTTTTCTGACAGGGAAGCAGCAAGCACAATTTTTTATAGAATAAGCATTATGGAAGGAGGAATCCTATTGGCTGACAAAGGTCATGACAGTGAGCCTATGCAGCATAACTCTCCATTACCTGACATTGTATGCCCAATATATCCAGGGGTGCATACTAGTGGGCAGAAAGGGTACTGAAGTTTATTCCTCTCTCTGCCGCTAGCTTACTATGTGACCTTGGACAAGTTACTGAAGCACTCTGTGCCTCAGTTTAATCATCTATAAAATAACAAATACTAATCCTGACCTACCTACCTACCTCCCAGAGTCATTCGATGCTTCTAAATGAGGGAATGTTTTTAAACACCTTGGGTGTCTGGGTCGAAAGGGACCAGAGAAGTAAAAATATTTTTATTGTAAATGTAAAGTACTAATGACTTTAGCAACCTTTCACTGCTCACTGGACAGCCAGCAAGCTGTTGAAATGGACAAGCTTCTGGCTACCAATTACAACTCACATAGGCGTGGAAAGGGATGACAGATCAGCAAAAACAATATAAAATTTGACAGTATTACTTTGCCCCCTAATAGTAATGATGATCACAATAAGATAGGTAGGTTTCAGCTGAGGAACTCAAATCCTTTTGCAAACATTAACCCTATTATATTGCATAATGCTCCTGAGACATAGGCAAAGTGCACAGGGGGACATTGATTTCAATGGGATTTAGGCTCCTAACTGCTTTTGAGGATCTGGGTCCAAGAGTCCAAGGGCATTGCAAGAGCAGCAGCTACTGTTCAAGAAGCTGCAAGTGGGGAAGCAGCCCTTCATCACCAACTCATCCCATCCACCAACTCTTTAATCTATCCTAGCTCTCTGCAGTATGCACCAGCCACCAGTCTCCTCTTTGGCATGTACCGAGTGCTGGGTAGTAACATGGGAGGTCTCCATGCTTGTAAAACTAAACAGGCTCTTTATTAAGACAACTATTTCAGGGTTGTTGTGAGCACTCATGCAATGTGCGCACAAACCAGCTTCCTGGTGCCAGCTCCAAACTCTTCCCTCTTGCAACCTGCATTCCTCCTCCAAGTTCCAGGCAGGCTGCTACCTCTTCCAAGACACTGCACCTTCTTTGTGATTCTCCTCTCCTGAATGCTGCCTCTTAGCTTTGTACCTGAAACACCCGTTATTGCTTGTCCTTGGCAGAGATTGTCAACCATCCAGTGGTTATGATGAGCACAAACAGACAGCAAAGGTGAGCCCACCAAACTCATTTCTATCGACTCCAGAGATAAAAGACTAGCACACTACGTCACTACACTAACTGCCCACTGATATTGCAATTCACTTCACCTGCATAAAGACCACGTTTTATGTAGGTGATAGAAATCAGGGAGGCAAAATACACCCACCATTTAACTTTGGGAGAATGTTCCCCAAAAAAGATTGGTTAATTTTCCAGTGGCCAACTCAATTGTTAAATTAACCACCTAATATAAATACGAGAAAGAGAGAAAATTTAACATCCAGCAACTTTGAGACCCTTTGGTTTGCACGTTTTTCAAATGGAACCTGAATTCTCTGTCCTATGCTGCATCATCAAATAAGGCCTCCAGATGGGGAAGGATAGTTAAAATGGCATTGGGAGACAGCAGCACCTAGGAAGGATCTAAGCCTGCTGACTGCCTTCAACGCTCCTACATTTTTGCTGAAATGGAGGGTGTTCAGGAGGAGCTCAGCACCGCTTAGGATAAAATTCTAAATGGTAACAATGGACTGGGGAAATGGCCAGTGATTTCTAAGGAGTGTTCTGAACATTTATAGTATTTAAGGTGGGATTTTCAAAAATGCCCAAACAACTTTGGAGCACAAATCCCATTAATGACTAAAAACCCCACCTGCATGGCCTTAGATCCCAATCCTGCAAACATTTATGGATATGAGTAGCCTTACACACTTGACTAGTCTCACTGAGTTCAATGTGGCTACTCACATACGGAAAGTTACGTAGGATGGATCACATTTCCAGGATCAGGGCTTTATTTGTAAATATTTATTTAGAGACACCTTGTAAACCTCGTACTCCCATTAGTAAACAGTTATTCACATGAGCAGCCCAATTCACTGTAATGGGCATAAGGGATTCACAGCCTGATTTTTAATGGCCATCTACTAACCGCCGTAGATTTATTTTGTTTGTTTGTTTAGGTATTTTTTGTCTCTGTATGTAATATTTATCTTTAAAGCACAGAAAAAAGTTCTCACAATATATTTCACTTACTGGACATCCAACCTGGTGAGAAAGACAATGAAAACAAAGTTTCATAGTGGCTGTGACCAATGCTGTGTGTGACTGATCACTACTGGAAAATCTCAAACTCAGATAAAAATCATTGGGCTTTTTTTTTTTTTTTTTTTGGTGCTACATTTGAAACAACCCATGTTGTAAAGGAAACCTGCAATAACGAGATAATATGAATGAAAAATAAACACTTCACATGTTTTCAAGCAAACAAAGCAGCATAAAGGCGTCTACTGACATAGGCATTATAGTCGTATTATTGGAGGGTTGGTATTTTTCTTGCTCCAGCTCTGTGGTTTCTTTGAGAGAACACTGGCTTTTATTTTAATATATTGTTATTCAATATACTCTGTTAAGGTACCCAGAGTCCTTGAGCACCAGTAGATTGCAGGTTTCTCACTGTTATGTATAATTAAGATCTACGTTGATATTAGTCTCCAAAACATTTATTACCAGAGAAGCCGTGAAAACAGTTCTCTAACTTCAGCATCTGAGCAGCAGCAAAGGTATCAACAGAAACAATTCAAGGATTCTGAAGTCAATGGGCAATGATCATGGATCCCCTTGCAGGGTCAGTGCCCAAGACATTAATGGAAACACTTTATAAAGCAAACAGACTGTGCTGAACCATGGTTAAAGAAGGACCTCCTCTTTGAGAAAAAGTTTTCAAGAGACGTGTCCTATACAAAGACAAATATCAAGTGTACATACAGTATAAGGAGAACAGACATATAACCACTTCTAAATCTAAGACTCATGCCGTTCATACTCAACAACAAACCAATGAGAGAAAATATTACTTAGTATAAACTGTTTGATGGAGTCTTCCCCTTCCTTTCCAGCAGTGAGTCTTGAACCAACAGTTTATTCCTACCTGCCAAGAAGCAGGGAGGCAAAAAGAGCAGTCACTTAAGGCAAGTGTAAAGGAAGCAAACAGCAAATTTCCTGCACAAGCTAGAAATAGGCCTTTCCTTTTAAATTTTAAAAACTGTTCATGTGAACACAGTGCTTGGGGAAGGTGCAGGACTGGCAATTCTGGAAACAAAAGTCTTCTATTTAGCCACAGAATAGGTGAGAGCTTTCTTACAATGTCCTATTAGTGAGACCCAATTGAGATGAAAGATATACATTTGGGCTTCGTACTCTTCTTTAGTCTCTGGCCTCTCTCCTAAAACTGCCCCTGTGGGTACCTGTCAGGGGAGTGTTTCCTTGTGTCATGTGAAAACCTGCTTCTTTGGGAATTGCACTGATGCCAGCAAACTCATTTCACATTGGTCACTATTAACATGAGCTTCATTTAAACCTGCCACATATAATCTAAAGGCTTTATAAGCACTGGAACATGTTACCTGTGGAATCCCGATCAATGGAGGTTTTTAAGAACAGGTAACCTGTCAGGGATGGTCTAGGTATATTTAATCCTGCCTCAAGGCAGGGGGCTGGGCTGGATGACCTCTTGAGGTCCCTTCCAGCCCTAGATTTCTATGATTCTCTAACCCATGACCAGCATCATCCACTCACCCCCACAGGGGATATTTATTTGCTATTGCCATGGCAACTGATTTTTTTTTTAGACAAGACAAAAGGAAGTTTGAGGAAGTCTCTGTTCAAAATTATTTTCCTCTCCCATCACTTGGATCATGTCACTTCCCTACTAAGTTTCCTTTAGTGACTCCTACTTGCTTTCTGCATCAAGTTCTTCCTGCTGGTCCTCACTTTCAGAGCACTTCATATTTCTGCTTCTGCTTACCTCTTTGGTCAAATTTCTACCTACAGCCCTTCCTTTAGTCTTTGGCTCTGCATCAGCCTTACTGCCTTGTTCCTGTCTTTGTCTTCACATGCTCTTGTCTTCAAGGTTTCTTTCATACTGCTCTTTCTGCCTGGAATAGCCTTCCAGGCCCCATGCACTTATTGACCATGCTCTCCTAATTCAAATTCCTCCTTGAAATGTGCTTCTGCAAAGCTTTTCTGTGATGAACCATCCTGCAACCCAAATTCTATCTACCCCTTTCCCCTCACCCTAACTCAGTCCAGTTCCAACAGACAAGATTTATGAGATACTAAACACAGGAGCTGTCTGCTTGCCAGAAGGAAACAAACTCTTAGGACCTTTAATTTCACCTGACCACACTTACATTAGTTTTACATCAGTGTAACTCCATTAACCTCAGTGGAATTATTTCTGATTTGAACTGGTGTAACTGAGCTCAAAACCAGACCCTCTGCCACTGTTATTGTTTCTCTATTCTACATAGATTTTAAAGTCCATGATTCTTACATGAGCCTCTAAAGTGTTATGTACAGTGATGGTACCATGTGGATCATCATAATAAAATGCACAGTACTATGACAACAGATTTCACTGCTCACTCATCTTCCTTGGATATCGGCATTACTGTAGGTAGCATACTAGTCAGGAAATAGCATCCTGTCCTCTACATGCAGAATGCTACCCTCAGCCCCATGAATTTAAAGTGTGTGTGTTGGATACAGAACTTAGAAGTGCGCTTCGAATAGGGACGTGATGGATTCACGTACTATATGTCTTACAAAGCCTTATCCAAATTTTCCTCAAAAAAGTGTGCATCCTTTTAAAGGTGAAATGCAAAGCTAAACTGAAAATTGAGTGATGCTCCAAAATAAGGCCTGATTGTCCCCACCCCCACCCCCTTCCCAGGAGACAAAGGGCAGTAAGCAAAGAAATACATTTTAACTTACCTTTTCCAGGTCATTTCTCATCAGTTGCAATGAGGTTTCTGGTATCTTTGATGTCAGTGAGTGACGCATTCTCTGAGATGCTCAGGAAATGAAGTGTCGGTGGATTTAGCAGAGGGAGAAAAAATGTCAGAGGTTATTTCTGTGCCAAATATTCCCCATGGCCTGGGTAGTGGGAGTGTTCAGTATATAAAAACTCAACATATTTTATTTTTTAGGTCTTCAGTAAAAATATAAAAATTTGCCAACAGAATATTTTTCTGTTGGAAATGCCAAGTCATCAAAATCAAAACTTTTCCCGAGAATATGACAACGTTGGTGTAATGTTGTTCTGAAAAAAAATTTTAAAAGGCCAACAACTTCAATTTCAACCTTATCAGGATAGGGCATTTCAATTTTTCATTTCAAAGTGACATTTTGTTAAAAAATACAGTTTATTGTATATTATGTTATAAATTAAAATATCAACTTTTTAAAAAGTTGAAATCAGAATGAAATATTTCAAAATTATTGAAACTGAAAGTTTTGACGGATCCAAAATGAATTTATTTTGAAAATTTTGTTCTGTAGGAAATGTGAGTAGTCTTTACCTACTCTTACCTTACCTAGTACTCTTTGAAATGGCACTTGGTTAAAGCGCACTAGAGAATTTTTAGTGTGCACCAGCAGTGTCTACACAGATCAGTTGGTGCACAACATGTTAATGTGCTTTAGAAATCACATCCCTGTAGTGTGCATTGCTGCACTGTGTAGACATTCCCTTACAGCATTACAAAACAGGGGTCATGCCATTGAAGTCAATGGAGGTACACTGCTATAAAATCAGTGTGAGAGAGATCAGAGTCAGTCTCCTTATATCTAGACTCCAAGGTAGAGTTAACCATGGCTGTTGCCACCAGCCTAACATTATCTAAAGCAGCATCACAAAGGAAGGAATTTGAGTGGAATGCGTTCATAATTATCCTTATTCTCTCATGAACTGGGCCCTTGTATAAAGACCACGGTAGAAATTGTTTCCAGGAATGATGGCAGAATCTTTGAGGAAGAGGTCATGGTTAGAACCACTTTGAGAACCAACAGCACTGTCACCTAAGTGCTTCCAAGCAGGAAAAATGCCTGAATGTTGGTGGTACCCAAACGAGTTACAGAGACTGTGGGGTATGTAGACTACAGGTGTGCCCCTTGAGGGAAAGAAGAGCTGTCTTCAGCAGACCAATCCACTGAGGGGCAGAAAGGACTAAGTCCAGTTGGGTAAAACTAAGTCCAGAGGTTGATTGTGAAACCTGGCAGAGGGCCAAAGGTACTGTTTGTCTGTAGTGTGAGTTAATTTTATTTTCCAATTTTTATAACCCAATTACCTCCCTTGACCCTATACAACATCTGATACAAAAAACTCCTTAGGAAACACTTAGGGTCTGACTTTTCAGGGGTGTTGAGCATCCACAATTCTAGCTGAAATCACTGGGGAGTGCCAGGAGAGAGGCAACCAGACTGGGAATAGATCAAGTCCTGTCAGTTTCCCCTGAGAAGACAAAACATTTTCTCTGCAAGACACTAAAGGTTGAACAAGGTTTATCCACTTGTGCCCATTCCCTATTAATTAATTCCATAAAGGAAGCTTACGTGGAAAATGAAATGACTTCTTTGTGTGGCCAAAAGAAATAATCCTTGTAAGGCAAGAACCTGAAGAGGAGATATTTCAGCCCCTTTAAACAAAACAGAGGACCTTGCAACCTGGCTCTTGATCTAATTCTGAGCCAAGGAGCTGCCATATTCTACCAGAATGGGGAAACCAAGCCACCTGCAGCCTGTCACTTCTATTGGACCTCCACAGAGCACACCAGGACAGCAAAATACTGTGGTATCCAGGCCTGAAGGACACTGCAAACTGCCTATTTCAGCTATAGCTAATTAATTTGCTGCTCCACTGCAAGAAAAAGAATGCTTGAAGCCCCCCCAGTGGGGATCAGAAGCCATGAGAACATGCTTCCTCAAAATCCTTATTATTCTGTAAAAGTAGAAGGCTTTCGTAGGATGGCTGACTGCTAACAAGTGTCCTCAGCACAAGCTGACTAGGGAGGAGGTGAAGGAGGAGGAGGAGAGAGAGGCTTTCTCATTGGTGGGAGAGTACTCATCAATGCCAACTCCAAGCATTCAAAAATCATGAAGCAGGCCCCAAAAATTCATGAGTGTCTTAAAATTAGGAGAGTTTTAAAAAGAATAAATTGGAGGTATTACTTGTCTTCTGATGTCACCATCATTAGAAGCTGGGATTTTAAGAAAAGCATCTGGTATCATGAGACTCATGACAAAGTCACAAGAGCTGACAACACTGAGTACGTCCAGACATAACCCTGGCCAAATGTATGGTCATACGTGAGTCCTCTTGTCAGCTACCCTTCCTGGCTCTACTTCTTATTGTAACCCTCCCCGCAACACACATACCTCGAATGATAAAGTGGGGCCAATTAGTAGTTCTGGATTAAAAACATGCAAAATACACCATGTGTATTTGTGTTGTTTTAATATGAAACGAGCTGAAGCTTAGTGGTTTAGGTATACTGGCTTAGGTATACTGGAGCCTGAAGATCCAAGTGAAACTCAGGAGGTGTGAATCCATGTGAATCAGAACTAAAGAAATCCCTAGGAACCTCAGAATGTCATACAGGTCTAGAGAAACGTTTATATGGTACATATAAATAAATGTATATAGATTTTTATAAAAATATATGTTTGGTATTCTTTTAGAAGCTACGGTCAAAATGTTCAAACTTGAAGGCCTAAAGTTAAGCACACCTAAAATTCATATGTAGGCATCTGAACAGTGGCATGATATTCATACGTGTGAAGCACTTGACGTCATTGGCCATTTGAAGTCAACAGGAGCTGAGGCTGCTCAACACCTGTGAAAATCAGGCCACCAGGTTAAGGTATCTAACTTTAGTCACCTTTGACATGATCAGCATCTCTGTGCCAGCACTTAGTCATCTGTGCCTCAGTGTTCCCTCTGCCTCACAGGTGAATTCACATACAGCCCTACGTTTCAAGTAACAACTGCTCCTCCACCAGGATGGGGAAACCTGGGGAGATGGTTGATTAAGGTACACACTACAAACAGTTCCCTTGGCCCTCCGAGAAGCAGGGTCTCACCATCAGCCCATCCCTTCTCCCCTTCATGGATGTGCACATGCCCTTCCTTCAGCTACTAAATTGTTGACATTTAAACAAATATGCTTTACTTGAACATCTGTGTAAATGCAATCACAATAAATTTAAAAAAAAAGAAACACCAGACCTTCCTCTATCTCTCCCAGGCTCTCTTCCCAAGCCTCCTATTGGCCACTTTGTAGAGCTCTCCCCAAATATTTCTGTAGCCCTGGTCTCCCGAGAGTAGACCACTCCTTTTATAGCAAGTCTTGCTTTCATCTTGTAGACATACGACCCTTCAACACATGTACCATTCCCAAAAACCCATCCTTGAAGGGGCAGCATCTTCATAACAGGTGGCTGGCTGTGTTGGGACTAGAACTGGTCAATTTTTTTCTGCCAGAACTGTTTTGTTTGTTTGTTGTTTTACAGAATGTTGGGGTTTTGACTAAATATTTTTTCATGGAAATTGTCTGCTTTCCATGGAGAATTTTGACTTTTCTGAAAAAACAAAAACCCAGTAAATAAAGGTTTTCAGCTCAAAATGTTTGGCATTCCTGTTTAAGTCAAAATTTTCCACAGAAAATTGCAATGAAAACTATTTTGATTGCAATTTTCTAGGGAAAAAGAAAAAGATTTAGCTGAAACTTTTAATGCCCCAGTAATAGCACCCACATTTGAAAATGTTGGCATAGGTCTCAGTGAAGTTTGTTATTGTGTTTTGGATTCTTTGTGTTTGTGGGTATATGTTTGTTGCTTTATATTTGCTGTACTCTTAAGAAAATCGTAGTGTTTACATATTTTTAATCTATTTGTTTACATAGTTTAAACAACTTTTCAAATCCTTGCCATATAAATATCAGAAACAAAACAATGATCATTACAGCAGTGAGCTTTTGTTGAGAGAAACATTATACAATAATTTAACCATCGGATCTTTCTATGTATCAGGGTGTTACCATATTACTGAGTGAGCCTCTTGACATTATCCAGGACGAGTTGTTTCTGTTGATTTTATTATTCTGATTGCACGAATTTATCAAACCAGGCATGTTCCTTCAAATGTTAATATTCAAAAGAATTTGACAGGTGTGCTGGGTTTTTTGTACGAAGAAAATCTTAGGTTTTAGACACCGTTTTGACAAGACAAAAAGAAAAGGAAAAGGAAATCCTGCAAATAGTTTGCGTTTGACTATTATTTTTCCTGGCAAGTGTATTCTATTACTTTTAAATATGATATGTAGTAAGGATTCCCTGTCTTAATACGTCTCTCAATATAAAAACAAAGGCCCAGTAACATTGTATACAAGACCACTTTCTTAAATATCTGCTGCCTGGCCATCTCAGAGGTCCAGAGAGGCCTGGGCCACTTCCAGCTTTTGAGGCCCCTGACCATAATACAAATAAAAAATGACCACACATGAAAATAAAATAAGGCACCAAAAAAAGAGTGAGACATAATTTGAATATTTTTTTATTTAACAAATGCTTTTCTAGCCTTTTTCTGTGCAAATGCACTAATTATTGAGGAAAAATCTAGCTCTCGTGCACATAAAAACAAGTTGCAAAACTTATCAAATGCCAAAAAATTAACAAGTGTCTAAATTTGAGGCCCCCTTTGAGCTTGAAGCCCAGCCAAATGGCTCTCCTGGTCCCCCCTCTGATTGGCCCTGTACGCTGCTAAAGCATGCAAAGCTCTTACCAATAAGTAAGGGCAAATGATAGCAGCATCTTGGAGGAGGTAAGTCATCTTGCTCATCAGACAGATTGATCCCTATACTCCAGGGGTGATTGGACACAACCATCAGCATATTGTAGCTAGTTGTGGAGCAAGCCATTCAGACACCAGTGAAAACTTTCAAGCAGCCAACAAAACACTCAGATGCTTGTACAGGAAAGTACATTACCGAACTCAGCATCTGCGACTTGCAGCTGCCAAGTATCCTCCAGGTGTTGTTACAGCTGTTGAGTCTCCTGCTAAGGAAGACAGAACAGAAGGATGAAAAGGAAGCATCATTGAGAATGTACAGCTACTGGAGAACAGTGCCAAGCAAGTATTTAAGTTACATGCCTGCACAAACTACGTCCTCTAAGCATGTGAGCTCACTGCTGTTTGCCTACTGGACTCACAATGAAGACAAATCATGTCCCTAAGCCACTAGGCAGTTTTCAAACTATTCTGAATACAGGATCTACTGAAACCTAAAGTAATAAACAGAGCTATATCCAGTTTTGTGAATTTGGAAACATTGGAGTTGGGAGCGTATGTTTGCATGCCAGTTGAGAATTTAGCACCAAAAGACAAGGAGGAAACAGTAATGACCCTCTCCCTCAAAAATAGCCATTTAAAAAGTTGTTTTTCATTTTCAGAGAATTTTCTTCAAGGGTTTTCTAACAAGGCTCTCTCTCGACTTTCAACCTTTTTAAAAGAATCAATAAGTGAGGTTGCTTGACAGCGATTGTATTTGTGCCTAGTTCTTACCGTTCTAGTTCAATTTATATTTTACACTTTGTTTACCTGTAAGCTTTCATACTTTACACACAGCAATATTAATCCGGGTTATAATCTGGTTAAATTCAAACGTTAACGGTCTCAGTCCTGATCCGTAGTTAGGTCCCAGTTCAGCAACACACATTTTAAGTATGTTGTTAAGTCCAACCCTATTCATCAAAGCACATAGGGCCTGATCCAAAGCTCAATGAAGTCAGTGGAAAGATTGCCATTGAGTTCAGTAAACTTTGGGTCAGATTCTGTAGTATGTGCCTAACTTTAAATATGAGTAGTTCCACCGAAGTCAGTGTGACAATTCATGTGCCATTGGAGACTTCTCTAGAAAACGCTTGGATGTGATGTTAGTTATTCAGTAGGTTGTTCTCTTCTTTCATGGCAGTATTAAATCAACAAACTGGCCCAGTGCTGGGGACGCTGTGTTCTTTCAGGCATCATCATTTGGAGAAAATGCAAAATGGAGGTAAATATGGAGTCAAAGGCACTTTTCACAAGAGAGGAGACATTAGTTTATTTGGGTATCTACATCCTGCCTGCGTAAGAATTGGTGCAGATGTCTAAGGCAAATGATTCAACATTAGACTATCAAGGAGAACATAAAGGTGCTGTGGACGTTTTGGGTGGATCTGGTCTGGGAGGTCTCTATGCAGTAGTCTTGGAAGAAAACTGAGACTCTCATGCCTGGAAACATATTTTTTTTCATTTAAAACCAAATTAATAAGTAACCTCCTATTTGCTTCTAAAGACACAAAGTGTGGTTTCATAAGGCCATCCTCTGAATCAAAGGAGTTTGTGTACTACAGCAAGCTGTATTGTATTAGGAAAGGTTTTTAATGGTGTTTAGTGATTGAAAGCAAGATGCAATAGCTTTACAACAAAGAAGCTTATGATGAAGGTCCTCTGTAATAGCTTTTATATTACTGTAAATCACAATGCTTATGGTTTACTTTTTATTAATGCAAATGAAGTGCAAATCAAATGAAAGCTGAGTGTCTATCAACAGGTTGTTTTAAATAGTTGAGAATATATGTATATTTTAGCTTTTAACAGGATTTTTTTATTTTAAATAGTTTTAATGTTTTTATCCCTGTAATAGTGCTGGAAGGCCACAAGATGAGAGCAATTTTTAATTCACGCTTATAAGACATGGGTATTTGGAAACCATTAGAAACTGACATTTTTTCCTCCTTTTTAATTTTGATTCTTTCACTAGAGAAGCCAAGACTAATGCTATCATGACAGATGGGGAGAGTTTTTAGAGTCACTGTACAAAACGTATTGGAGCAGTGTATCATTAACACACAGCACCTTCAAAATGTGGCCGCGGAAGTATAATTTGTTTGGAACAGTGTCTAATGTATAGAAACTAAAGCCCGAATTCTGCTCTCAGGTACTGCACGCTGGATATGTTCTAGTGACATGACAGCTTTGTTTATAGTATATGAAAAATAAAACTAAACAAAACAGTACTAATGATGTGAAGTTTATTATTATTATTACTTCTAGTATTTAATGACTTGTGCGTTTTCAGTAGTGTTAACAGGCTGGGTGAGGCAAGTCTTTTATTGTGTAGAAGACTCTAAGGTCCCAGTCCAGCAAGACATTTAAGCACATGCATGACTTTAAACTTGTGACTGGTCCCATTGGAGGAAATGAGACTACTCATATTCCAAAAAACATGCGTGTAAATGTTTGCAGGGCTGGGGCCTGAGTCACAAGAGTGGAGTTCAGTATTTGAGGCTACAGAATAATGGCACATGGAACTTTTATGCAGGCCGTGTTATAATATGGATTTCAGTCTAAATATAGAACTATTTAAAACGAGAAACATTTTTAACCACTTAACGAAGGGAGGTGAGGGTAGCTTTTTGTTTCACATGTCCCAAATAGCTGTAAATAAATGTTTCCCCTGGGCTTGATTCTCCTTTGAAGCAATGCATATTAAAATATATCTTCACGATAAAGATACATGGTTTGATACATAAGATCTCATCTTCAGTCATGCAGAACAACTCAGACTTTGTAAATGTCAGTAACCCCATAAGAAAAAGTACCCCCCCACACACACATACAATTGTTATCAACATTTTTAAAATAAATGTTAGAGCCAGATTAACCACCATTGAGACTTACGCTGTCTCTTTACCCTCAGAACAAATCTGACAGGGGCAGAGGGAATGCAGCTTCCCCACAATTCTTTGCAATGTGCTTCAGCGCTGACCCTAAAATATCCCTTCTAGGGGTAGCAGGTAGATCTCTTCTAGGGATAGTTCAATCTCCATGCTCATACAGGACCTGATTCAGGACCCATTGACAACAATGGGAAGACTCCCATTGACTTCACTGGGCCTTGGATCAGGCTGTAGTCCATTTGCCTCTCTGTTGAGTCGGCCTACAGAGATAAATACAGTAGTGGTTTTTGTGATGTGGTGCTTTTTCATGAAGAACTGGACTGAGAACATAAGCTCATTTCACACAGGCCACCAGCAGCCTTCAGACACTAATAGCTGTCAATTGCTACTATCCTGCGTTCACCTCCAAACTGACAATTTAGAGCTGAAATACTGTGTATCCCATTACCAATCTGCTGAGCCAATGCAGCCTCCCTTCTCTCCCTGAAATAAAATGTTACCCACCTTGCAATCTCTAAAACTTATCTAGATATCTGAGAAATTTTCCCTTGGCAGGTCACAGCCTCCATATACAGCTAGCAAGCCATCTGACTGAAAGAGACAGGGGAAGAAAATTAGACCTGTAAGAGAAAGGGAGACAAACAATAGCAGAAATGAAGAACAGCTGCCTCATCCAAGTAACTGGACTTTGATTGTTACAGTCATTGGGAGAAAAAGAGAGAGGAACTTTTGTTTGTTGGACTTTCGAACTGTAAGGTGAGAGCCTAAGGCAAAGGACACTGCCCAATGTACTATGGGGTGGGTGTTTTGCTCATGGCCATATGCTTCTGAAGCATGCTTGTGGTGTTTTCCCAAGTTAATGCCGGGTTACTTTCCCCTTTTTATTAAAAGTTTATTTTCTAAACACAGACTCAGTGCTTGTGAGAGGGGAAGTATTGCCTCTTAGAGGCACCCGGGGTGTAATTTTCCTAGATTACTGGAAGCCACTTCTGTGTTTTATTGTTAAAAAGGAACTCCTAGATATTGAACCTGGCCCTTGTTGCTGCTGACTCTACCTGGCAGAAGCGTTACACATACATTGGATCAGTGGCTCTCAAACTTTTTTACTGGTGACCTCTTTCACATAGCAAGCCTCTGAGTGCGACCTCCCCTTATAAATATATAAAAAAGTGTTTTTAATTTAACACTGTTATAAATGCTGGAGGCAAAGCGGGATTTGAGGTGGAGATTGACAGCTCGCAACCCCCCATGTAATAACTTCACGACCCCCTGAGGGGTCCCAATCCCCAGTTTCAGAACCCCTGCATTAGATGATTGCAGTGGTCCATTCGGGCCTTAAAATCTATTATTCTGTGAATCTAGGAAGAAAGGTACATCAAACCTAGCAGAACTTCTGAGTGCAATGCAAGCAGCTGATGGTGCAATAGTATTCATATGAACTCAGCTAATATTTGTATTTAACAGGAGGTGACCACAAGTTTAAAATATAATTTTTTATAATTAACTTTATTGCAAAATCATTAAAAGTAAAGCCTAATGCAGCATCCAGTATAGCTAGAGAATTGTTGCAGATTGCACAGTTGTTCTTACACAGCTTAATAAAAGGAAAAGTTTGCTTCTTAGGACCAGATTTCGATCCCCTTTCCCATACTGAATAGCACCTTACTTCACAAATTGTCTCACTGAAATCAGTGGTACAACTTGTGGAGTAAGGTGTTGCCCAATAGAAGTGATGGGGAACAGAAGACATGTGAAAGGTTCCTGCTTTAGTTTTACACAATGATCGAAGGGACAGACAACTATTGGAATAGTCAGCTATTTGGCTGTCTGGATATTTATACTGTGTCTTTTACCGTGGTATCTGTGTGCACTGAGAATGTATCTGTGACAAATATTCTATATCATTCTCTTAAAATGAAACTGTCAAGGCTGGTAGATCTAAAATGAGACCCATCAGGGAGTTTCATCTGAATTCTTCCATTGGGGATGAGAAGATCCACACACACACACACACACACACACACACACCCCTACCTCTGCAGAAGAATCACGGGGTCTCGCTCCCAAGCCCAGCAGAGCTTGAGGATCCATGTGAGGCAAAGGACTATCTGCATGGGGAAGGCTTATATTGCCACATTGTCTCTTGAAGCCCCTGCACCCTCCAATAGAGCCATGCTGTTAGGTCATCCCAAACAAATGGCTGCCCCTGAAAGTCTTGTTTAAGGGAGATTCTCCTGTTTTCTTTTTTTATTGATTCCTTGCCCGGCTTGGGGGTAAGGAAGATAATGTGCCATCTCCTCATACCCAGCCAAACCTATTCCCTCTCCATACACAAATGTGGGACCCCAGGAAGGAGGACCATTCTGAAGAGGTGGCTGTGTGGAGGCAGGTCAAGATAGACTTCATGAGCAATGTATGCAATGAAGGACAATCTAGTCCCCCGTTATCTTGGGGTCACCCAGGCAGGCATTAGAGATCTCAGCCATATTGCACCACTTATTTTGGAGTCCTGGCAGATTTTTTTGTATCAAAAGGAAATTTAAAGATAAAATGTTAGTTTTAGGATAGGTTACGTTTTGAACCTGTCAACCTTGACAGTGTCTCTTTAACATTGATTTTTATAGGTCTTTGACTAGCCCCACTGGAATGTTAATGTTATCTGGTTCTTTAAATATATATTACAGTTATCAAGTGCATGTTTCTGATTAACATTTGATGGCTGCTTAGTTTGCTAAGAGCTCACATAAATTTCCCGAGGGCTATTTCTGAGCAATATAAATGTGGGAAATCCCTTTTGTTGAGGAGTGAGATTAATCACTTCAGCATCTAGATCCTCCACACCTTTACACCAGAAGATATATTGCTGAAATGTCTACAACACATTGTAAAAAATTAATATCTCCGACTGCTTCCATGCCACTCATGTTTGAAGGAGATGGGGCTGAGGTATCATAGTGCATCTTCAGAGCACTATATCACCTCCTGCAGAACTTTGAAAAACTTTCTATCCAGAGTTCTGATGACATAATACATCTTCTGTTGTTGATTCCCCCTCACCATCCCCACCATACACACTCTGTGTTTTAGGGCAGTTAGATATAGGCCTCAGAAAATGTCACACTTGAACTGCTCCAATCCAGAAGTAGACATGGGAGTCACAACAGCAGCACAACACCCATTCTAAGTCAGCAGCAATTCACTGGATTGTTCTTATTAAGGCATGGAGAGTTTGTATTTAACACCATGATTTTCGTTTAAACATTATATGACACAGCAGCGAGCGGCTGCTCTAAGCTACAGCCAGCCCAATCCTGCTCTGGCCTCTGCAATCCAGAACCCCAGCTTCCAAAATTCAGGATGACCTTTGTTTGCTGCAGCACATCCCATATCCTTACACAGCAATGACACCAACTCCACACACTTGCAACACCCCCTGTGTCCGCTCAGCAGAGCTGGCTGGTGCATTGGGAGTGGGAAATAATCATAGAAATCATAGAAATGTAGGGCTGGAATGGACCTTTAGGATCCCTTGACAAGCGGGTGTAGCTAACTCAGGGAGAACAGGGGTTTAAAAAGCCAGTTCATAAGCGACCAGAAGAGCTAGCAAATAGGAGCAGCAAACAGAGGATTTTTGTGAGGGAGTTTAGGGAGGGAGCAAGAGAACCTGATGCAAATAGTCTCTAAATTTAGGCCAATAATCCAACTCCCCGCCCTGAAAAAAAAACCCACACAATGAACAAACAAACAAATGAAAACCCTGCAGGAGTAAAAAGAATGCAGGTGGAAGTCCAGCAGCAGTGTGGGAACTATCTAGTTTATTACACTGAATCCAGCATATATAATTACCTGCCTTGTGGGCAGGTGGCATATATGTGAATTCAGTGCAAGCAGTTCATGGCCCTCAGAGACTAGTATGGGCTCTTGAGACGAGAGTGGTTGAACTGAAGGAGCTAAGGGAGACAGAGAGGTACAGACAGGAGATTTTCAGGGACACAGTAGAGCTGTCCTACCCACAGTCTGACAGCCTCTATGCTGTTGAGGAAGATGAAAGTCTCAGGGAAGGAGAACATCAAGCTGGAGTGGAGGGAAACAATCCCATAGTTGGGACCCTCATTGCAGATGATGTTGTAGTATCCTCTCACACTGAGGATACCTTTCTGACAGAGGGTACCCCTGTTATTAGGAAGAGACAGGTAATGGTAATAGGAGATTTGATAATTAAAAATTGCCTGCCAGGTGTGAAGGTTGCGGACTTCTTCAGACATCTAGACATGGGCAGCAGGTGAAGCTTTCCCTTGGGGAGGCTAGTCCCCTGTCCCGCCTCTTCCAGCTGAGACCCTGCTTCCCGCCCTCACCTTGCCGTGGCCCCAGCCAGCAGGAGGTGCGGGGGGGGGGGAGCTGAGAGCTTGGTCGGGGCCATGGAGAGGGCTGAAAGCTTGGCCCCAGTCAGGACCGCAGCACAGATCTCGACCCTGACCGAAGCACCGAGCCCAGAGCCCCTCTCCTGTTCCACCCCTTCCACTTGTGACCCTGCCCATGGCCCCACTTCATTCTACCCTTCCCTGTGGCCACACCCCCATTCTGCCCCCACAACGCCTCTTCCCCCCGCTTACTCATTTCCCCTCCACCACCACCCCCCATGGCCCCAAGACCAGAAAAGCTCTGTGCCACTGCAACAAGGAATGAGGGCTCCTCCAGCCCTGGGGCTGTGGCGGGGGGAGATTTTTCCAGGGACCCCAAATTGGCCGGGTCCCCTGGCCCCATGGGCTTGTGCGGTAATCTGCCATTGCCGCCCCCAGCGGTGCAATGTTTGGGGAGGCTTAGGCTCTGCCAGCCTCCACTATGTGCTGCCCATGCATCTAGACAAACCTATGTGCAGTGGTTGTGGTAGACACAGGTACCAAAGACATAGAAAAAGATAGGAGAGAGGTCCTGGAGGCCAAATTTAGGCTGCTAGGTAAGAGATTAAAATTGAGGACCTCCATTGTAGCATTCTCTGAAATGCTTCCAGTTCCATGTGCAGGGCCAGTTAGACAGGCAGAACTGCAGAGATGAGACGATGGTGTTCAGAGGCGAGATTTGGATTTATTAGGAATTGGGGAACCTTTTGGGGAAAGGAGGAGCCTAAACCACCTAAACCAAAACAAATCCAGATTGCTGGCATGTAATATTAAAAGGTCGTAAAGAAGTGTTCATACTAAGGGCTGGGGGAAAGCCAACAGGTACAGAGGAGCACACGGTTTGGCTAGAGACAGCTATGGGGAGGATTTATTAAAGTGGATTGTGATGAGGTAGCCACCCTATACAAGGCCTGAAGTGGTAAATTAGTCCAATTAACCCATAGGCTGCACCGTTCGGAAAACCAGGGCGTGCTAAGGCATCATTTGATGATGAAGTCCAGCTGGGAGAGTAGCTGGGCTTGGTTTATAAAGCCAGGATGTTGGCAGTAGAAAGGGACTGCAGAGAAGTGGGCTGCAGTCACTCCCTGGGAGTCGGGAGGTATCTTTGAGGCTACCAGGTTTATTAGTCTGTAGTTACTCCCTGGAAGGAGGGAGTTTGAGGCAGTACACCTGGCATGGGGGGGTGGCAGGAACCAGAAGCTGTAGGAAGGAGTCCAGGAAAGAAGCAACAGAGTCTGAGGGAAAGCAGACACAGTTGCCAGGTATAGGGTCCCTGGACTGGAAACTGGATTAGTGGGTGGGCGTGGATTCCCCTACAGTGCACTGGGGAAGCGGCACCATAAGGGCAGTGCATGAGAAGACTCCTAAGATTGTAGTTACGGAAAGACTTTGATACTGCAGAAGGGGAAGACTATAGAGTAGTTATCAGTGGTTCACAGTCAAGCTGGAAGGACATATCGAGTGGGGTCCCACAGGGATCGGACCTGGGTCCAGTTCTATTCAATATTTTCATAAATGATTTAGATAAGAGACCTGTGGCACCTTATAGACTAACAGATGTATTGGAGCATGAGCTTTCGTGGGTGAATACCCACTTCGTCAGATGCATGTAGTGGTGCATCCGACAAAGTGGGTATTCATCCACAAAAGCTCATTCTCCAATACGTCTATTAGTCTATAAGGTGCCACAGGACTCTTTGCTGCTTTTACAGATCCAGACTAACACAGCTACCCCTCTGATACTTAGATAAGAGAGTACACTTATTAAGTTTGTGGACAATACCAACCTGGGAGGAGTTGCAAGTGCTTTGGAAGATAGGATTACAATTCGAAATAATCTGGACAAACTGGAGAAATAGTCTGAAGTAAATAGGATGAAATTCAACAAAGACAAATGCAATATACTGCACTTAGGAAGGAATAATCAATTGCACCCATACAAAATGGGAAATGACTGCCTTAGAAAGGAGTATTGCAGAAAGGTATCTGGGGGTTATAGTGGATCATAAGCTAAATATGAGTCAACAGTGTAACACAGTTTCAAAAAAAGCGAACATCATTCTGGGATATAACAGCAGGAGTGTTGTAAGCAAGACACGAGAAATAATTCTTGTATTCTACTCTGCGCTGATAGAGTATCATTACCAGTTCTGGGTGCCACATTTACAGAAAGATTTGGACAAATTGGATACAAAATCATTGAAAGTATAGTAAAGAACAGAATTATCAGACACAACTTGATATGTTGGGGGTCAACATGGCTTATGTAAAGGGAAATCAGGCCTCACCAATTTATTAGAATTCTTTGAGGGTGTAACAAGCATGTGGACAAAGGTGATCCAGTGGATACAGTGTACCTGGACTTTCAGAAAACCTTTGACAAGGTCCCTCACCAAAGGCTTAAGCAAAGTAAGGAATCATCAGATAAGAATGAAGGTCCTCTCATAGATCAATAACTGGTTAAAAGATAGGAAACAAAGAGGGAATAAATGGTCAGTTTTCACAGTGGAGAGAGGTAAATAGTAGGTTCGCCCAAAAATCTGTACAGGGACCAGTGCTGTTCAACATATTCATAAATGATCTGGAAAAAGGGGTAAACAGTAAGAGGTGGCAAACTTTGCAGACAATACAAAATTACTTAAGACAGTTAAGTCCAAAGCTGACTGTGAAGAGTTACAAAGGGATCTCACAAAACTGGGTGACTGGACAACAAAATGGCAGATGAAATTCAATGCTGATAAATGCAGAGTAATACACAATGGAAAACATAACCCCAACTATACATACAAAATGATGGAGTTTAAATTAGCTGTTACCACTCAAGAAAGTGATCTTGGAGTCACTGTGGATAGTTATCCGAAAACATCTGCTCCATGTGCAAAAAAGCTAACAGAAAGCTAGGAGCCATTAAGAAAAGGATAGATAATAAGAGAGAAAATATCATAAAGCCACTATTAGGGCTGTCAATTATTCGCAGTTCACTCAAGCAATTAATGCAAAACAAATTAAATAGATCCAAAATATAGTTGTGATTAATTACAGTTTTAATTGCACTTTTAAACAATAGAATACCAATTGAAATGTATTAAATATTTTTGGATGTTTTTCTACATTTTCAAATATATTGATTTCTATTGCAACACAGAATACAAAGTGTACAGTGCTCACTTTATATTATTTGTGATTACAAATATTTGCACTGTAAAAATGATAAACAAAATAAATAGTATTTTTCAATTCACCTCATACAAGTACTGTAGTGCTATCTCTTTATTGTGAAAGTGTAACTTACAAATGTAGATTTTTTTTTGCTACATAACTGCACTCAAAAACAAAACAATGTAAAACTTTAGAGCCTACAAGTCCACTCAGTCCTACTTCTTGTTCAGCCAATCGCTAAGACAAACAAGTTTGTTTACATTTATGTGGGAGAAAATGCCATCTGCTTCTTATTTACAATGTTCACTAAAGTGAGAATAGGCATTCGCATGGCACCGTTGTAGCTGGCATTGCAAGGTATTTACGTGCCAAATATGCTAAACATTCATATGCCCCTTCATGCTTCGACCTGTCAATTTTTAATCTTTTTTACAGTGCAAATATTTTTAATAAAAATAATAACATAGAGTGAACAGTGTACACCTTGTATTCTATGTTGTAATTGAAATCCATATATTTGAAAATTAAAAAAAAAAAACGCAAATATTTATACAAATTTTACATTGATATTCTATTGTTTAACAGCGCAATTTAAACCGTGATTAATCGCAACCATTTTTTAATCTCGTGATTAGCTATAATTATTTTTTAATCATTTGATAACCCTAACCACTATATAAATCCATGTTACACCTCCACCTTGAATAGTGCATGCAGTGCTGATTGTCCCATGTCAAAAAAAGATATATTAGAACTGGAAAAAGTACAGGGAAGGGCAACGAAAATGATTGAGGTTATGGAACAGCTTCCATATGACGAGAGATTAAAAAGACTAGGACTGTTCATTTTAGAAAAGAGATGACTAAGGGCAGATAAGATAAAGGTCTATAAAATCATGAAAGGTGTGGAGAAAGTGAATAAGGAAGTATTATTTACTCCTTCACATAACACAAGAACCCGGAGTCACCCATGAAGTTAAAAGGCAGCAGGTTTAAAGCAAACATAAGGAAATACTTCTTTAGTCAACCTGTGGAACTCATTGACAGGGGGCATTGTGAAGGCTAGAAGTATAACTAGGTTTAAAAAAAGAATTAGATAAGTTCATGGAGGCTAGGTCCATCAATGGCTGTTAGCCAAAATGGTCAGGGATGCAACCCCATGCTCCGTGTTTCCCTAAACCTTTAACTGCCACATGCTGGTACTGGACAACGGAGGATGGATCACTCGATAATTACCCTGTTCTGTTCATTCCCTCTAAAGCATCTACACTGGCCACTGTCAGAGACAGGGTACTGGGCTGGGTGGACGATTGGTCTGACCCAGTATGGCCATTCATTCTTATGTTCTTATGACCTCAAGACGTCATCAAGGCCATCCCCCTGCACTGAGTAGGGATTAAGTACACCTAGACCATCCCTGATAGCTGTCTGTCTAGGATGTTCTTAAAAATCTCCAATAACAAGGATTTTACAACCTCCCTAGGTAACCTGTTTCAGTGCTTAACTCTCCTCATAGCTAGAAAGTTCTATAATATCCAACTTTAATCTCCCTTAATGTAAACTAAGATGATTACTTCTTGCCCCACCCTTGGTGGACATGGAGAACAATTGATCACTGTCCTCCACCCATTCCCCACCCATTCTTAGGGTGACCAGATGTCCCGATTTTATAGGGACAGTCCCGATTTTGGGGGCTTTTTCTTATATAAGCAGCTATTACTCCCCACCACCTGTCCTGATATTTTACACTTGCTATCTGGTCACCCTGATTTTTTACACTTGCTATCTGGTCACCATTCTTCACTTACCTGCCTCAAGGTGGGAGGATGCTGGCACTACACAAGGGCCCAAGATCTAAGTAGCATACACAGATGTGTAGGAGGATAGAGTTCAAATATCAGGGGGTAGCCGTGTTAGTCTGTATCTACAAAAACAACAAGGAGTCTGGTGGCACCTTAAAGACTATTTAAGGCCATATTGTCACTGCTGAGGTTTGTGGAAGTGCTCAAACTCTTCATGTGAATATGAGAGAGATACTGGTAGGACATCATCCACATTGCAATTTACTCCTTCCTCCCTGCAAAAAACCCTCCACATTTGTTAACCTTTGCACATGCGGGAAGGGACACCTATTTCGGAAATGGGTTGGTTCCAGGGTGTGCTGTAAAGGGGGTTTATTGCCACATTTTGTCTGCTGTATATTTATGCATTTGTTGGTGGCTAAGCAATACATTTTGAGCTTATTGTGGGAATTAATTGTGGAAGGGAAACCAAAACACAGGATCAGCATCTTTTTATATTTTTATAATCAAATAAAAATAAACATTTCCACAACAATTTCTTTAAGACCAATCCTTCCCCATCAGCCCAAACCTTCCAGGGCCATGGAGTTTATCCTCTGCACAGAGAACACCAAAGATATTACCCAGAGGCCACTGAACAGCAGTTAGGGTGTGACAACTTTTTCTCTCAGTCAATGTAGGCTGACTCATAGCCAATGACTTAAGGGGTGATGGAGTTCTTATCCCCGTAAAGCCTTCTGAGCCAATGAGTTTCCCAGGATCACTTATCTATCATATGTTATGGGCTACCTCCAAGGTCCAATGACAACTCAGTAAGTTGCCATATGGGGATCAGAGGCTGGGAATATGTTTGGTACCTCTCTCCCCAGGCATTATACCGCTCTGACTAACCCAGCAGCGGTGTTGACGGACTCCAGCAATAGCAGCATTCAGTCTTTCCTTGCTAGCAGTACAAGTCAGTTAGACATGGGATCTTCAACTGGGAGAAGTGAACTAAAAATGACAAAAGGAGAATTCCAGATAACTGTCCCCTTTAAACCACCCACAGCTGTCAGGGGGGTTCCATAAAACTAGGCTCAATGTCTAGTAACTTGGAAATATCTGAGTGAGCCTCGTTTGAGGCTGATGTCTACAGGTTCCCAGTCCACCTCTCGCAGTCACTGCATTTCTCATACTCTTTGCCATGTGCCCTACACCACTTAACGGTGAAAATGAATTGCGACACTTTCTGAACATTTTTCAATTATTTCTTCCAGTGTTCGTTTCATTTAAATGCAAGGGCACAAATCCTAGTTTATGTCATAATAGATGGACAACAATAGTATAATTTAACAAAAATAAAATACTAAACAGTGCTACATGTTGACAGAGTGGTGATGGGTAAAATTTGGAGTGTTTTGATGGTTTAGATCTTCAAAACATATCTGGCAAGTACACAAAGTGACAAATGTATTTAAGGATCTATGCCATTCAAATGCTACTACCACATGTCTGTTTTGGATTTTTCCCGACTAAATGTTGGAATATGGGCAAAAATTCACTTGCCTATTGTGTTCTTTAAACAGAAAGTGTCTGCATCACAGATGGCCTGTCGGTGCCACCTGACATCAGCGGATGTACATTTCAAAAGCTAGAATTCTGTCCCTTTAAAAAAATGTATCGTTTGCATTCCAGAGCCTTACATACCTCTGCCCTAGCTGAAGTCATCTGTGTTTAAGCTATAAAGGACAGATTCTGATCTCACTTACAAGTAGGTAAAAAATTAGCAACTTCTTTTATTTCACTTGAGTTATTCTGCAGTGATATACATCAGTTTCACTGAGATGGAATCTGGCTTCTAGTTTTTACATTATCTATGTAGTTTGTTCCCTCTTTTCCTTTTATTCAGCACAATAAGCTACCTCCTTTGCTGATTATTTTTTATTTGTTGAATGTATTCATATTCTCAGTCCATCTGCTAAAAGTATCCTATTTAAAAGAAGATGGCATCATTAGCCACCCTTTTTCGCTATAAAGAAAGGAGCAGTTCCCATATTTTTACCCAGTTCAGTGGATGCACTAATCTTGCTGAACACTTCAGTTTAGATGGTATATCAATGAGGCATTCAAACAGAGCAGTTTATACACAAAAATTCTGTCTGCTTTGTAAAAGATTATCCTTTTATAAACACTGCGGAAAACATAAAAGCAAATAGGGGACAGCACATAGGACAGGAAAGATGTTAGCAGGGAGATTAATACTGAATGGGTCGAAATGAATGGCGCTTACCAAAACGAGATCCAGATACTTTGGCTGCAGTGAAACATAAATAATGGGAATGACACATCGTTTATTCGGGATAATGAGTTGATCCGAAGTAGGGGCCTAGAACAAGAGATTAAAGATTAAATATCCATCTCCTGATGAATATCAGTAGCAAACTTTAACCTTTTCCTTCCAAAATCACAATTTCTTTGAACAATCGTCTCAGCGCAACACAGTGAAGAAATGAGCTAACGCAAACTTAAATCACATTCTTATCTTAGCCTGTAGGATAACACTGCTTCATTTTTTAAAACTGGGAATTGCATTTTTTATTTCCGGGCTTGTAAGTCTTTCAGCATAATTGTTGGAGAAGAGAAAGATTTTGTCTGATGTCTGGCATTATGAAAATCTGACTTTAGCTTTCTTGGCTTACATTTTATTTATCTGCAATAACTGAAGAAAGAACATACCATCCTGAACATTCCCTTTGGTTGAAAAATAATAACAAAAGGCAGCCTGCTGGAAAAGCACAGCATACCACATGCCGAATTCGAATCTTTAATGCAAGGAGGACTTGGAATATGTCATGAGCCTTGGATCAGGAGGGGCTGAAGGGTAGTGAAATGGGAGCAGACATGGGCTATTGGGGATAGGGAACTGACTGTACTATAGTTCTGGCAACCTATCCAGACTGGTCAATTAGTGGTCCTTCTAGCTTAAGATGCTGCATTGCAACGGAGGCAGAAGACATAGGACAAGTGGGAATCTGGATAACTGTGGCTTGCCCAGAACTTGGAACAGCGCAGCTGCTGACTGCATTCAGCCAGCCAAGACCAGCATTGTGGTTTGTTGCTGATGGATGGCTGCCTCCTGCAAAAGTGATAAAACTGGGGCGGAGGGGGGTCTTTCCAAATGGCATTTTGAAAACAACAGAGCTCATATGGAAGGGTCAGTTCAGCAGGTTTTCACCAGCTTTATGAAAACGGGATCGCAAGTGAAACAAGTTTGGTGGTTTCATTCTATTCTTCTGGGAGCTTTTTGTCCAGATGCCAAACCAACATGCATGTTCAGTTGGCAGTTTCTCCACAGGAGAGGCCCAGAACTATGAGCTGTGGAAAAGTCTCCATTTTTACTTGGTAAATATTTGCATGCAAAAACTGATATGCCCGCAGGTTTTTATGAGGCTCTCTGAATTGGTTAAAGGGAAGATTTTTGGGGGTTTGCTGCACCAATTTTTGTAGTGAAAATGGTAATGTCGCTCCCCCTCTTTCTCTCTTTCACACATGGGCACGTGCACCCACCCACACGTGCACACACTTTGCAAAATTCAATAAGGGCATGATCCTGGGAGATGCATGAACTAACTGAAATGGTGGCTTGGGGGGGGGTACTGAGCATCTTGCAGGGGATCAAGCCCTAAATTTTGCAGAATTCACTAGTTGCAAGAGGGTAAAAACATCACCATTTCATGAGATCATTTTTCTCTCTGAAAATAGGAAGATTTTGCGATGAGCAAAAATGATACTTTTTATACCTCTTCCCAAAGGTGAAAACTCAACATTTTCACCACAAACCTGTTTGCTTATTCCTTCCAGTAAAATCACCATGTTGTCTAATAGCTACCTGGCACCCTTCTTCTCTAAGGAATAAAATACAAATTTCTTGTCCTCATATTCAAAGCCCTGCATAATTTGTCCCTTCCTTCTTATTCGCCCTTGTCAATTCCTATCGCCTTCACCCATCTCCTCTGTTTCACCAGAGATGGGCATCCAGAGGCTCCATTTCTCTATTTCTCCTACATCTGTCTTCACACTTTCTACCATGCCACCCTCTGTGCAGACAACATCCTTCCTGAGTCGCTCTGTAAAGTCGCTCCTCTCTCCTCATTCTAAACCCTCTTGAAGACAGGTTTCTTCCGTGACATCTATTAGGAAACTAAGTCATCTACTGATTTACCTAATGTATTTATCTTGTGGTTGCCCTATGCTGAGAAAAAGGGGTCAGAGGTTGCAGGGATGGTGTACAAAACCCAGTAAATGAGGCTTGGGTTTGCGTGGAGGGTTGAGTGGCGAAGGAGATGACCATTAACAAATGTGTAACTAGCAAGACATATGCCTTATGTCACCTTGGTCACTTGGAACCAGATTCTGCCCCCTTTGTTCACATGGTGTAGCAGCTTGCTCCAGGAATAGTCCCACCGATATCAGTGGGTCAGATTCTGTCACCCTTGCTCACGATGGGGACTACACCTGGAGTAAGGTGCTACTTGCCATGACCAAGGGTGGCCGGATCTGGCACAATGAGCAAGGTACTATTCAACCTATGAGTGGCAGAATCTGGCCCTTTGCTTGTATGTTGTATTCCTTTCCAGCACCTTTCATTTGTTCTCATCTTTGTAGATTTACATACTGCAGGGCAGGAACTGTGCCTTCCTCTCTTTGAGGAGCACCTAGCACATTTTGGGTGATATCACAGTATAGATAATAAACATTAACAATGATAGAGCATGAGAGGGGGAGCCAAGACTCTGCCACTGACTGATGTGTGATCTTAGACAAGTCACCTAACCATCCTGTACCTCAGTTTTCCCCCATCTGTAAAATGGGGAGGGCACTGCAGTATAGCTATATTACACTGGTGTCATAGAGCTTAAATAATTATGGGCATATCCTCTACTTTTGTAAATGGGTCCAGCTTCAGTGGAATTGGGCCAATTTACACCAGCAAAAGATCTGGACCTTAATGCTTCTGGAGCACATTTAGATCCTTGGTTGAAAGGTGTTATATTAGTGCAGCATATATTATTATTATTACCCCCTTCTCTACCTGAATGGCTAGCAAAAATTTGGAGTCTAGCTGATTGTTTCGGTGAGGAGGAGAAACTTGGATGGAATCGGGTTTTTCTTTGATCTTTATTTACAAAGAATGTACAAAGCCCAGTTTCCCTGGACATAGCAGCAATCAAACAGCAGGGGACAGTTTCTTTGCTCACAGTTCCAAGCTTTTTTGCAGCCAGCACTGAGCCCAAAATGTCTCTCCAGCCTTTTCTCAGGGCCACGTTCCCGGTCCTTGTTCTGACAGTGTCCATGCCTTTCTGCTGCTTGTCTCAGCTTCTCTGCTGTGTTTCCTGCTTCTCTCGCAGGGACAGCCATCAAACACTACACAGCAAACCCCCTCTGCTAACATATGCCTTGCATGTACCTCTGTTTTGGTTGGTAACTGTATCTGCGTTTTGAGTGGAGGCTACTATTGTTTCAGCTACTTGGTTCTATAAAGGAGCTTAATTTTATTTACATTTATCTGTAATGAAGGGCAGTGTCTACACAGACACACACCCCAGTTTCAATGCGATTTAACCCAAGTCACTCATAACATTATTATTAAGTATTAAGTATTTATTATTTATTATTAATATTATTATTAAATTAGCTTTTGTTTTTGCAATGACAATGCAGTTTTTGTGACAATGCAGTTTTTGATGGTGTGAGGTGAGGATGCTTTCACATAACATTAGTGCAAACAGATACTACATTCCTTTGGATAACTACGCGCTAGACCATAAGGCACAGCTCATAGTAAGGGATCGCGGAGAGCTCCCTTGCCCTAGAAGGAACACCAAGAGGTTTATCCTGGATGCTCAGAGGTTGCACCTGCATTATGACACCCCTTTGCAAGGTGCTGGTTACTACTCCTCAAGTAGCCAGCCGGCTCGGCTGCCTGCTGTGTAGCAGGTGTGGAGCCAGGTGCCACATTCTTCCTGCCACTTTGGAGCACCCTGTAGCCATAGGGGAGTAGGAGGGAACAGTAACAGCACCACTCTGAATACAGGGGCTACAATTCTGCTGGTGCTTACACAGGCCAAGCAAAGAAGTGGTGAAGGCTCCTTGCATTGTCCCCATCGTTTGGGATGGCCCTAAGTAATGACACAATCCAGGTCCCGTTACAGCCAGGGAGCATTTTTGCAGTCAAAATGCTCACATTCACTGCAAGTTCCCAGTCTCCTGCTGCTACTCTTGAGGAACTTGATTTAATTACTACCAACATTTGGTTCAACCTGATGCAGCAACAGGAGCCTGGCTAAAACAGGCTCCCATAAATTAAAACATTTAAAAACATTTTCTTCTCCCAAGCAAAAACAATTGTATTTAAAATTAGCATTCACACAGCATCCAGATATCTTAAAGACTGTGACCAGAACTGAAGAAAAGAGGAAAAAGTGATCCAATAATATTTCCTTGAATTCAGTTGAGCATGGGCATGACCTTTTTAGGGTTGCTTTCCACATGCATTTGTGAGTGGGAGCTAAAATCACAAGAATTCTTATTCACAGCCAGATTTAAGCTTGAACGCTTGAATATTCACCCAACATGAATTTTGATTTATACATTCACTTGTTTTGGTTAGCTACATATGTCATTGAATCAGTGCACAAAAACAGAAGCATGTGACATGTGAAACTATCCAATAACTAACTAAAGCACAAATGGTGAATATTCACAGCTGTATTAACAAAGGGAAAATAAATTCAAAGATATTTGATAATAATGGTGTCTAATCGATAGATCTGAGATTTGATAGCAAAGGGAAAAAAGCATCAAAATTCAGTGAACACAATATCAGTTACAAATTTTTCTGTCAACGCTAGTTGTAACATCAAACACACAAGAAAGTTCAATGTTAATTTAAACAAAGTGTCTTTAATCTCTTAACTGCTGAATGAATCTCAGCTCCTGTCTGACATCAACAGTGAGCAGTATTTAATTAATTATTTGCAGAAGAGCATCTTACACCTATTGTTAAAAATGGGCTGGATTTTTTTCAGGATAACTGTGAAAAGGCATGAGCCAACATGGCACTGGCCTTTCCGCACTCCGCTCAGGTCAAGGGGAAGGCTTTAACGTCTCTTTATAGCAACCTGAATCTGGGACATCCAGTCAGACCTCGGTTGCAACTGAGAGCATGTCTCAGGGTGTTACTACTCAGTAGGTAGGAGGGGGCTTCCCAGCATGGGTAGACAGAGCTGTGCCAGCTCTAATTGCGCTCATGGGCTAAAAATAGCAGCATGGCTGCAACAGCATGGGTGGCAGCTTGAGCTAGCCACCTGAGTACCAACTCACCTGGCCTCCAGGGGACGTACACAAACCCTGCTCTGGGGGTAGTGCTTCTAATTACAGTGGAGCTGGGGGGAGGGGCTGAGCCCCCTTACTACTTTTAGGGGCTACCTCAGTCTTCTGGTCCCATTCTCACTATTGTTTAAATTAACACAAGCCACTTGACATGCAGCACCCCCTCCCCCCTACATTTTCTGCATAATTTGAGCATTACCTGGGGGCAAAGATTGGGACTATATAGAGCGGTTATGACTATTCTATCCCACCAGTAATCCCCTTTACACAAGAGGAAGCCTCCAGGACCTGTATTTGTAGCTTCTGTGGGCCACAGGAGAAGTACAAAGCAGGTCAGTAGGGCCAGAAACATGTTCCCATTCGCCCCCTCGTTGTACCTTTCTTTCTACTGTCTGCATCTGTCAAATAAACCCTTCCTGGGAAAAGCTCAAAATGCATCCTTCTAGAGATATTTCCATCTGCATATCACAAAGGATATATTGACTTTGCTACACTCCTGAGATCAAGATAGAAATATTGTACAATAGGTACAGGGATAATTGTGCTGTTTATTAAGCATTTACAGTACAAGAGCCACCAGTGTTGACACCAAGCAGATATTATTTGCACCAGCACAAGACCGGGTATATAATTCTCCAAAGCAGAGACTGATGAAAGGTATTAGCAGGGAAGAACTGAATTCCGGCATTCCTGGGCCTTGCAAATGGCACATCGTAGAAGAAGCAGACCTAGGATGAACCCAGTGTCATTAGGAATCCAAGCAGGTGGGAAGCGCTATAGCTGTCATGGATCCCCTGAAGCCTTTAAGAGTTCTACAGAGCTGCTAGAATTGACACAATAGGAAAGGACATCCCGGGAAATGTACTGAAAAGGTGAAGTTGCTCACGGACAGCTATATCTTACAGCATGCTGACAGCCACTAAGTGAACCAGCTCTCCAAAGGAATTTTGTAAGATTTCTGATGTGTTCGGTGAGAAATGTGTGAGGTTCTTTTCCCTGCCCTACAAAGAGACCAATGTATTTATCCCCACAAATTCATGGCATCTAGGTGTACTGGTGATGACACAATTACAGCTAGAAACTCCGGCTGCTTTGTAGTTCACCACCAGCATAGTCTTGCTGTATACCTAGTTTAACTGGACCTGGAAGGATCACCCCCATATAAGGATAATCTCTGGGGGCATACAGCAGGCATCACTAATCTTTCCTGCTGTTAACATAACAGAGAAAAGAGAGCCCGGCCAGAGGAAATGGGACAAGTGTAGGACGTGCCTATACTAGCCAATCCTCAGCTGTGTTTTGGCTCCTGGTGGCTTTTGCAACCCAGCATGAATGATAGCAGACGAGTGCTCTAACACAACTCAGGCGGATCAGTCTGCCCAGAGATGCACCTAATCCCCTAACTTCAATTTAGAGTCAATGGTGAAGATTTGGATCGTGTGATGGGCCTTATAGTATGTTCTTCAAGCTAACAAACTCCACCTATGATAGAGTGCCCTCGGGAGTGAGGGCCTGCCTCCAGTCTTCAAATGCACATCATGGGACTGTCAGCAAACATCTCATGGGTTTATACCTTAAAATTAACACCTGGAAGCAGAGGGAATCCAGGCTAGTGCGCGTGTGTAATGTGCTCACAATGACCTGTTCCAGGAAGCACGTCAGCTGCTGCATATTCCACCAAAATAGCCACCATTCAGATCTTTTCCCCGATTGTTTCCCATAAGAAGCAGCATCAGCTCTATTTAATCTGGACTGAGACTCAGCCAGCCCATTCACATCTAGATTCACACCAAGAATCACAAGGAAACTGCACCACCTGGCTCTCCAGAAAAGGAGATATGAAGTGACTACAACGCACAAACAGCACAAAGCACAAAGAACCCCTGTCTCTCTTCTGCTGGTCTCACATACAAGTTGACTTCGAGGATCAACAGAATAAATCCTTGCAGGACCCACATGAGAGGGTCCTTGGAAGAGATGATCACTTATCCAGCAACCCTCACTGAGATCTGTTAGTAAGGAAAATATAGAGCTACTGTGAAACAACCTATCAGCAAGTCAACAACATCCCCCAGTCAATGGTGTCAAAGACTGCTGCAGATAACAACCTCAGCATAAGCCCAGACCTTTGGCCATCACCAAAAGGAGATAATTGGCCAAGGTTACTAATTCTGTCTCCATACTCATGCCTGAAACTATAATTGTATTGATCCAGCTGAAATAGATCCAAGAAATCTGAGAAATCCAAACCACATTGGAGTTATTTGGCCACTTGGCTCTCTCCACTTTCTGCAACAAAGAGTGGGCCTGATCAGTGGAACTACTCAATTAACAAGGTACTCTACATGATGAAGGGTGGCAGAATCAGGCCTAACAACCAGGAGGAGATACTCATTTTATGTTCAGTTGCCTAACCCCTTTTGTTACCCAACATTGACATGGCAGCTGCATTTCCCTAGCCTCTTCTTTCATTCCACTGTTATATCAAAACAGTTACAGATATGTACATATCATCTTGCATCAATGTGGGAATTAAAGGATCTCCATTGGTTTTTGGAATTTATTTTGGTTTGGTACAGAAGAAGAAGAAGAAGAAGAGTATTCCCTCATGGCTTGATTTACCTTGACTAGCATAACAATTAGCTACACTATTTCCACTCCTTCCCCGCAAAACACTAATTAACTGTAGCTCATATCTGAGAGAAATGGCACACAAACAGCTGCTGTGCTCCAAAAACGTTAATCAGTTCTGAAAATCCAAATCAACCCTAGCCATTTCACAGTTCAGGTCAGTACTGTATTTTGCACTTTGGCTCACTCAGAATATTTTCAGTATCAGGTACCATTTAAAGTGGCTTAAATCTATTTGCATTGCAGCCTGGCGAACAAATTCTGTGAAGAGGTTTATTCTCTTAGCGTATCGTTAATAAATCTGGCCAAATACTGACACCCTTACTCAACTTGAGTACAGCTTTTGAATTTAATAGGACTCCTCACAGACTAAGATACCCTTTCTCTTCTTGATGGGTATCAGACGCTGTCCCTTTGGGTTCACCATATTTTGCACTGCAGCAGCATTTGGGCCCCAATGGCTGCAAGATGCTTAAGCGCATGTGTAATGTTAAGATTGTGAATAGCCTTCAATTTACTCCAAGATACACATGTGCTTAATCATCTTTATGTACAGGGGCCTTTGTTTACCCAGCAGCATGAAGATTCCTATAAAGCAGGGATAGGCAACCTATGGCACGTGTGCCAAAGGTGGCAAACAAGCTGATTTTCAGTGGCACTCACACTGCCCGGGTCCTGGCCACCGGTCCAGGGGGCTCTGCATTTTAATTTAATTTTAAATGAAGCTTCTTAAACATTTTAAAAACCTTATTTACTTTACATACAACAATAGTTTAGATATATATAAAGACTTATAAAAAGAGACCTTCTAAGAACGTTAAAATGTATGACTGGCACGCGAAACCTTAAATTAGAGTGAATAAATGAAGACTCGGCACACCACTTCTGAAAGGTTGCCGACCCCTGCTATAAAGTAAGTACATTTTTTTTTTATAAAGAGGCCATTATTACCTTACAACCATGGCTATGCTTCCATGTTAATGTATATTCTTAATCAAATGCCACATACTTTTTCTCATTGTTTATAGGTTATTGTTGCTCATTTCTCTTACATTTAACAAACTAATGAGGGCATGGAATTCTGCGTTTTCTAATGATAATATCCTCTTTCTTTCTTTGTGTAACAAAAAGGCTTTGAAGTCCTACACTGTGTGTTACAAGGATTTTGATACTTCCCCAGTAAGGATGTAACAGGAGCCAAAACAAGCCTCCAGGTGCCAATATTACACCTGACAAATTAGGCACACGACTGGAAAAGGGTGGGCCCGTGCTTCTGTTTAATGCTCATTTCCTCTCATTTCCACATTAACAGGAAGTAGTTGGAATGGAAAAAAGGCTTTCCTTAAAGACCCAAACGATCAAAAGGCCTGAAGTAGTTACTCCTTGCAAACAAAAACTTGGAAGCCCGCTAAGTCCTATGATTTGGATCTCATTTGCAATGACTTATTTAACCCCTACTGACGGCACGGTGAACAGGATGTTATGATTTATTTAACACTTAAAGCGGGTATGAGAACAAGGTGGATGGTGCCCTTAGATGTAGTCTTTCAATAATTTATTGTTGTAAGTGCTTAATTTTTCCTTGGGGAAGCCTTTGACGGCAGGCTGCTGCAGGATGGTTTAAGTGATGTGGATTAAGCAGTCTGCCACGGAAAGCAAAAATAATAACACTAAAAAATCCAATGAAAGTGCAGGCAGCTTGATTTCGTGGATTGCATAGTGGGAATTTCAGGCTGACATTTTAACACCCGTTGAACTGAGTTTAATACATTTCATTTAGCAACTTAAAGACTGCTGAATTTACCTTGCAGAGACTTTAATGGCATAATACACCCACAAACACAAAGAAAACTGACTAATACAAAACCCCGCATGGCTCCTAGAAGGCCATTGGAGAGCAGTAACAAAGCCTGTAAAAAAAATAAATCAAGTTACATCTACTACATTTATACCATAGGGGTTTCTGACCAAGAGCAGGCTCACAAAAATGTTATGTCTGACTGACTTTAAAGTTGAACTGCTCCTTAATAATATTGTAGCATGCCTCAGAGGGTTTATCTGAAAGCACCTTCTTTTGAATGGTTTGTAATCATTATCTGGGGTACAGGACCATCCTTTAGAAACCTTTTTTATGTCAAAGTTACTCAGTGAAATAATGCATAGATGTTTTACCCTCTGGAGATCAGTGTTCAGTTCTGCTTCATGTCATATATTGAAGGCCCGTGGTGACTTTAGCAAGCAAGATCTACAGGAATTCCTGCACCTGTGGATAAAGGACTTCAATCTTCAATGATAAATGCATATTTCTGCATGCTTGTGTGTACAAATTATATTATAGTATAGACAGGCAGGTAACACATTTCACTTTTGGGAGATGAAGTAACGGTTTTAGCAAATTACATTCGTAGCTTTAATCTTATATTTCCATGCACACTGAGTTAAATGTTGTAAAACTATCAATTCTGTCAAAACCTAGCAGAAAGAAAACAAGAGACCCTGCAATCTTAATGTCCAAACTGACTGGTGATTATCAGGAATTAAATGTGCAGGAATTCCAAATCTTTTTTGATCTGAGATGTCTAGATGACTTTTGTTTTTCCATAATTGTATGAGGGCCCTACATAGTATTTAAGAATCAATTATATTGCAATTGATGTAATTAACTCTAATAATCCAGTAAAAGTCAGTAGGAGGGCTATTCAAGTCAATAGAAAAGAGGGACTATATTATGAAGGTGTTATTAACCTATACAGAATTTTACTAGGCATTTCCTTTTCTTATATAATAAATATACAGTAGTTAGGAAGGCTGTTATTATAATTTAATGGGAACAATGTCTCATCACTTTCTTTCCTGTGCAACCCTTAACTAATTCTACATACAGTGTATAAGTAAAATGAATCCTTTTTTAATGGCACAGCAAATCAGCTATTAATCATCCATCAATCATCTGTTGCTCCAAAGACTATGGTGCTTTCAGTGCTGCTAAAGATATTTTGGGAGTGGCAGGAGCCGCACACACATTCCCATTCATTTAGGTGTCCTACTTTCCATTTCATGTTGTCAGGGGTACTTCTAACTAGTCATTTGGGGACTGGTCCTGAAGTCAGTGGAAGCCCCTTGAGGAAGACATCAGGGCTTTGCAGGATGAGGCAAAAGAATGTATAGGCATTTTTATGGCACTCATCACTGTAATATCTGAGCATCTCTCTTGGTTATGAATTAAGACACACTACACATCTTTCGGGGAGGGGAATATTATCATCACCCATTTTAAAGTTGGTGAAACTGAGACACAGTTAGGTTCAATATCTTGCCCCAAGGCAACACAGCACAGCCAAGAACAGAGCCCCTGTCTCCAAACACTTACACTGGTACCTTCACCACTAAACCAGCCTCCCTTCTATCTTGGCCATGAGTGGGAGAGTTGCTGAGAAAGGATATCAAGATGGGGCCCACTGGGAATTTTAATCTTCTTCACCTTTGTTGGTCTGAGTCCAGGCCTCACTTTGACACAAAGACTGCACTGGTCGCACTGGCCAATGGTCTCCTCCTGGAAGTGGGTGAAGATTGGCTATCTGGGCTGGTGATATTAGATGTATTTTCTGCCTTCAACACAGTTGGCCACAGGATGTTTTTTACTCTCTTGTGGACCTTGGCAGAGCGGGACAGGTGTGCTCTTCAGTGTCTTCCTTCTTTTCTCTTGGAGAAACTGCAATGGATAATCATGAGCAAGCATTCCTGCTCCCAAAGTGCTCTCAAGTGTGGGGCGACTCAGGTGTCTTTCTGTCACCCACCCTGTTCAGCCTATATAAACTGCCATTCAGAGGGTCGGTAAGGAGGCATGGGGGGTAGTTCATTATGTTGATGATACCCACGTATCTGGAAGAAGGTGGTTCAGCACCCCGGTCAATGTCATGTTGAGACTGGAGCCTGGCTAAGAATGAGTTGTCTGAAGCTCAGCCCAGACAAGACTGAGGTTGTGATGGTGGGTTGAAGGAGCAGTGGAAGGAGATAATATCAGTCCATTTGATTTGGAAGTGCATCCACCACTGGTCACCTCCAAAGAAGAGGTGATTTTAGGTCCCAGACGCTGTTAGTTGATCATATTACAGCTGTAGCCAAGTCAGTATTTTACCATCTGTACCTGGCTAGGAGCTTTCATGCTTTTATTCGTGCCTTTGTTACTTTGTGGGCTACGGAGATGTGCTGTACTTGGGGCTAACTTTAAATCCATTTGGAGACAGAAACTGGTACAAAATGTGGCAACTTGCTTGCTGAGTGGGGAATCTTCCTGGGAGCACATGACATTTCTTCTCGGGGTTCAAGAGAACCTAGTGGTTTCCAGGTAGAGTTTAAGGTTTTGGTTTTGGCTTCCTCTCTCCCCATGTCACACTGCCACAGAGGCGGTCAGCAGAGACACTCAAGATGGAACTCCCTCATCAGAAAAGAGAGTGGGTAGACGAAGAGACATTCTTTGTGAGCACCTTGGGGCTCTGGCTCCCCACCATTGTCTGAAATAGCCCAGGCTTGATCACCTTCTGAACATGCTGCAAAAGCCATTTTTGATTGTGTTTTGGTAAATGTTGGGGGTAAGTCCCCGGGAGAGGGAAAGGAGCTCTTCCCCTGCTTTGATTTATTGGCTGGCTGAGTTAATTTGTTCCCAGTATATGATTATTTTTATGCCGCAGGGTGGTCATCATTAGGTGATTGTAAGTCTAATTAACTATTAGGGCACTTAGAGCTTTTTGTATGGACATTTCTAATTGCTGTTTAAATCTAAATAAATTCAGAGCTGACTGAGGCAAAATCATCCCTGGTGCAATTTCACTGAAATCAATGGATTTACACTAGGGATGAATCTGTTATGTTATAACCTGAATGAATCATTCCTAGAGAGGAAGAATGAATTATCATTTTAAGCTATTCACACACACACACACACACACACACACCTTCTTTCCATCCTTGCTCACATTTTCACAACCTTCCTATTTTACATACAGTGCAGTATCTTGACTGACAGAGAGGAAGAAGAAGTTGCAATTATTAGAATAAATAAATGTAACGTGAAGATGTCAAATTCTGCTTTCCCACCAGAATGTAGATTTACAAATATTCACAGCTATAAAGTAAATGCTGTACAAATATCAGTAGTTGCACAAGATCTGAGCTATGTTGCACAGAATGAATGAGCTTTGACTACAGGAACAGAAATACACAACCCTGCTGACTTGTCCTGAATGAACCAATTGTAAAGTTGGCAAGCAACCACCTCCTGCCAAGAATCCTGGTCCAAGGCTTCATCTAGCTTGGGACTCCTTCGCACGAATTTATTGGTAACAGTAAATTTCTCTATACAGTTAAATACACTGTATACATCTCGCTTTCCATTGCAAGCTTCAGGACCAGTGAACTAGTCTTTCAGCAAGTCACCAACTTAATCCAATGGTCATTCTGCGATACAAGGGAGCATCTAGAAACATACTGAAGGGACAGTGTTCAGTGTCATGGACAAAAGTAATAAGCCTTTGGTTAAGGTGGAAATGGCTACATACTATTAATTAGCTTACTACTGCAAGATCAGAGTTCACCTCAAGACTATATTGTTGGGTTGTGAGAATTGCCCATTGTACCATGGTAATACATTAACCATATCAGGATACATCAAAAGAGCCATTACTATGGAACCATGCTGATCACAACCTCAACATGAGTCAGCAATGTGATGCTGTTGCAAAAAAAGCAAATGCAATTTTAGGTCGAATTAACAGAGGCATAGCATGTAAGTCACGGGAGGTACCACTCTACTCGGCTCTGGGTAGGGCTCAGCTGGAGTACTGTGTCCAATTCTGGTCACCAACGTACAGAAAGGATGTGGAGAAACTGGAAAGGATCCAGAGGTGAGTGACAAAGATGATCAAAGGGATGGAATTGAAGCCGTATGATCAAAGGATGAAGGAACTGGGTATGTTTAGTTTGGAAAAGAGGAGCTTGAGGGTGGAAATGATAGTGGTCTTCAAATACTTGAAAGGCTGCCATAAAAAAGATGGTGAAAAGTTGTTTTCTCTTGCCATAGAGGGCAGGACAAGAGGCAATGGGTTCAAACTACAGCATAGCAAATTTAGATTAAATCTCAGTAAAAACTTCGTAATTGTAAGAACAGTAGGACAATGGAACAGACTGCCTAGGGAGGTTGTGGAAGCTACTTCGCTGGACGTGTTCAAAAGGAAGCTGGATAGCCATCATTCTTGGGTGCTTTAGACACAACAAATCCAGCATCTTGGCAACAGATACTTCCCTTCTAACCCTATGATTCTATGGCAAATGTCCACCACAGGCATGAGGTTTGTTGTCCTCCGTCACCGTAGTGTTACATAAACATGAAGGTCTCACCTATTAGTGGTTTATCAGGTGTTCCTGGAACTGCAATCCCGCATGGATGAGTGGTGCCAAAAATGATAGCCTGAGAATTGTTAAAGTACAGTAATTCAGCAGTCAAAACTTCCTTTATTCAAATCCCCAAACACCACTCAGTTATTTAATCATCTCAGTTCTTCTACAATCCACAAACCTGTCTTAAAATGTGTGGGGCAGTTCCTCGGCTGGTGTCAGTGGTCCTGGCTCCATTGCCTACAGTGAAGCTAGGACAATTTACCCCACTTGAGAATCTACCCCTGAGTGATTGCACTCCAGGCACAGAAGACAATAATACACATAATTTTAAAAAACATTAAATAAGAACAATCATCTGCAAGAAAAGGTTCCAGTGTTTTGACTTTCATGGAAAATCAATATGGTCTTATCTCTATTATTTTACTTAAAAAAATACTTGGGACCACAGCATTAGGTATCACTGTGAAAAACAACTAAATATAGCTGTAGATCATGGTGGGTGGGAATGGAAAACCAAGGAGTCAGGAGGCGAGCTCCTGCTGCTGTTACGTCATTATAACACCCATAATTATGTTATTATGTACACTGCCCACTTCAACTATATCTGGACACCACTTAAAATGATAAAAATCTGATTAACAGCATGACATATAATCTTAGTTTCTTTGAACACAAATTAGTACTGACTTCTGTATTCTTTCTAGAATAGACAGGATATTTGTTTTGCTTTTCTTCTGCAAGGTGTTGTCAGAATGAGCATATAAAAATTGAAAAGAGTTTATTTTAAAACCTCATTTTATACTTAACACACTTTACCAATTCACAGAAACATATTTCCATTCTTAAGGCAATAACACATGACTCCTCCCTCCCTGACCCCAAACACCTAAACATACAATTATAAGCTCAAACTAGAGATTCAGTTGAAACTATGGTGTGTTTAGCTATGTAACTGCTTGTTATGCATTTGTTTTCAGGGTACCGCACCATTAAATCTCAAATTTCTAAGTGCTCTGCTATCTACAGAGAGAGACGCCCATTTTGTATTAAGTTCAGTGCAAACAGTCACAGAAGACACACACGCAATGTGTGAAATCCTGGTCCCAATGAAGTTAATGGCAAAATTCCCATTGTCTTCAGTGGAGCCAGGATTTCACTCACTGCATGCCCGCTCATATAGACTTTACTTTTCTTCTTTCTTATTTTTTTTTCTCTTCATCCCCAATTAAAGTAAATGCCTGAAGGTCCTGGTTTGATCTTTGGATCTGGAAAAGCAATACAGCGACTTTCTATAAATAAGCTAAAACAGACAGAATAAAAGATTCAATGTGGTGGAAGCCCCATCACTGGGGTATTTAAAACAAAGACCTACAAAGTACACCACAGGGAACAAACCTGCACTGGCAAAAAGATGAACCAAAAATAATGTTCATTCATATACAACATATGTTTCTCCATTTAAATAAATATGGAAAAAGCATACATCAAATTATATCTTCAACCCATGAGGTTACCTTGGCTGGTTTATTTCAGCTTCACTGGGGAGAGCCCTCAAGATATTTCTAATACAACTGTTAAACCCTTTCCCTGTGTTACAATGTATGAAGTGATTATTGCCACCAGCTTGGTCTCAGAATTCCCCCTTAAATATTTTTTGTATCACCAGACCAGAATTGGTTTGGATGCCAATGAGCTGTTCTGTCCTATTGAAAGCAGAGAATGGTTTCCTCTGCAATATGTACAAAGAGCAAGGAAATTTAGTCAGTTTATGCAAAACACAAAATGGCATCTGCCATCTGGAAATGCGCACAAAAGCCATGGGCAGTCAAACACTTCTCAAGGCTTTGGCATGTAAAATTAATATATTTGCTGAAGACTTAAAGAGCCACACAAACTCTCAGCCATTAAAAAGGGAATTTCACTTTCCTCTTCCCCAAAATAAAATAAACAATAAAATATTTCCCATTGCAATGTCCCATAAACAATAGTGCAAACAACCTTCTAGAAACATTTTCTAGTGACTTCATGAGGATGGGCAGAAACCATGTTGCAACCAAATGTATATTTTAAATGATGGAGAGGCATGCATGTCCCCAAAAAATTGCATCTGCAGTAAAGAGTATTATTTTTAGCTATGTAATTGTCATATCCTTGTTTTCTGTGGGTATCCCCTTTAAATCTCTGAGGACTTTTCTATCTGCAGAAACAAGGAGCTGCTGTGTGTTCAAGTTCCATGGATTGTCACTATATATATATAGTATACCCCCTTTACTTCCATCTTTTTTTGTTATTATTTTCTTAATCTAACATACAGGTCATTCTTGATTAAAGTCTCTGCTTCTGTTTATATTCAGAATAATACACCGCTTACAATGGCCCATGAAATATGGTACCTAAGTGGACATCATCATAAATTATTCAATCTTTGTTCACTCAACAAATGTAAAGCTAATAAATTGCAAAAACTAAGTTTTTAAAAAACCCCTCCCCAAACATGCAATCAGGTATATCTGGGTAGAACCTAGTGATGCCCATGGGGCTTTAGTGAAGTCAGTGGGGCTCTGTACAGGAACGCAGATCTGTGTGTAGGATCAGCTACTAAGTTATTAGTAGTGGAGCTTGTAGTGACCCCTTTAGTTAAGGTTGTCCAACTCTGTCCATTATGAACCCCTGTATTCAGTTCCTTACAATTTTGCCAGACTTTGATTGGGCTGAAATTTTCCATATATAGTCTCTAAGTCTTTCTTTTCTTTTCTTTTCTTTTTTTAATTAATTTATTTATTTTGTTACATTTCAGAAAAAAAACCACCTACATTGTTTCTAAGGTTAGGGAAATCAATGTGCCAAAGCAATGTGCTTGGCTGTACTATCTAAAACTACTAGACCACACTCTCCTCCAGAACCTATAGTAGGGTTCCTAATCCCCAAGGTTCCACATTGTCTAACAAATAACTGTGTAAGCCACCACCAAAGTATGTATCATTTTCCCTCGAGGGACTTGTCCACATAAGGGATAACAGTCTACTGCTGCTATCTGCTATTATCTTTAGGTCAAGGTCCTAAGGGGACCCCAGCAAAAGTCAGAGCCAGCCCAAGGGTTGCTCTAACTTACAATGCCTGCAACAGCTCCCAATGGAGCCATCCATCAGCCCAGAATAACCAGGTGGCAGTGTGTTCTGGCTGTGCTTCCTCCTTCCCCAAAACTTCTGCCTCCCCAAACACTATGCTATACTGTGGGTTGGAGGAAATACTATAGGACCATTCTGATACCCTATGTCACTCAGGTAGGTTGTTTACACAAACGGGGTTCCCTAGGAAGCTGTTGCCACCTCTTTTGCCATAAAGTAACAAGATCAGGGAACGGAATTAGGGTCCAAGAATCTCAGTCCAGGACCTTTCACAAGCACTAAATTCACTCACCTAAGATGCAATTTGAAAGGTTTTGCTTTGGCCTGCACTAGCTACTGCATCATAAAATGATTTTTCTTATGGCAAACATGCACACACACATCTCCACAGCGTGCTCCAGTAGGATTGTCAGTCATTCACCTCTGATAGAAATCCTGGCTTACAAGAGATCATCTGCTCCATTAAAGAGGAGAACTCGGCAGTAAAAATAAAAGTACGGATCTCAGCAAAAGAGAGAGACGTCACCAGGTGAAGAGGTCAAGTCCGTGCCATCGACAGACTTAGAGTGAAACATTACAGCTATTAGGCTGTAACAAGACAGTTCAAGAATGAACTGAGGATTCCAGGCATGTCACGGAGATGACATCCTGACACTCCAGGGGTTGGGTGGTAGCTGCTCTTACTGAACCTGCTGCCGGCCAATCCTTGGAGTGTCACTTACATCAGCTCCGAAGTAATATGTTGGCCCACCCTTCAAGCAAGAGATGAGAAGCCACGATCAGCTAATAGAAAGTGACAAGAGGGGATAAAATAGATGAGGAGGGAGGGAAAGTTTTGGATTAAAAAAGCATCATTCTTTTCTTTAACACCAACCACCCTAACTATATGGCTGTGTTAATTAATGTAGCATTCAAGGATATTCATCCATTTTTACATATATCATTCATTTTTCTACTTCCACATATTTCCAAATTAGCCAGTAGCTCTTGAAGTAATCACAAATATGGCAACGCTTTCAACCTGATGGTGGGGAGCAGGGGAATTGCTCTTTCGCAGAAATAAAGTTTGAATAAGATGAAGATTGAATAATCAATGGAGTTTTTGTCTATCTATCTTTCTATCCAAGGGGGTTATACTGATGCCCAGCCCTGTAGCATCTGAGCATCTTCTCCCTTTTCAGGGTAAAAACTCTGCTTGCCAAATGTACAACTGTATTTGTAATTATTTGATCAGTTTGTTCTCTAACAAAATATTAATGCATCATTTGACACAGCCCTAATGAACATGCATTGAGAGGTTTAGCCCATGGAACAATTACAAAGTTTGTTCTCTTGGTATTGTTCCAATGACACCTATAACTACAGGGCATGTGATACAGCTCACAGCTGCCCACCCCCTCTAACCACTAGGACACACGTGTACATGTCCTCAAAATACTGGATCAAATCTGTAAGTTTCAATGAAAATCTAATTAAATGTGCCAAGCTTTAAAGATCATAGCTGTGCAGTGCTTTTAATTAACAGTTTGGGGTAAGGACATTCTCTTACTATTTGTATGTAAAGTGCTTTGCACAACAGGATCCTGATCTTGGTTAGAGCCCCTAGATGCTACCATAATGCAAATAAAATAATGATAATTATAATAATAATAACATACTATTGCATTAGATCTATAGATCAATACATATTGTAGATACATAGATGCTTCCTTTAAACTGTAAAGAATTCAAAGAATAACCATGCAGCAATATGTTTTGAAGTTTATGCCAAAAAGTACAAAAACCTGTAGTAAATCTAATTAAGCATTTGATAATGAGCACTGTTTTTTCTACTCAACATATTTTTCTGGTGTATTTGTTTGTAAAGGTAGAGATAAGCATAGTAACACAATCTGTTCTTTAATGCCATAGGCAAAGAAAATTACTAGTTATCAGCTACAACATTTTATAATATTTAGAAGACAGATTTAAGTATATATTTATTCTCTATTCCAGACACCTCAGATAGGGTCTGATCCTGAAAAGCCTTCCTCTCTTGAGTATTCCTTGATTTTAATGGTATTACTTGCAGGAAAAGATTGTTCATATGAGTAAAGATTAGAAGATCAGGCTTGTAGTCTTCATATCGTAATATTTTTCATGGTTATTTTGTTATAAATAAAAAGAAGAGTTTTATGTACAATGTGACAGAAACAGCATGGTATCCATATATGTAGCATTTTGACAGATATATGCAGAAAACTGCAAATACTTAAAAAAACAGTAATTATTAGAAATCATAGCCAAAATAACATAAATCAACCTTGATTAGTTACATTAAAAAATCCCTATAAACTGATAGTCTAAAAACAGGAAAATTAGCATCACCTCAAAGTCTGAATGGCTAATAAAAAAAACATAGTTAAAACAGATTAAGGTTCAAATCAAGGTCATGAAAGGAACTGATTGAGGAAAGCTGTCATTTTTTCTTGGGTTGTGTGTCTGTTTTAGTGACACCGTTTCCTCTGAATCAGAGTCTTACAATGAAAAATTACACTGCTGGGGTTAATAAAGAGAGCACATTTCTTTAGATCACGATTTCAATTAAAATGCATGCAGAGAGAAAGGCTAATTTCTTGCTTAAAGGTGAAATTGAATAAATATAAATAAATTAAACAATCTCTAACAAATTATGGGACAAATTCATTTCCACAATTCTACTCCTTGTGCCTACTGTGGATTCACCTCAGCGGAAGTGTCCGTATTGACCCCAAATCTCTATTTCCCCCCAGGGTTTCTTTCAGGACGGGGCAGCTTTAAATTCCAGCCAGGGCTCAAGAACCCCTGCCAGAAGAGGCTATCTGGGAGAAGTGCTCTAGTAACATATTGACTTGGTGGCTTGCCCCACTGGTTGAATTGAAGTCTCAAGCAGCTCACGTTACTGCACCCCCATCCAAATGTATGTGCTGTCCTGAGGGGCCAGGAGCTGGCACAAAATGTGAATTGAGCCCTCTGTGTGTAAGTTTAACTACAATACATTTTTAAGGGGAAGAGGACCTGTCTCTGGATACACGTACTCCAGTGCTTTCTTTGCAACTGTCGATGGCAACACTAACACCAAAACAATACAGCCAAAGCTGGCCTTTGCATTTTGGGGCAGGCCTGGCCAACAATCTTTTGCATGCAACTCCTCCCTGAAATGTCACTTGCTCCTGCCCCTCCAATTGCACTACTAGGCACAGGGCAGGGTCCAGGGTTTCCAGGAAGATCTGAGAATTGATTTGGGGGTATCTGCCCCCCCCAAAAAAATCTGACTCATTTTGAACAGGAAGAGGAAGGGACAGAGAGTTTTCAGATTACCATCAGAGGCCTCCTGCTGCAGGACACATACACATAGGGTACATCTACACAACCTATTAAACACAAGCGGCTGGCCCGGGTCAGCAGACTCAGGCTCATGGGGTTGGGCTGTGGGACTGTAAAATGCTGTGTATATGTTTGGGCGCAGGTTGGAGCCTGAGTTCTAGGACCCTGCTTAAGAGGAATGTCTACACAGCAATATTTAGCCCCACAGTCTGATCCACATGAGCCCGAGTCAGCTGACCCTGGCGAGCAAAAGCCATGCTGTGTGTCTTTTATTCCAGTGCAGATGTACCCACAGAAGCCTGAGACTTGAAGGTGAGGGGTGTGGGATGAAGGGAGGTCAGGGGGAGGGCCCTATTAAAATTGGCTCCTGGGGTTGGTAGGCTAGGGTTGTGTGCACACAAAATGGGAAATTTAGCATGCATGAGGGGTTTCAATAATATTCACTCACTAATGAAGACAACATTCCAATGAGATAGGCTGTAAGCTCTTTGGGGCAGGGGCCATCTTTTTGTTTTGTATTTGTACAATGCCCAGCACAATGGGGTCATGGTCCATAACTGGGACTCCTAGGTACTACTAGAAAATAAAATAATAATAACTAACCTTAGTTAGCTGTTCAGTGGCATGTGATATATTATTATTAATTATTATTATTATTATTATTATTCCTAGAAGACTTAATCAAAGTCAGGAATCCCAAGTGAGAGGCACTGTATTAACAAGAAATAAAGAGGAATTCCATGTCCCAGCGAACTCTCAATCTAGATTTATGACAAATGGCAGCAGGTCCTGTGGCATTACTTTTTCTGTTACTAAATAAAGGACTTCTGTTGTCCAGAAACTAAATTCCCTTCTGAAGAACATAAAAGAAGCTAGCAGGTAGTGCAAAGTAGTTTTGTAAGTGGGTTTTAATGTTTGTTTACTTTTTAACCTGGAAGAAACCCATTTACATTGAGCAAAGTGGATTCAGATTCAGACGAAAATAAATTATTTTAGGAAGCTAGGCTACTTTGGAATTTAAAAAGTCAGAATTGTACAGACAAGATTATAGTGCCAGAAATCACATTTTTATTGGTACATTAAATACTTGTCACTTAACCATGCATATCTGAAATGTGGAGTGAAATAACCCTCCAGCAGTGAAGTCAATATTTAAATCAATATGCCTTGAGAGGAAAATAACTTACTCGTTGGTATAGATTGAATTTTCTTCCTCAAGAATCTCTTAGGAGATAAAACAGCATATTTCTGTTGTAGGGGCAACTAAACAGCACTGTCAAGTAAGTCTGATCATTCTTAGAATTCAATAACTTGATGCTCTGAAATTATGATGTTATTATAAATGCCATTAGACCCTGATGTTGGAAAACTATTCCTCTTCCAGAAAAAGGCACCAAAATTATTTTGGATTTGGTCCTGCAGCATGCCAAGCATCATCAACTCCCATTTATTTCAGTGGGAGCTGAGGGCACTTAGGGCCAGATTTTTAAAAGTACTTAGATGCCTAAAGATGTGAATAGGCTTCTAATGGGATTTTCAAAAGTGCCTGTGTGCCTAACTCCCATTGATTTCAACGGGAAACCCATTTACATTAAATTATTTTGTAAATCCAACTAGATGCCTATCTTAAAATTTTGGTCTTCAGATCTTTGCAGGATTTGGACCTATGATCCCAAAGCTGAAAGGTCACAAATAAAACAGAGCATTGTCTTCTTAAAGCAATAGGCATGATTGTAAATCAGCAAACTTTTTTTTTCTGAAAAACAGTTGTTATACTCTCTTCAAATAAATTAATTAAACATCCAGGAAGTTATAAAAAGAAGATGCTTAGGTGATAATCCACCTACAAAAATAATTTTTCTCTTTTGAAAACACCAAGCTAAGGAAAGTAAGTATATAAAATAAAGTTACATTTGCAGGCCAATATCCGGCTGATTATTTCAGTGGGGTAGAGCACAATGTTAACTAGCAAACATCCTTCATTTTATTATTTGAAGTTACACAAGACATTTAAGATGGGGGCTAACACAGGGATGCGTACAGTACTGGTTATGTAACTCCAGCTAACCCAGTTCTGACCCTCAGCTCCGATTCTTGGCCTTTGACTTCAGCTCTGACTCCGGCTCTGACCCTTTCATTTTTAGGGCACTGCAGTAGTGTGTGAGCCAATCCAGGACAAATGACTGAGAGTTGTTGCATCTGGCAGCTATTCAGTGGCCTATGTGAGCTGTTGGGCTCAGTTTACTACTGGACAACTGTTTGCATCACGTATGTCTCACCTACATTACAATAAAGGCCATGCTAGGTAGGAAACAGTTTCCAGTCATCATCCTGGCAAATCCCAAAGAGTCATGGTCTCCTTGCAAATCATATCGATTGTCTCCCAGATTGGTTTTTGGCAAGGCACTTAAGATGGTCTGACTGTATATTCAGTTTTGGCACCCAAGTGATCACTGGCCATGTAGCAGTATTCCTTTGTACACGGGCTTTGGAATTTGTTGGTCTTCCACTCCTATAGATTCAAAGATTCATAAATTCCAAGGCCAGAAGGGAACATTGTGCTTCTCTAGTCTGATCTCCTGTATAACACAAGCCATAGAACTTTCTCAAAATAATTGCTAGAGCATATCTCTTAGAAGAGCATCCAATCTTGATTTAAAAATGGTCAGTGATGGAGAATCCACCACAACCCTTGGTAAATTGTTCCAGTGGTTAATTACACTATCAGGAATCAGGGTGTTGCAGCAGTGCCAGTCTCCGGGCAACCTAACGAGCACAGCTAGCTTGTAGTTGGCTGCCTGATTGGCTACACTCAAAGCATTTGCCCACAGCTGTAATAGGTCCTGTGCCTGCTTGTTCCCAGCCTTACTCCCGCCTTGTTCCAGTCTTGTTAAAGCCCTTTTCCTGCCTTGGACCCAACCTGCTCCTGCCTTCGGCCAGCCTTTCCACACTCGGCTTCGATTCTTGGCCTCTGACTTCAGCTCTGACCATTGGCTCTGGCACCTTGCCTCTGACTGCAGGTCTGGTCCTGGGCTCTGATTCCTGGCTACTGACTTCTGTTCTAACCACCAGGCATGAGTCCTGCTGTGACCAGTAGCCCTAACTCCTACTCGCACCACTAGGCACAACCGCCCATGTCCTGGTCTGTGATACTCTCACTGTTAACAATGTCTTTATTTCCAACCTGAATTTGGCTAGCTTCAACATCCAGCAAATAGATCATGTTATACTTTCTCTGCTAGACTGAAGAGACCATTATTAAATAAACAGACTTCCAATATGCTTACACCAAGAAAGCCACTGAAACTGAACCAGGGATGGTGGAGGTGGTAGCTGGGTTCAGCTTTGAATACCCCCGTTTCTGATATTGTCCTGCCACTGATATGGAGCTGCTGACAGAAATGATGAAAATGGAGAATGTCAATCCAGTGTTCTTCAGTGTTCTCAGTGCCCACCAGTCAGATCCATACAACAGAGTTGGTATAACCGTGGTTCTATATATCCACAACTTTGTAGCAGGCCTGATGCCATGATATCCACACAGAAGATACTGAAGGCCTGAAACATGACAACAGCTGCTGCTATATGAACATGATGTCTTTTGAGCATTCTCCAGCACTATCTATGATGTTAATCCAAATATTTGACAGCTGCCACCTGCTTACAGTAGCGTAGCTGGGGGGTGGGTGGGGAATGGCTGCTCCCCCACCGAGCACAAGTGGCGACTTTTTAATTTTACTCACCTGGGAGCGGGGGGAAAAAAAGGCGCCACCCGCTGCAGCGCTTTTTCTGACCGGGCGGCACTCCGGGTCTTCAGCGACACTTCAGTGGCGGGACCTTCACTCGCTTCAGGTGTCTTCAGCGGCAATGAAGCTTCATCGAAATGCTGCCGAAGACCTGTGGAGTGAGTGAAGGTCCCGACGCCGAGGTGCCGCCAAAGACCCGGAGCGCTGCCCCGTCAGTAAAAGCGCTGCAGCGGGTGGCGCCTTTTTTTTCCCGCTCCCCCTCTTCCCTCCACCTGGCTATGCGACTGCCTGCTTAATGTCTAGTCCAGACAGGTTAACATTGAACGGGTTGTAATGTGGACCTAGAAGCTGTTTGATGGTAATAACTAGACCAATGTGCACTGGTGCTTGCCCGATCAGATTGGCCACCAGTTGCGGTCATGGGCGGTAAGTCCTATGGGCCCGTGGTATCTGGGCACCAGAAATATTCCTGGCCTGGGGCCTGGCTCCAGCAATGTTTGGGGCTGGGTCTCTCCCTCGGCCCCGCCTTCTGCCCCCACCCCTCCTCTGTGTCCCCCAGGCCATTTAAAACAGCCCAGGGCCCCCACTCATCACTGGCAGTGCAGCGCAGCTGAGCGGCTTTCTCCCTGCTCACTCCACATGGCTGCCAGCCCCTCCCTACAGCCCCTGGGGGGGGGGGTCTGTGTGCCTCCCCAAGTGCCCCTGCAGCACATGGAGACTCCCAGCCTGCCCTGCCTAGGAGCCCCAGGTAAGCACTGCATCCCCCCACCCCTCCCAGAGCCTGCACCCCCCTTTTGCCCCCAAACTCCCTACCAGAGCCTGCACCCCAGCCCTCTGCACTCCCTCCCAGAGCCTGCACCCCCACCCCCAGCCCAGAACCAGCACCCAAACTCTGTCCCAAAGCCAGCACCCCTTGCCCCCTCCTGCACCCTCAGAGCCTGCACCCAGCACCCAAACTCCATTCCAGAGCTGGCACCCCAGGCCCCCTCTCCCACCCAAACTCCCTCCCAGAGCCCAGCCTCTCACCCATCCTGCACCCCAATCCCCTGCCCCAACCCCAGGCCTGCACCCCAGACCTCCTCCCCTCACCCAAACTCCCTCCCAGAGCCTTAGGCAGGTGGGGGCGGAGTTTGGGGGGGGCAGAGTTAGAGGGGGCAGGTTCTGGGCACTACCAAAATTTCTACAAACCTGCCACCCCTGGTTGCAGTGAATCACCAGACTGAGATAACAATGAAACTATTTCCAAATAGTGATTTAAAATCTGTTTCATCTAGCACTGTTTCAGCTACATTGTAGATACGGTATACTTTGGTTAAAACATATGGTTTTTTAAATGCCTTCAGGAGACTAGGTACTAGACAATGACTGTTTTTACCAACTTCACACTGAGGGCCAATCCACGCTAGAAAGCTAAAGCAAAAAAATCAAAACTAAAATCAAAATCAGTTAGAGTCACAAGGTCTTCTTTATGGTGGGGAAGGAACCAAAAGCTACATTGGGCACGGTGTTGCGCTTGATTTATGAATGGGTATCAAGAACAAATTGTCTTCTAACCTCCAAGAGGTGGATCCGTCTTCAGCAGGATTGTGGTATGTTGGCGTGACAATTTATCAGGAAGTCTGGACTCCTAGCATCTACTATATAGTTTACTGTATAGTTTACTGTAACACACCACACCACACAGTTTCCTGGTCTGTCAATCCAGCAACTTTCACAAGTATTGTTCCATATCGTCAGCTGCTGTAATTCAGTGGAGCTCCACTGGATCTGGTCCACACTGACAATTCACTTACAATTTTAAAATGGAAAAGTAAGAGTCAGCGTGGGATGACATTCCAATAGTAAGGCCAGCACTTGCTACTTCTGTAATGTGTGAAAGTATTAACAAGATGCTGATTAAACACTGGATACCAACACCACCTCTATTATTATAGAATGATTTTTAAAGAGAGAGGGAGAGAAAATAATAAAAACCGAGCATTGTAATACTATTAATAACACATTCTACCTCACAGGCCCTGGTGAAATCTGGTTGCAAGGCCAAATAAGGGTATAGAGACAGATGAGATCAGAATCTGGACACAGCTGCCGGCCAAGACTCTCCTGGTAGGAGAGAACTATCCATGGGATAAAGCCAATAGTGCCCACTCCTGTTCCAATCTTCCCAACCACCCCATCATAAGGGGAGAGATGGCATGTCAGGGGATGGAAAAGGCATGAAAGAGCAGGGAGAGATTGAGGTAGAGTACATAACTTTACTCCACCAATTTACAGATGGTGTATGGTCCCCGAGGGCTCTTAGCCAACTGTTGGAAATCCAAGCAGCTCCATCGTTGTTCTAATTTATATCAGGACCAGGATCATGACAGCTTCTGAATCAGGAATCTATAACCAATAGTTGTTGGCCACAGGTGTCTCATTTAGCGGACCTCAGTGGAGGAGAAAATCTAGTCCATATTGTTCATCTGTACATGCATTGTAATAATGCTGCATTTCAGGAATTGGAAAAGTGCAAACGGTTAATCTTAAAAAATACTCTCCCAAAAATATGGATTATGGGTAAATGTGTCAGGAATGAAATGTTTAGAATGAGCAGGATGTTAAACTACACTTGATGGGTAGGTAAATGTAATGGCCAGTGCCACTCAACCAATCTTTTCCCAGGAAAAGTCTGAACCTGAGGTGTTACCAAGTGACAATTTGTTGAGATAGCACTAATTCTGTGACAGTTAATTATTGACAGATTTGAACTATTTTCTCTCTCAGTCAAAACCTGGCCCTATCCCAGAAGTGAGCAATTTACAACCAGAAAGGTAAATCTACCCACGTGCCTTTTTACTCTGAGTTTTAGCCTTCTCCCCTTACCTTTCCTTCCCCATAGTTACTGACAGCTTGTCTGTGTTAGGGATCTTTGCAGCTACGTAGCTACACTTCTGCAAATACTCAGTGGGGATGTGCTCCATGGGTGTAAAGCAGGGTGTTCACGGGTGCAACTTCAAACTGGAATACGCCCCACTGCATACCAGCATATCTACACTGCAGCAGATACACTGATGTCATGGCTACATCATTGTGCAAAGATCCCTCCCGTAGACGAGTCCAGAGATCCTGGGAAGGGAAAAAACAAAAGAAAAGAAAATGAAATGAAAACAAGCTGAAAGTTTTTTTCTGAAGAAGCCGAAGATCCCCTAGTGATCATGAACCCACGTCAAGGTGGTTACCCTGCTTAACCCCGCTTGGCACAGAGTGGAAATTACCAAGGGGAGATCCATCTGGAGCTGCCTCAGATAAGAGGTGTCCAGTGTTAATAAACAGGCTTCCTCTACACCTCAGCAGGGCCTTCCTTTTCTAAACAGTCTTCCTTTAATGTTGTCAAATGTTTTTTTTTCCATTTACTCAACAAGCACGCCTTTAATGGTGCGGGGGGAGAAGGGGGAGGGAAGAGGAGAGAAGTAGGGGTGATGAAAAAAAGAAAGAAAGAAAGAAAGAAAGAAAAAGAAAAAAGGCAGCACAGTTTCCAAACAAATTGGACACCTGCTTTGGAAAAGAAATTACTGACTCTAAAATTTCTCCCAGCTTAGCTATTTTGTTCAGCCCTTACATACATACAGCCATGACATGGAAATGGGCAAGGACTACTATACTTTTTCTTTCTGAATCTAGTGAAAGAAAGAAAGAAAGAAAGAAAGAAAGAAAGAAAGAAAGAAAGAAAGAAAGAAAGAAAGAAAGAAAGAAAGAAAGAAAGAAAGAAATCTGGGTCAAGTTTTTTAAAACCACACCATAACATTATTTGTATTACTATACACACTCATTGTAATATCTGGGAGGTCTTACACAAATATGTCATACCCCAAATGCCATGTACAGGGGACATGCAATCCAGCTGAGGTTAATGAATGAATGAGGTGCCCATGAAGGTTAATTTGCACAAATAAAAAGTCAAGGGACATCTTCAAAACAAAATATTGATTAAAGCAAGTTAAATGTTTTGACTTGAAGGAGACAGGAAGGATTAAAAAACAAAATAAAGCAGTATGTATAAGAAAGGAACTGGAAAGAAAAAACACAACCCCCAGACACAAAGGAAATGGTAGAAAACATATCTGAATCAGCTAGTCATCTGCTAACAAGCTGCAAAGATTTCCAATGACAAGTTGTCACATTAGTTTAGTGAAACTGAAGCAGCACTTATCCCTTTTCCTGTGCTTAATCTCTCCGTGCGCTCCACAGAAACATGCTACCGCGCTTAATAGGATTAGTTTAGTTCACTTTCTCTTCTCTGGAGTGGGTTTTTTTTTTTTTTAACAATTCTATTTCCATCAATACAAGATCCATGAATTGAACTGCCCTTTGCTGAACCACTTAGATGATATTTACTCTCCAGGTTGAAGGTATTCTGTTCCTAAAGGTTTTGTTGTTGTTGTTGTTGTTTTTTGGGGGGGGGGTTGTAGAGAGGGCTAGGGCAAGGGGTGTAGACAAAGACTTAAAATGTAATGGTTACAGATATTAGGAACCCTGTTCTCTCACACACAAACTGATGTAGTTCCATTGGGTTCAGTGGAGTTACTCCTGATTTACAGCAGTGTAAGTAAGAGCAGAATCAGGCCCTAAATGATCAGAGATTACTATCATAAATAGACAGACTTCTAACTTTTGTTGTTCTTGTTTTTTGTATACTAGAAGGTTTGCACCCCAGTTCAGAAGAGGAAAGTAAAAACTGTTTCACATTCTCAGCCCGTGTCCCACGTTCTCAGCCCTAGTGTCATCTGTTTGATTGCTGAAGGAATGCAACAAGGAAAATGACTAAAGAAAAGGCCCTTTTAACAACATATCTTTATCATTTTCTATTTCATTGTCTTAGTACAAAGGAATGGTCGAGTCAGCAATGGTCCTGAACATATTTCTGAAGTTTTCTTCTGCCATTTTTTCCCCTCGAAGAAAGAAATGTGTCACTGTGCAAAGCTGTCACCTTGGAATAAACATCATTATTTTCAGAGAGGATGCAGAATTTGGGGGAAGTTTAAATCCTGGGGGTCTTAATTTTTCATCTGACCTGAAACCCTCAGATCTGACAAACCTCAAACTTTAGGGAAATTTGAGCTCTGGTTCTGACCTTTGTGAATCGGTTCTATCTCTGTAAGGGGGGGGGGGGCGAAGAGATTTGCACGTACCCAAACTTTAGGTGCAAACTCTATGGCTGTGGCTTAGGATGAATGTTTATTGAGTTCCAACTTCCATAGCGCTCAGGAAATAATCAGTGTCACTGCTTAAGTGAATCACAATCAACCAAAACGGGAAAGTGGACCATAGACTGGAATCCGTTTCATACGCTAAGAGGAACTGCACTTGCAATTGCTCTGGGGTTGGGGGATGCGCTCAAGGGACGGAGCAGAAACAGCATGTACCCTTCCTTGCCAATGAGACGAAGCCGCTGCAGCTGGTGCTTGGAGGTAAGGGCGACACACGTGGCCCCAAGGGGCACTGATTCAACGCGAAAACCTGCCATACTCCACGTGCCCAGACAGCTGCTGGCCCAGGGACTTCCTACTCCCCTTCCTGCCTTGATTTGTGCGGTTCGGGGAGGCGGATCTAGTTTTTTGGAGGCGTTGGGGAATATTTTTTTTTTTTGCTGCCGAGCCCTGGCACAGGCGCCTGCGTTAGCTGAGGCCGCAGCCTTTTCTCTGGTACGACTAAAAAGAGCGAGGGGAGTTCAGGGCAAGAGAGGCCTGGTGAGTGGAGAGTGTGCATTTAATTACAGACATGCTTATTGATGCGCCACTGTTCAGGCTGCACACGCTTAGAGAGAAGGTTGCAAGGTGCAGGGCTGGAGCGAGGTCACCCATAGCCCCACTTGCAAAATGTTTCAACTCTAGGCAGCCTCAAGAGTCTTTAAAAAAAGGAAAGAATTCAAGAGAGTCATTCACCTGCCAAATTTAGCCTATCTCCCTGTGCTGTCTCACACACTTCTGCACCCTTGTTCCAAAGCCCCTGCAGCACTCAAAGCTACAAGGGAAGACAAAATATGTCACCCATACAAAGGAGTCAGTGTTGGGGGGGGGGGGGGGTGGGAACCAAACAGAAACCTTTAGTAATATATTCCTCTCACTCCCTTTCGGTGCTTGGCCTTTAGCTGTACATTTGTTCCTGGCTTCCTAAGATTCCCCAAGCACAGGGTAACATGAGTATTACTTATGATTAATAGCATAAGCCTATGTGACATTATCATTCATTAAAATGTATTATTATTTCCCACCTGTTTACCACTTATTTTGGGTGGGGAGGGGGATCGTTTTCCCTCTAAGTCTGCAGTGAGAAAGGGTGTTTATTTTTCCACCTCTGCAGAAGCTGCCTTTTCAGTCCTCCAAGCAAAGGTCGACTGACTGCCCTGGGCGTTTTGCCTGCCGAAAGACTGAAGAATCAGAGCCCCCCACCTCCCAAGTGCTCTGAGTCTGAGTCCCCTCTGTATCCCAGCAGAATGTATGAAGTCAAGAAGTGGTGGGGTTGGTTATACCTATACACAATTATGTTGAATGCTTATTAGGACTGATTGCTTTTCTTCGCCTCTTGTAGCCTTATTTGCAAACCCTTGATCCCGTCTTGCCTTGCATTCCTCTCTAAGGGAAAGCTCCCTCTAAGTCACTGGGCAGGATCGGGCTCTAACTGTATAGTTCCCTGTGATCCGGGTGGCAATCTGGAATTGTTGCTGTGTTGGAAATGAAAGAGCAAGAGCCCTGAGCGTGGGGTTTGGGAGCGGTGAAGGGCAACGAAACCGCCAGGAGAGATCATAAAGAAAAGGGGGGGAAAAGGCCAACCATTTAAGTTCGATTTATGTCTAGAATAAATCAGAATTCTTATGTATAGTTTGCTACGTTCTGTCATGCATCAGAACATACTTAAAACCTGCTTATTAAAGCATTTTAATACCATCATCTTTAGAAGCAAAAAAAAACTTTTCCTGAAAGGTAAATGCACATCGCTACTGCTAGTTCCTTAACTTCCATTATCAAGAACTTCTTGTGAATCCTCCTGGTTTGGGTCGCTTGCCCCGCCCCCCTTTCTTTTTAAACGACACTTTTCTGCAATAAAATATCACCCAGCACATGTGGCAAGGACAGCCAGTGTATGCGGAACAAAATGTGTAAGAACGGGAACGCTGCAGTATTTCTACGACTATTTGGAGGAATTACCCTGTTTAATAGACTCCCCATGTCACAGCCTACATTTACGGGAGTAAGTATTACCATTGTTGAGTGCAGTCCCTCGACTAGATAAGTAGATAGATTAGATAGCCCACCAACCAGAGAGACCCCCGATTTTGTAAACTGCTATAAAAGGCATTTCAGTAATGGTGTATTGGGGAGAACGTCTGGCACGATGGAATATCCAGTAAAGCCGCATTTGATTTTTCTGGCATGATGAATGGCATAGAGCAGCGTATCTCGCAAAATGCTGGAAAATAGAATGTTAACATCTATCAACATTGCAATCCTTTTTTAAAGGTCTAACTTAAAATAATGTAAACCAGGCTTTAGCCCCCATACTATTTGACGTTCGCTAACAAACACAAAACCCTCCAACTCCTTCATTTAATCAGGTCCTTTTCCCACCTCCCCAGCCCAGTATCTCAGTGGGGAGTGTGCGAGATAAAACGGATAAAGAAGCCGCACGTTACTTCTGTTACATGGCACAAGTCACATTGAAAATATGTCCACCAAGACATATGTCTTGACTTAAGGAAGAGAAGGTATCAAATCAAAGATGTTCGGGTCAGGCTCAATTACATCTCAGATTTATGGTCACTAATAACCTAAAAAGCAACAAAGGGTCCTGTGGCACCTTTGAGACTAACAGAAGTATTGGGAGCATAAGCTTTCGTGGGTAAGAACCTCACTTCTTCAGATGCAATAATAATAATAACCTAAAGATGGTCAGAAAGCTTGTTCGTGATCAGTCCTTAGGATTTGACATCTAACTTAGACTTTCATTTCATATTCCTTTACTTCTTGTCTGAGCACCTATCTCCAACGGCCATCAGACTTTCTGCAGCAACAAAACCCCACGGGCCAACCAAATGGCAGGGGGGTTGGGGGGGGGGGGAGAAATAGACTAATTTGTGGAAGGTAAAGCTAGGAACTTGTGTATGGGCTTGGCACAGAGAAGCTACCGTGGAGCTCTAGCCTCCTGGATTAGGGGCCATGTGGAAATAGTACTCCATGTGTGAGGTATGGAGACGGGCATCCCCTTTATGCTGCCGTTTGTGGCGAGTCTGCGTTCCCACTTCTGTAGAGCGAGTGAAATTTCTCCGAAGGAGGGAATGGGATGAGGTTATGGAGGAGAAGGCACCGCAAATGACATGAGTGGTGGAAACTCAGCTGGGAACCAACAGAGGTTGGCTCAGGGCTCGATCCTTCACCCGCTGAAGTTCATGGAACGGGTGCCCTTGAGTGCAGTGGCTGCAGGATCTGAGCCTGGCTGAAGAGCCCGAAGGACGGGTTCAGAAAGAGGAAAGGCAAAGGGAGAGCCATTGCTGTGGCGGCTGCCCTCTGCTGCCACAGCAAGGCGAGAAGATCCTGTGGCCACGCTGCCTCCGATGCTGATTTCCAAACTCTGCCAAGGAAGTAATGTGTGGTGTGAGATGAAAACATCCGAAATTCCTCGTTACAGGCGCTATTCGGAACAGGAACATCATGCATAGATGGGAAGCAAGTGCCTCCACTTTTATTATGTCTAATCCGAAACTTTCTGGTCTAGAGAGTTTTGCCTCAGTAACAATTTGTAATGCAGCTTCCTTCTCTCGTTATTCGCTTAGCCAGCAACTCAGGTGCTGCTGCTCCTACAAACCTGTTTGTTAGCGGTTAGGGGCAAATTACATTTCACCAAAAGATTTATGCCCACGCTTAAAAGAAAATATTACTTGTTTTTTTAAGTGTCGTCAAATAATTGCATTCCAGTTTGAGTCTTGCTGCACTGTTGCACTGAGATATGCAGACAAATGCACTCACCTCTAGCCACTTCCTTTCAGTAAATCTTTCCACTGAAAGGTTGCCCCCTGGTATTTGTTCGTGTTTCATCTCTGTTTAGTGAAATACTAAATTGCACAAGTAAAAAGAGGGGTAAATGGTAACGTCAGGTAGCACGAATATTTGGAACTCTTCAGTCACCCCCAAGAACTTTTTTTATTAAAAAATAAAAGCTTCTTGAGAGCTGTAATGTAAAAAAAAAAAACGAATCTTGAAATAGAGGCAGAAGGAGAAGTAGAAGGGCCAATACAGAATACACGTTGGCTATATGGGATTCAGTCCTTTAGGCCTGAGTGAAATTATGGATGCTCTAAGCAACATCTCACCATGTGGTTACCACCATCTGTTAATATCTTGATATTGGAAAGTTTGGTGCCTCGGGCGAAGCCGAGGCTGGCTAATGGATCAGTTTCGGATAATATTACATTCTAATGATAAAAGTTTTCACTTTTTTTCATCTATGCATAGTATGCTATCTACTAAATGACGAGTTCACTCCACAATACAGCAATGTGGTGAGCTGTAATTAGGGGCTTTTTATCTGTTGTATTTTCTTGTGACTCATGACTTTGGCGGAAGGAGGGGGGAAAAGAATGAACGATTTAACTAGAGGCATCTTTACGTTTTCTCTTTGCTCCCTGAGAGCTATGTTAAATGTTTATTCCAAGTGATATTAAGCGATCATTTCTGTTTACATTTAAGCTGTTAGTTAAACAAACATCACTTCAGAGGGGCATAAGCAATTGGGTTCCCACTAGGGAATGCCTGCAGCTGCCACCGCTACTGATCTTCTGGCATTCCGCTTATGAACAAGTCCAGGTTGGTTGGCTGTTCCATGGGCATCTATGGCTAGAAACCCCCTGAGCTGACAGCCTGCACGTAGAGTGACAGCTCCTCCGTTGGACACGACGATTACTAGTAATGGGAGTTGACTTTGACTTTCTGGTTTGTTTTCAAATGGGATGTAAAGAAACAACAAGCAAGCAAACAAAACCAGGAGCAGAGAATGGAGCAATCGCCTTTATGCGTCCACGGGGAGGGTAAATAGCCACCACTATCCCTTTGAACACAGGTAAGGCAGCGGTTTTCAAAGCACACGCAGCATTAAGTACATTGCGGCACCTTTTTTTAACAGTTTAGTGACCGGGAAGGCTTCTAAACTTGTGTTCACTCTTTGAAATAATGGAGGGGGGGAATACACAGCACCGGAGCGTGTGGATAGAGTGTACGTGTTGTCCCATAACTGATGGCTGACTTTTCCGCGTCACCTAACGCATCAGACAACAGATGGGGGAGTGGGATCAGATATTCGGGAGTTTTCTCTTTGGAGAAAGAGACACGGGGAGCTGCAGCCTAAATAGAGACGGGGGCTGTGAAATTTCAGCCACCCACATTATATGGATGGCTGGTGACAGGTCAGCGCGCCGCAGCAGAAATCCACGTGTCCAGGCTGGAAGCTGCCGCTCTCCTTTAACAAGACAGATCCTGGGGAGGGGGGGGGGAGAGATCCCTGCGTCGCCGCATAACGTAGCCAGCGGAGCAGAGGGCGAGGCACTGTACGGCAGGTCTGCCCCAGAAGGGAGGGGAGACGCAGGTTTTATACTGGGAGCTGCGGGAGTCGCCGGGGCACTGGTGGCCGGGGTCAGAGCACCAAGCCTGCTGCACTCGCCCTCCGCTGCCTGCAGCGTTGCATAGCCTGGTCCCCAGAACTTCCCTCCCAAAGCAACAGATCCACAAACTTCCCCGGCATTGCGCTCAAGTAGCTACCCAGCCCCGTCTGGGCTGAAGTGCCCATCAGTCCTTTCCCGCGAGAATCCACTTCTTAGCTCTGCTTTCTTTCACACCTTACCGGCTCAGGGTTTGAGAAGTTTAGCTCGCTCTCTTTTCTTAAACTCACGCCTGGGTTTTGAGTTGCGAGTGCCCGGGCACTTTGTTTAAAATTGTTTGATGCATGATGTTGAAAATAAGAACAAAGAATGAACCAAATATAGAAGTTACACGGTCCCCAGAAATTAGCCTGGCTGACCTTGAAAATATCCCCAAATAGGACATTTAGGTCCATTAACTGAACGGGGATCTTAAGAGACACAAAATGCTAAACCCACGGACTGTGGTGTATGCATCTATCTATTTGGCAACTGTTTTAGCAATATTATGAAGCAGAGAAGTAAGTTAATATTTTAACAAGTACATAAATCAAGAGACGGATATTTATTTTCACACATATTAAACACTGTTCTTACCTTTTTCAAAGCGGCTTAACCTGTCTGCTCTGACTTTTCCTTCCAAAGGTTTGTTTTTCCCTCTTTTCCTGCGGTGTGTATGCCTAAACATATTTTTAAAGCAAACTTCAACATCATCCGTTTCAAACAGGGGGTTTTCTTATAGAAATTAACATGTCCGAGTATTAACATGTCTGTGTCTTTACTGTTAGCACACGTCGTAAATCTGCGCTAACCAGTGTAAAACCTGACCGCACTCTGATCTAATTGCATTCCAGAGATATTGGGAAGATACTGATTTCCCCTCCTACTGATTTACAGCAGAGTATATAGTCAATCGGTGTTCAATTAGCTAAGTATATATTTAAGTTAATCTGAACTTTAGGTGCACGCTTTTATTATGTCTGAGTCAGAGAAGTCCATAGTAAATAAAAGTGAGGAGCAATTAATCTTGTTTATTAAAAGCCATTTGTTTGGACACGGTGCAACCTGATGCTCTTTTTTGCTCGTTTATTTTCTGTCTCACAAGTGATAAGTTAAATGTTGGGCTCAGTTAAAGTTGCAGCATCACATTCAATAGAAAGTGAATCCTCTTTACACCTTGTATTTAAGATTGATACGAAGTTTTGAAATAACTAATTTTTTAAAGTTTGTAACCAGTGAATTAAGAAGTATTTAAGTACTGTATCCAAACTGGCATTCCTACACAGTAACTGGTTTGGGTTATTGTGTCTGGGTTGCAGGAAATTTCTTATATCTGTTGTGCTTTGGCTTTTTTTTTTTTTTTTTTTTTTTTTAATGCTACTATTGCTCTAGTTAGTATATGATGCTGCCAGATATGATTTGCCACCACTTCCTAAACATTCACAGCAATGATAGCCCTGGAACAGGGACAGATTGGCTTCCAACTTGTACAGTTCCCCCTCACACACACACACACACACACACACACACACACACACACACACACACACACACACACACACACACACACACACAGAGGCTGGTAGAATTGTGGAAAGAAAAAAATCTAAACTCTTAGTGAATAACGTTGGGGTACCTTGGTCAGCACTCCTCACTTTGCTGAAGACTTTTCTCTATTTCCGTTTTTTTTTTTAAGTTACTTTATCTTGAAATACCCCCGCCCCCAAATTACTAAATAGCTGAGGTAGGGTGTCTCCTTTCATTTACTTATCCATAACTGCGGTGCAGCTTTTGCTGTGCAGTAACATCACCCAGACGAGCTTTGCGGCTCTTTAGGTAACTGATCTGCCATGCACTGCAGGACCTGGAGTGAGTGGCAAGATTCAGAAGTAGATCAAGTGCTGCTCTTAGCTGCTGCTGCTTGCAGATGGCTCTCTCAATGGAAGCACCAGATTAGGTGATAAAGTCTCCTTCCCTGCAGCACTGGGTGGGGGGCTGGGGAAGGGATCCAGTTTCTCCTCCTCTTTCTCCCCCCAGCCCTCTTTTTTTTTTTTTTTCCTCCCAAGTTCTCGGTTCACTATCCCCCCTTCAATCCGAAGGAGCCTCCCGATTGGGCGCTTGGCCTGGCCCACGTCATTCAGACTGTGACGTGTAGTCTTCCTGTTTCCTTCAGCTGTGTCTTAAAGTAAATCTTGTTGTGGTGCGGAGCCCTCAGCTGAGCGAGGCTGCTCTGCTGCCTGCAGAAATAATAGACAATTACAGCCAGGGAGAGGAGTGCGGCGCAAACGAGCTCTTCCCTCCCCCCTCCTCTCTCTCACACACACACACTCTCTCTATCTCTCTCTCCCCTGCACACTCACTCATTCTCTTTCTCACACACACACTCACCCTCCCTTGTCCAATTATAATATTCAGCAGCAGCAGCTATCAGGCTCTCTCTCTGTTTTCCTCTGTCTTTCCACCGCCACAAAAAAAAAAAAAAAAAAAAAAAAGACTCACTTCCATCGCTTTTGCACTGAGTAAGTATTCCTCTCCCCCTCTTCACCTCCTTCCTCTTTTTTAAAAAAAATCTTTTCCTCCAGCACTTGCATGGACTGTTTAAATGATACCAAATAATCCCCAGCAAAATACTGGTCCCCGGTGTCAAACGTGTGCTGCTTTTTCGGGGAGGTGGGGGGCGATTGCAATGACTTTGTTATAGAATAATAACAATAATCCAATAACTAAAGCAGTAGCGATTTGTTACCCCGAAGCTTCAATGGAACCATCACTCTAGCCTGCCCAGTCCGAAAGAGTAAGTGACCTGGTTGCTGTGGGGTGATATTGTTTGTCTCTTCTCTGCTTGTCTCCATTTCTGCCACCTTTTGTTGACTCTTCTCATTTTATTTTATTTTTGTGTGTGGTTGGAGGGCACTTTGCTGGGGATGGAAAATGCGGGGAGTATTTTACTTCTTTTTGTTGTACTGAGCTTCCCCTTCTTCCCTCTTCCCATCCCCCCTTTTTAAACTCCTAGTCTGCTCCTATGAGCCTCCTCTTTGTCTTGTTTATTATAGCTGCCTTTCTTTTTGTCTGTTCCCATTTGCTTGTCATTTGCATGTCTCTACTTCTCCTTTTTTTTTTTTTAACCCTAGCCGGGCAGGGCAGGGGCTTTTTCATTATTAGTACTTTTCATTCCAAAGGGTGGGACGATTTGAGAATTGTGGAAATGTACAGAAAATGTGATCGAGCGAGCGCATGAGAATAGATCATACGCAAGTTTAGGGATCAGGTTATTAGCGATCTATAGTGGCGTTCGGGATGTGGGCACTTTTCTTTGAAAGGGGATTTTTTTTTTCATGTTGGTGGAGATGTGTTTTTTTTTTTAATCTGATGACTGACCAAAACCACTTTGCCATGTGTGTAAATTGAGTGAAAATGCATGAGAAACGGTTCTTTCTGAATGGGTCTGTACTAGCCTAGAAGGGGGAATGGGAGAGAGATGGGCTTTAAGTTTAGCTAAGTCTTGAAAGGGGGGGACGTTTGAAGAGTGGATCTTAAAACGTGAAGCCTTATTTGGACAGTGGGTTTAATCGCTAGGTGTGGGTTATGTGTACAGTTTGGGCACAAACTCAGTCTGGGAAGCGTTTGTCTCTAAGAAGCTGAGCATAAATGGGCTTCCTGCTCAGACGGCGTTTGCTGGAGGGGGTCTTTGTAAGTTAAGAGAAAGTTAGAGTCGGTAGAGAGAGTGCAGGCTAGAATCGGGGGGAGTCTGTCTGAGGCAGAATTGCACGGCAGGTGGGGATGTGGGGACTGGAAATCTTGGCAGGAGGAGCAGAAAGGAGTCCGTGCACGTTTCCCGGTTGCAAAGCAGACGTCGAGCACCAGTTTGCTCGAGAACTCTGCCTATGAAGCAGTTCTGGCAGCCCCAATGGGCTCTTAAACGGAGACGTTCGCCCCCTTCTTTCTTCTCCACCGCTAATGAAAGGTACCGAGAGCCGCATCGAAATGCGCATGGGCAGTGCCAGACAGGTGTGTTGTGTCAAGAAAGACAGGTGCAAGTTTCTCTCGCTCACTGCAGATCCTCAGCACAACGACTGTTACCGCGAGCTTTATGAATTTATGATGCATTGTTAGCCAGGACTGTCTGCTTTAGTGGCTAAGACCTGTGTGTGTGTGGGGGGGGGGGGTATGTTTGGTTTAAACCTTGCCCTGGGAAATCTTTAGGGCCCTGGAGAATATTGATAAAGAGAACAGAGCAGGTTGTTTAAAGTCTCTTTCAAAAGATGCACAGAACACATCTAAGTGATTATTTTTGAAAGTTGGTAGTCTAACTTCATGCATCTTGTCAGCCTGACTTCTGCCTTCTGCTTTCCTTGTATTTGATATCTGTCATGTAGGCAGAGAGATCCTGGGTAACGTATTTAGGCTTTAAAAAATCCAAAGATGTCTGCTTCTAAAATGGCCAGAAATCACACCTGAGACCAGAATGAACCTGTCTGAGTTCTACATGCTATGCATATCTTCTCCATTTCAAGAAAGAATAGGTAGGGACACTCAGATTAATATCTCGATAAAGCAGGATTTGTCAGTCATATAAACTGTACATGGTAGTGGGCAATGTTTTCAGGCTAGAGAATCCTTTGAATATTGAGTAAAAGTTGTGGAAAGTATACTAAGTTTGACACAGATTCCAAATGCGTACAATGGGCATTTTGTATTTCTTGCTATGAACAGTGTATCTCCAATGTATTAGGTTTATGTGCAGTATGTGAATATGTGTGTGTACTTTCCCACAAACACTGTATACACATACACATTTACTACCCTATTAGAGAAGCGCTAATATTGCCTAATAGGTCAACGGAGGGTTTTAGAAATATGGCTATTTAACTATTAGATGTAAAAACTTAGAAGGTTTGTCACTTCTGTTATCCTGACAGGTCTGACAGTATGTAAAATGAATTACACTAAGGTAGATTTCTTACATGTAAATTTGCATGTGGCACATGTCCTTTAGGTCTTATGCTTGTATTTTTTTTTTTTTTTATAATCTGTCACCAAGGGTATAAAGTTTACTGCCATTGAGGCCCATTTCAGGGTTTATTTCATGTGCTTTTCTTCCAAAGCTTACCTCTAATAGCTAAAATATTTATAAATACTCCAAAGTAGACACTTGAGTGCTAACAGGTTACTGAGTTGAACTACAATAAAAAGTCACAATGTCTATACTTTTATTACCGGTTCCTTATTAAATTATGCTGCAAGTCATATAACATTCTATGAATGACGTTATCTGTATATAACTTACTTTTCTACAGGTCAAAAGCTAAGGAGGCCTTTTAATGTACATTATGATCTTTTATGTTCAGCTAGCAAATTAAATAATCATAGACATAATCAGATTTGAAAGGGATGCCTTATTTGGGTGTAGTTGCAGAATTAAAGAATATTACAAGTTATAGTCCTCAAATCAGGATTTAGTCTATCTCTAAGTATACTGTATTGACTATTTGATTCAAACATTCTGATTTAACGGCATAATGTAGCCTGAGTTGAGTTTACAGGAGGAATCTTGTGAATCCTATAGCTTGGTACATGCATGGATTCCATGTGGACTTTAATGATTGTTTAACTGCTCATGAAGAACATAAAACTGGTTTGTAAGGAGAACAGTAGTGACATTTTTGTACCACGGGTAGGCTTGTTGTCTCTTTCTCAGTTGGACAAACTGTTTATCTAACTAATGCAACCTGCAGATACATGACCACAGGGTATGTTTCTGCTCAAAACAGTGAAGGCCTGAACCAGTAAGATGCTGAGTACCACCTGAGATGTGTCAAGTAACCTCAATTCCCAGGACAGTCAATGGGAGTTGAGGCTGCTCAGTGCTTCACAGGAGTTTCCGTGGATGGGCTGGATTGGGCCCTACATGTCCATGTTCTTAAAGGGGGATTGTATTTCTGTTTTAAGATAAAGACTAGCTCAGGAAGCTCCAAAGTTAATTAGTTTAAATTTTTTACTTTTTGGTGTGGAGGAATCCTAATAAAGGAGCTATTAGTGCACCTAGAGTTGTTAATTATTTCTATTCTGTTTAAAATTCCTCCATAACATCATCTCAGCTAAAAAGAGAGAGAATTCTTGACAAAGAGGGTCACCCTATTTGAAAATGTTCATGAAAACCGTTCCAAAAATTAGTAGAAAACCACTATTGCTAAGGAACAATTATTAATTTTACACAAAAGAATTTGTCACTTTGTACTTCTCAGTAGTGCAGTGGAGTGATTTTTAGCACCAAAACAGATTCATGATATAGAAGTGTAATGTGTTCTTCAGATGTATCTATCTTTTTGTCAGGGGGTGTTGGTGCGGGGGGAATACGACTGTCTGAAACCGCTTTCATCTAACGTGCCCTGGCTTATTCTACCAAAATCTTGTCCAGTATAACCCTTTCATTTTAAAGTTTTGAATGTCCCTATTATCAAGAATATGTTAAATTTCTTTAGATGCATTAGCATAATAAGCAGAGAACAAACTTGCAGACACCTGAGCAAAGATAGTAGTTGGCTGATAAAAAGACAGAATGAACAATTTTCAGCTTTGCAGGATGATGTTCCCCTGGAATTCCTCAGTGAATATACTTCATATTCAGCGCTTTGGTACTGTTTATCCAGTTGGTTATTTCGTATCAATTGAGTACCAAAGGCTTTAGTTGTCAGTACAGATTCCTTCACAACTATTCAACTTTAAATAAGCTTGTCATACTTACTGAACTTTATAGAGAAGTTTTCCTGGATTAAACTAGACTAGGTATCTAGTATCCAATGTATAATCTAGAATATTTATTATATCTAATATGAATTATCAAACTAGATATTGCATAATTCTATTTCTTTCCAACAACTATAGCAAAATACCTGACATCATACCCCATTCTACAGACATCTGTATTAATAGATTTTAGGACAATGAATCCTTGAGACATCTGGAAAGAAAGCTGTTTGCAAATTTATGTTATATTGGTTTATACCTAATCATGTAAATGGATATTGATTATATACATGTCTTGTGGATGTTACGTTATTCAGAAATTGACCATTATTACAGATCCATTCTTAAACTTCTTGTAATGAGAATTTTTTAAAGGTAGATAGAATAATATAAGCTACTCTATCGGATGGATTCAGAGAGGTGCTGAGCACCTTATTTCACATTGAAGTCCATGGAAACTGAGAATGTTCGCTATCTTGCAGGAGGCGGACAGCACCTGACAGGATCAGGCCCCTACATGGAACGACATAGGTGTTTAGGGTTGATATAATGAAAAATACACTTGGCAGAGAGGAAACGTCAAAAGTGACTTGTAATACAAAGTAAACCTTAACGATTTTAAATTAAAGAATTGAAAAATTGCCTTTCCTTTTTAAAAAATTTACATAAAAAATGGCTTATAGTAGGTGATTCTCTAAATATAGATTCCTGAATGGGTGTACACAGACACAACCATGTATGTAGGAAATGTAGTGCTGATGAAATATGCAGACAAAGTAGGAATATTTTTTCTTTCCAGTATTAAAGTCTTCCTATAATATCTGTGTCATATCCAATGAACACATTCTTGCTGAATTGGATTTTGCATTCTACTGTCCATTGTGTTCTATTTTCCTCTGGACATGAGCTCATTTTGGCCCCTTTAAGCCAATGATATGAGCCGATATAATTCAATGGATAAAGTAGAAGTATTTCTCGTTATTTAGACTGAGAATAGTGCACATCTTAAGACAGAAACCCCGTAGGCTTTATTGAATACCAGGAGCAACCCAGAAATATTTACTGCATAGGGTGAGAGTGAATAAGAATGGGAGAGAAAAAGGGTGCCACATTCCAGAGCACCTCCAATATGTTAAGGGAAAACTGATTTCCCTCATGGTGGTAGAAGTGAGCTGGTGAGCAGTGGTTAATGCATGGTTTGTGTGAGAGGAAAATGGAAGCTCAGGAGGAAGGATGCGTAGCGATGACCCTATGACCTGTTTCAGCCAACCTATTTCCTGAGTCACTGCCTCAAGGATACAGCAGGCCCTCTTTGTGTACGTCCTTGGTTGAGATTGGGCAAGAGAGACGGAAGTTCTGTTCAGATGCCCAGAATCCGCTAGGAAGTGCATAAAACACAAAACTTGACATTAGATTTTGATATGAGTCTGGGAAGGTATTGCTGGATTTTAATCAAGCATAATTTCACTATACAGCAAAGGAAGGAAAAGCACATGGTACAGGGTTTTTTTTTTCTCTTGGTAATGGCTATTTTGAAGCTAAACTGCCTGTGGGATATTTTACATACCAAGGCAAAAGCTCTTAACATTTCCTTGCTGCTATTTCATGTAGCTTGCAAACTCATATACTTTAAAGAGGAATGAAAACGTTCTCCCTGTTTCTTATTGGGCCAATATTCTCTTCTGGTGTAGATGAATGCCATCCGGTGACTTGAGTGGAGTCATCCATTCTCACCCATAGAGAATTTGGCTTTTCATGTATGAAAATCATCTTTCAGCTCCAGTCTAACTGTCAATAAGAAGGCCTGGGATGTTAGGTCCTGTTCCTGTCCCTGTTGCAGATAATGGGCATTTTGCCATTGACTTTGATGGAAGCATGATGGTGTCCTTCATAAATGCCCCTCCAATCAGGACCTGATTCTGCCACGCTCACTTGCAATGAATAGTATCTTGCTATGTGAGTAATCCCATTGATTCCAGTGGAATTACTTGCAGAAGAAGACACGACTCAGCATGAGTAAGGGTTCAGAATTGGGACCACAGTGATTTGCCATGTGACTTTTTTTGTTTTTTAATTCCATAACCTAGTTTGCTTCATGCACTTTTTATATTAACAACAATTTCTGCACAGAGTGCTGGCAGCAATTGTTGGGTCTAGATTTCCAGTTCGAATTCAGGGAATTTTTATTTTTTATTTTCCCCTCCTGGATACAAGGAGTCAGTAAGATAAACAAGCATCATGTTCCTTTCGTAACAGTCTTTAACGCAGAAGCTCTGAAAATTCTTTTAGCATATCCAAAATACATGGGCAAAGACCATAGACTGAACATAGCATTTTTAAATACTTTTTTTTTTTTAATCTAAGCACTGCCTACTATCTTGATTTTTACAGATTATTTCATGCTGAAATTATTCCTGTTTGCATGGATAGTCATTCTTTAAAACTAGCCACAGATGCAGTCCTAGGGAGCGCGTAGATGTTTTTACAGGTGAACCGAAAGAGATGGGAGCAATTCCAAAAAGTCTGCATGCTGCCTTTGGCAATATACCCTGTTATTGTGAAGATTGTGCACTGCTAAGCAAATGTGAAGTTTAATGTTAGATAAACACAGCGTGAAAAATATTTTAATGTTATTTAGTATAGTGTTAAATTTTAAGAAACAGGAAGAAACATTGCACTTCATGTGCAATGTGCTTTTAGCATCACTAGTTAATAAGTCACAAATTATGTCAAGAACCTTTTATAAAATGCAAGGAAGTGTTATCTTTTTATACTGTGTTCCTGGGAAACAATGAGAGTTCATATAAAGAGAAGGTATCTTCCTTTCTCATGCAGTTGATTGATGTTATATTCTTTCATCTTTCCATATTTTTTCTCTTCTGTTTTTGCATGTCACAGGAAATAGGATTTTGTGTATCCAAAATGTAACATATAAGAATGGCTTCATTGGGCATATGAGATATTATTTTTGGAGCCTATTTTAAAACAGAGCTGTAACACTGAAAAATGCCTTGATTTTGCTTATGCAAACAATGTAATGCCCTATATCATAGCTTGTGAAATGTGAACATTTCGTGCTTTAGCACTGGGATTTACTTTGAGAATATAAGTTACCAAAAAGGGCAGAGTATTTGGAGAATTTAAAACACCACAATGGCAATTCAGTGGCATCTGCTAGGTTATATTAATGATATTCAGCATTTTTGTTTTCTCTTTTTTAAAATATATATATATATATATATACTAATCCTGACCATTTAAAAAAAATCTTAATGCATTTTGCTTCACTGAATAAATGCTGCCTTAATGATTTAAGAGATTTTTTGCAACATAAGTATTAAATGTGTGTATGTTTTCTATGCTTCTCTCACTCACTCACGCATACATCACCCTATGTGAAATTAAGTAAAAGTTGTTATTTTGACCTTCGGGTGTTTATTTATCAGTTCTTTTCTTTTAGTCTTAGAAAACACAATTACAGTTTTTACATTGCAATTGATATTTTTTTAATCCAAATTTTATACAGCTTCTTGTTTTAACAATAAATCTTAAATAAGGACTACTTTCATCTTCTTTTGTAACATGTATCTCAATACCCTAAATTTAATCAATTGGTTGTCAGAGGCTGTGTTCTTCTAATCTACTGTTTCTTCTGAAGATAAACAGTATCATTTTAGGCATTTGTGCAAGAGAATCATATTACTGGTGCTTAAGCAGTTTTTGCTTTTTTAAATCTTAATCCATCTTAAACCAGTGGAGCAGAAATATTTAAAAATGTTTCATTTCAAGCAGAGTGCATAATACATTGCAATAATTGTAATGTGCCATAAATCCCAGAGCCTATGCATTTTGCATTTTATTCAGGATTGAGGTCAGGAAATTTGGAGAAATTTAAAGAAAATGATTCATCAGTCCTTTTGTTCTGTTGGCCAGGGTCCCAGGATTCTTGAGCTGAGCCCAGCTGACAAGCTTTTGAAGATGGCACAATAACAGTCCAGTGATGCCTGACCATGACAGCACAGCCCTCTTAAGCAGGCAAACCAAGAGAAGAAGAGTTGATATTGGAGTGAAAAGGACGGTAGGGACAGCATCTGCATTTTTTGCAAAGGCAAGAGCAACATTTTTTAGTGCCATGAATCCCCAAGGTTCAGAGCAAGATGTTGAGTATTCAGTGGTGCAGCATGCAGATGGGGAAAAGTCAAATGTACTCCGCAAGCTGCTGAAGAGGGCGAACTCATATGAAGATGCCATGATGCCTTTTCCAGGAGCAACCATAATTTCCCAGCTGTTGAAAAATAACATGAACAAAAATGGTGGCACAGAGCCCAGTTTCCAAGCCAGCGGTCTCTCTAGTACAGGCTCAGAAGTACATCAGGAGGATGTATGCAGCAACTCTTCAAGAGACAGCCCCCAAGAGTGTCTTTCCCCTTTTGGCAGGCCTGCTATGAGCCAGTTTGATATGGATCGGTTATGTGATGAGCACCTGAGAGCTAAGCGCGCCCGAGTTGAGAATATAATTCGGGGTATGAGCCATTCCCCAAGTGTGGCGTTAAGGGGCAATGAAAATGAAAGAGAGATGGCTCCACAGTCTGTAAGTCCCCGAGAAAGCTACAGAGAAAACAAACGCAAGCAAAAGCTGCCTCAACAGCAGCAACAGAGTTTCCAGCAGCTGGTTTCAGCTCGAAAAGAACAGAAGCGAGAGGAGCGCAGACAGCTGAAACAGCAGCTGGAGGACATGCAGAAACAGCTGCGCCAGCTGCAGGAAAAGTTCTACCAAATCTATGACAGCACTGATTCCGAAAATGATGAAGATGGTAACCTGTCTGAAGACAGCATGCGTTCAGAAATCATGGATGCTAGAGCAAGGGATTCTGTTGGCAGGTCAGATAATGAAATGTGTGAGTTAGACCCAGGGCAGTTCATTGATCGTGCAAGAGCCCTGATCAGGGAACAAGAAATAGCCGAAAATAAGCCTAAAAGAGAAGGTCCTAAGGAAAAAGAACACAGGCCAAACGCTTTCCATCCAGAAGGCAAACATTTGGCTGAGACCTTGAAACAGGAACTGAACACTGCCATGTCACAAGTTGTGGACACAGTGGTTAAAGTTTTCTCATCCAAGCCCTCCCGCCAGCTTCCTCAGGTCTTTCCACCTCTTCAAATCCCTCAAGCAAGATTTGCAGTTAATGGGGAAAACCACAACTTCCATACCACAAACCAGCGCCTGCAGTGCTTCGGTGATGTCATCATTCCAAACCCACTAGATACATTCAGCAATGTGCAGATGCCTAATTCCACAGACCAAACAGAAGCACTGCCCCTTGTAGTTCGCAAAAACTCATCTGACCAATCTGCATCAGCCCCACCGCCTGGTGGCCATCACGCTTCTCTGCATCAATCTCCACTCTCAGCTACCACGGGCTTCACCACATCTTCTTTCCGCCATCCCTTTCCGCTTCCCCTCATGGCATACCCATTTCAGAATCCCTTAGGTGCTCCATCTGCCTCCTTTCCAGGGAAAGATAGAGCCTCCCCAGAATCCTTAGACTTAACTAGGGAGACCACGAGTCTGAGGACCAAGATGTCGTCGCACCATATGAATCACCATCCTTGTTCACCAGCACACCCTCCCAGCACAGCTGAAGGTCTCTCTTTGTCTCTCATAAAGTCTGAGTGTGGTGACCTACAAGATATGTCTGAAATCTCACCTTACTCGGGAAGTGCAATATCCTTTTCTAAAAAAAATATAATCGGTTGCAATACCAGGCCCAATCTGTGTAAGTTTGCTTTCCTCTTTTGTTGGGTAACTTAAGACAAACTTCACTGCGTACATAATTGTATGCAATGCTTTCATACAGAGTATTTCTGGTAATAGGACATTCTAAGACAGAGGAGCCAAGGACTTGTAAGAGTAGTGATTAAATAAAGTATCAGGTAATGAACAGCGCTGCTTCACCCAGAGCGTTCTGCTCTTTCCCTATGTCACCTGCCTGGCCTATTTTCAGGGAGAACTTTAAACAGATTCCTTTCTCTCCCCCCGTAAAACATTTGCTTCAATTAGGACAGAAAGTAAGAGAGGCTTCAGGGCCCAGCTGTGTGAAACTTTCCCTCCTGTTGGTGAGCTCTTCCTCACCCGGCTAGTCCCAATGCAGTAAATAGCAATGCTTGCGTGAGTAAGTGCTCACAAAGGTAAGGGCTCCACAACTGGGCCCTTTATTATGGGGGAAATGGGACGTCTTATCCAGCAGTGTCTCCCTGCTGAAAACACTTAGCCTTCCAAACAATTTTTTTCTCCCTATTAAAGCCAAAGTAAGCCCGACCCATTTTAACAGTGTCGTTCCCGACTCTCACAAAGAACAAACGGTTGGTTGTAAATCTTCAGTTCGGATCTCAAGTGAGTAAACAAACAAAACACAAAAGATACAGGTACTGATGTATTCAAGCTGCATCAACTTCTTTCCCCCACCCAGAGGTCTGTTCCTCAGCCCTTGTGCAGCTGCCTGCTATGCATGATTAACCTCTGTTCAGCCGTACACAGAAATCTTTTGTCCTAACATACACAAAGCAAATTATTTTGGAAAGCTAGAGAGCACAGTTAGATATAAAACTTCAGCTGTATTACATTTACAGGACATTCCCCTCCCCCCCCCCCTTTTTTTTTTGGTTTAAATAACTTTTTAGCTCCGGATCAGGCTTTTGAAAAATACAGCTCTGCTTATATTTAGGCATATCCAGCTATTTCCATATTAATTTTCTGTAAACCAGTCCTTTTGGGAATTTTTTTGGAGCAATTACACTCCTTCCCCTCTCTTCCTCCTCCCTGTTCCCCTAATGTGTGTTCCGGTATGGTCAGAAGATTTTCTTTATTTTTTTAAATGACTAAATGTGGATAAAATGTGATATTTGCCCAATGCTAAATTGAGGACTTTCAATGAAGGATACAATTATATTTTATACCTATGATAAGACCTCTCCAGAAGGCAATCACACAAGTATAGAGTCTTAGCTATAGTTAATTTCCTTTCCAAGTTGATGAAGGCAATCATAACTGAATGACCATATCCATCCTTGAGTAATAATAGTGCTATTGATGAAGTTGTCCTTTTTCCAATAATAGCAGTGGAGGCAGATGCCAGGTATATGCTTGTATTATCAATAAGTATCTTTTTGTGGTTAATAATTTTGACGGATTAAATTAATTGTAAATACCTTTTTTTTTTTAAGGGCAAGAGTGCCTCCGCAAATTAATTGCAGGGATCCTGCAAACTCTTATTCATGTGAGTAGTCCTCACTTATATGAATTGTCCAATTTGACTTAAAAGGACTACTGACATGAGTCAGGGTGTGTTGGTTCAGGCCCAAAGAACCCTTCATCTGTAGGTCACTGGTTCAAAACCAGCCTGGATTGGTGTTATCAAAAGTTTTTGCCATCTAATGACTATTTGCTGGCCTACGTGAAATGTGTTGCTGATCTCAGTCCAGGTCCTAGAAGGCAAGTGTTCACATTTTGAAAGCACCACAAATGGAAACTATGTTGGCAGTCATAGGGTATGTCTACACTGGAATACAAGACCTGCGACACAGCCGCAGCTGGCCCAGGCTGGGCTGCAGGTGTAGACATCTGGGCTTGGGCTGGAGCCTGGGCTCTGGGACTCTCCCCGCCCCATGGGCCCCCAGAGCTTGAGCTTAAGCCTGAATGTGTGCATTGCAATTTTACAGCCCTGCAGACGGAGCCACATGAGCCCAAGTCAGCTGACCGAGGCCTGCCACGGGTGTTTAAATGCTGCGTAGACAAACCTTTAAAGACCAAATCATGAATGGGAATGGAGACTGAAGTAGCCTCTCATCTCACAGAGGTGATCTCTTCAAGTTGGGGTTCATACCCATTGTTGGGGGTGTGAGGGAAACATGCACTGTCATTGTCCATTCAGTATCCTCTGTGTGTGAATTAAAAATGGATTTCAGTGTAAGGCTAGCATCTTCCATAAACACTAAAAATTACTAATTCGGATTAAAAAATCCTTCCTTCCTCCGAATTCTACCTTCTGATGCACTCAGAGCAGCTTATATTGAAGTCAACAGGAGCCCCAGTTGTGTAGCTGAGGCCAAAATTTGGTAAATGTCGACTAACCATGTGGTGGCATATTACTTTGTTTTCAGTAAAAGTAGCTTTCTTTTCCTCCTGGAAAAAAGAATGAAAAATCTTTCACTTCTTCAAAGGGGGACTGAAAAGGAAAAACCATTCTGTGTTTATAAGCTGTTAGTCTTTCCTTTGGCTATAACTCTGTATGACCCACTCTGTTTATTATTCTAGTGCAAGTCAGTATTTTTGGAACTTGTGCTGTTTCTGTTGTCCTGTTTGGTTTCTGTCTTCCCCTCTTTCTGCTACAGTGTTCACCCCCTCCCCCGCATTATATTCCTCTCTCTCACTGGCAGCCATTATCACAGCATGGTACTTCTGATGGAGAAGGTGTGCAGGCAACCTCCTCTAGAGCCAGTGCCACTCTGAAGGTTAGTCAGTGGGGAAACTGAGTATTAATGTGGGTGCCGCTTTCCCTTCTCCCCACGCACCTTATTCCCTTGACACTCTGACTCTCCCAGTTAGTCACTAGTGCAGCCTGGACACAAATATATTTGAAAAGCTTCTAGATTCTCAAATACCCGTTATACAGAAGTGTGCACACCGGTATACAACTCTATTGTGGTATTTTTCTAGCAACTGCCCATTTGTCCATGCAGCCTATAGTTTATTCTAGGCGAAGGCATATGGGAGAGAGTATGGCAGTTTGTTTGTATTACACTTTGTTTTGGCCCCTTTATTTCACATGGTTCAATGTGCATATATAAAGAATACGTTTCTTAAGAGAGGCAGTTCTTCCTTCACAACAGAAAGCAACATCTGTTTCTCTGGACAATACAGCCAGGATAAGAACACAAGATCAGCAGATACAGACAAGTTCAGGTTTTAGTAGTAGGCTGAAACCCTGAACCAGTCCCTCTTATTGTTTTTTTTGTTTTTTTTAAAAACCTACATTTGTAAAATGCACCTGATCGTTACCAGCCTTGTTGAATTGTGCAAGGAAATGGTTAATGTTTGTGTATTCTGCTAAACAAGATAAGATGCACCTGCACGGTGAGTTCATATCTTGGTCATGAATGTATTCTGTATCTTTGCAAACTAATCTGTTTAATCAAATATTAAGTTTTATTCAAATGCTAAAAGAAACAGACAGCCAATTGTTTTTCTGCATGATCATCCTTGTCATGCACCCTCTTTGCATCTCAAGAAAAATAGCCTTGTTCAGCCCCAAAACATTTGCATATGTCAAACTGAAGCACAACAGTAGGTTTTTTTGTGCCGTTAAGACATCTGCACAGGTGAAGATGTTCAGCATTTTCTCCACCGAAGGAAGATTTTAATAATGTTAGTGAAGCTTTTTAAAAATCCTTAATTTTTAAATAGAATTCCAATCCAACCGGGGCAAGTTTCTCAGTCCAATATGTGAAAGCTACAATTAGTGAATTACCACATTTTGAAATGAGGAGTTACTATATCTGACTAGAATTAAACTAATTAAACTTAAAAAAAGTGAGCAATTGTATAGTAAGCTGGATGACTCTGTGCTGTTGATAAAACCTGGGAAATGCCAGTATACTTTCAGACCAGCTTCTTTTTTCAAGGTTCTTTAAGACGTGCAGAAATATTCCTAGCAATTTAGAGGTATGCTGAAAAAAGCAACCATTGTGTAATTTAAGCAGCAACTTGGCCTTACAACTACAGATATTTTACCTGAAGTGGCAGATTCCTGCTCCTTTCTCCTCATCCAATACCAATATATGGTACAAAAGCCTAATAGAACATTTTCAGGAATTTGAAGCGAAAGTGAGAGGAACAGAAGATTATCGTCACATAAAAATATTTTAGTAGAAGAGGGTAGTTACTCAAGTGGATTAAGCCCATTTGCTTTTTGGCACAAATCAGGTGCAAGAGTCTACGTGTAGTGTAAGTTAAAACACACAGCGAGTGTACATACGTTTCCTTCCCTCACCCCCACTTCCTATTTCTTACATTTGCCTTTTGGCTGCTGCTGTTGTTTTAGGTAAGGCTATATTGTACATTGTAAATACACAACACTCAGACTCAGGTTGTTTGAACACTGCTTTAGGCTCAGCTGCAGTGCACTGTTTCTCTGAGCTTTTATGTTCCTGAGCAGATGTCTTTCATTAATTTATGGATTTATCATTTCTTTCTTTCTTTCTTTCTTTCTTTTTTTTTACACCTGGCAGCTGGCTCAAGTTTCAGCAGTTATTGTCTATTTTGCATTACACATAGAATTGAATGTCATCTGTCTTCACAAAGCTATGGCTAAGAGAATTGAGGCAAGCCACATGAGCTGCTGGGACAGAGCTTGTTTGCGTTCCATTCGGCACCCTCCCCCCCTTTCCTTTTACCTCCTTAATATTTATTTGTGCTCATTTTCTTTCCTGGCCTTGAATGGGGCTTAGCTCGTGTTCAGTACAGCTGTATGTTTACTGAATCTATTCCATCATGAGTCATTGTGCGTGTGTAAGTATCCTGGAAACAGCTAGTGCTTTCTTGGAAGAACAGTTGCTTTTCAGCACAAGCACTTAAAAGGGAAATTAACCAATTGGTCAGTTCAGTTTTACACTGAAATAGCAATGGGTTATCTAAGAGTTGGCTCTTAAGTGCTTCATTAACTATTTTTAATAGTTTATTAGCGATCTATCTGGTATCACAATATAACCTTAATCTTAGGCACAAGACATAAAGATTTACAGTGTGCTAGATTTCACTTTAAGAATCCCAAGTGCTTAACAGGAAAGCATAATTCTAATTTAAAAAGTGGACTTCTGGGGATTTAAGTTTTAGAACATCTTTCAATATGTGTTTTATTCCATATCAATAGCCTTTAGCATTATTACAGAAAAATAAGGAAAAATCATAAATACAAAGTGAATCAAAATACTTAAACAACTGTTTAATAGGCTTAAACCCAGTGAATACTGAAGCTTGGGGAGAGTTTAAGTTTATATCTTAGCTTCCATCGAAATGGACCAAATGCCAAACATGATATCAAGTTATTATCAGCTTCAGGGGAATTATAAATTAAGGAGACTTAGGATTTTTCTTTACTTATTGAAGCGTTGGTTGGTTGGTCCCCGTCCTCCCGTGGAATCGTATAACTAAATGGATTTCTGGTGTAGAAGTTCTGACTTGTCTAAAACTCTTATCACTAAGCAATAGGTGACAGCTTGCTACCATTATTTCACTTATGCGTTTTGACAGATGGCACTGCAGAATGTAATGCTCTTTTAGACTTCTCTATCAGTCTAATGGAGGTAACTGGAGGTTCTTTCAACTCTTCTCTTGGCACAAGAAGTATGTCAGTCATAAATTATCTTCTTTGGAATCATTAAGCATCTAAAACAAAACACAAGTTCGGCTGAGCTGTTTTCAGTGCACTTTTTGTAAATGAAGAGGTTTTTAAACTATTTTCAGTGGCTATTTTAAAAAAATGTGATATTTTCAGTCTAAAAATGAGCATTCTCTTTCTACAACTGCATCTGCATGTATGAATAATACATGAATAAATAACCATGTTTTGACTCAATTCAGTAGATCGAGAAAAGATATTCGGTTAACAGAACAATCCTAAATAGTCTGTTGCCTGTCGGCATACATTTCTTTGAACTTCCCAGGTTGCGAGCTGGAGCTATTCATTTTGTTCTCCTGTGTTACCAGCTCTGTAAGGTGAAGGCACCTCCGCTGCAGAATAGCTGTGAACTTGTTTGACCTTTCTCCACCATAAGGTGTGAAATAGTGAAATTTTCGTTGAATGTCTTTAGGAAAAACAGTCCTCAGAGAAGCTTCTGGGAAGGACCCTCAATTGACCTTGTGGAGACCACATTGATTTTCTCCACGTGCATCTTCATTTCTGATAAATTATAAAGCCATTAATTTGCTGAGGAAATGGCAGGGCCAGCCTGCGGCACAGATGTGACCAAAGCCATCCTAGCACACAGCACACAAAAGAGTGCCAAGAAGCTGGGGGAAAATCAGAAAGCCTAGATTGTTATGGTTAGATTCACATTCCCTTGGGAACTGTTTTAGTTGCTTCTGTTTACAGATCTAAAAGGTAATGATGTTTCCAGGATAAATAGGCCTCCTTATAGGGTAAGTGGCCATTTATTGATCTGCTAACCCACACTTATTGATTAGTTAGCCCCAAATACAGTTTCATTCTCCGAGGAGTTAACTGTGTAAATCAGAACCAGACAATATTTTTTTAACTACAGAAGGTTGTGGGGTTTTTTTTAAGAAATTTAGCTTTCATTAGAAAGCCAGTAATTGAGGCAAAGGAATAATAGGATTAGAGAGAGTAACTCAAGATACTGAATTATACTCGCATTAAAGAAAAAAGGTAAAATATGTTATTGCATGAAACATTGCTCAGAATCATAAAGCACCTCTGATTGTTTCGTGTGCATTAGCATTATATGATATAAACTGCTCAGTGCTGAGAGAAAAATAAACTGAATTGGAATTGCAAACGAAAGAAAAATCTTGTGATAAGTTTTTTTGCAGCACATGCTTCATGCATTTGTTTCCTTAGCAACAAGTGAACATACATATGGTACACAAACCTTAAACCTGAAAAATTCCTGCCACCAACACCAAGAATGAACTGAGAGACAATATATGTTATGTATCCTCACATATCTTATGTAGTTGTTTTGCAGATAATTACAGTTCTAAAGAGCTGCAAATTGAATGTTAACAATTTGTCACTCGGTCCTTACAGAACATTTCTCGAAGGAGCACTTTGCTAGCCGTGTATATTCAGAACCAGCTTTTATTCTCAAGCAAAGCATTTTCCTTGACTAATTCAATCCTACATGCAGGAAGGTCTGTCACCCAATCACTTGAAAAAGGCTAAGCTCATGTTCTTTTACACCCGGTACCCAAGTTCCAATATGCTGAAAACCTACTTCTCAGATGTAAAGGTAGGAAAAAAAACTTTTTTCCCCCCTCCTTATTGCATGTTTGCATTTTTGTGGTGAAAATGTATCACTTTAACACATTAAAGGTAAATGACTATTAATTCTAATTTCACTACTAGAAATTACAGTTCATTGTTATTCACTTGACTTTTTCTACTAAGGTGTGCTTGGGGTCCATGTCTGAAGGGAAAAGGCTTGGGGTTTTTTTTAATCAAGAGAGAGTCTGAAGTTTCAACGCAAAATAAGAATATTTAATACAGTTGGATGACACAGTTTTACATGTGTGTATCCTCTGAAAAAGAAA